>NC_092064.1:2042500-2382500 GCF_039877785.1 Chaetodon trifascialis | reverse complement strand
TAGTACAATCACCACCTCAGATGTGAACTCAGTGGAGGTGAAAAGTGAAAAGTATGTGGACTTTTTTTAAATCGACCACATTCTTATACATTATGTCTTTATTATGGTGCTTTTATTAATGAGTTATTACATTTTAAATAATATCACTTAATAATTGTTAATGCTCAGAATAATCAGTAGAAAAGTTATCTACTCCTTCCCCAAGACAGAATATCCTGCCTATACTGGTCACAGCTACAGGAATCTCGATGTGTTCATTAGGGATCAACCAATTATCGGCCTGGCGGATAATATCGGCATTTTTCGATAATTGACATTGGCCATTTTTTCCACCGATAATGAAACAAAAATTAATTTATGTATTTTAAAACGTGCTCCTTTGGCTCTGATGCAGCCGTCTCTTTGCCTGAAGTCACCACTCTTGGCTGTGTAACAATGTCCCGCCCACAGCCCTAACTGATTGGCTACATGGCACAAGTGAGTCAGTGACAGCCAATCAACACTGAAGCCTCCACATGCAGTGACGCACAATAATAATATAGGCCCTTTCGGTTACTTTTACTTTGGGGGAATAATAAATCTCCTAACGTGTCTCAGCCCGTGGGGCGGCTCCTGGTTTATCAATAAACAACACCGGAGGTGATTATAGCCTATAAGTTTAACAGTACTACAGGCTAACGTGTCCTTGTTTGTTTACAATCACCTCTCCCTCAGCGCTTACCGTTGTGTCTACAACTCATGTGTGTAATGAAGAAAATTTCTCTGTGCACCACCCTCTTCTGTGCCAAGAGAGTGAGTCTTCAGCAAAGTCTGTGCACTTCATGAGAAGAAGAGAAGCCGCGTAACAGGAGAGCACGCTGAGCAGCTCTGCTTTCTGCACCACAATCTGGTACGACTGAATTGGGAGTACTAACTCAGACCCAAATTTCAGAACAGTTCAGTTTATTTTGTTGAGGTTTCAAAAATTCAGGGAGCTTTTTTATTTATTTATTTATTTATTCATTTGCGTGAGTTTTATGAAACGCTGCCGGAAGGCCACTGCACTTTTTGTTTTAAAAATACTTAAACTTAAAGGCATTTCAATTAAGATTTTGTGTTTGTGTTATTTTACAAAAGGTTAAGGTCTTTTTTTTTTCAGTGCGCACAAAACAAACAAACAGTATACTGTATTCATTCTAATCCCAGGTGTGTTACTCTAAATTCTGACACCAAATTTTTCATTTTTGCTTCAAATGAATATCGGTTCTAATTATTGGCTATCGGTTTCGCTTGATTATTAATAATCAGTATCGGCCCTGAAAAATCCATATCAGTCGATCTCTAGTGTTCATGCTTGTGTGGAAGGCTTCTGGCACCAGCTTTGAGTGGACTGACACAATGCTGGGCGACTCAGTCTAACCAAACTACTGCAATTCAGTGGGAACAGGCAGAGTGCTGCTTTGTCAAATCTTGTCCTCCTTTTTTCATATTCTTAGTTTAACTTTCATTCATATCATATCAATAACTTTGATTATTATTTTTTAAGGTGTGCTAGATACATATTTAACCAGCATTTGGGTAAATATATGTTTTGCTGATCTGTGTCTGTATCAGCACATACCCAGTATTAAAGGACTCAGGTCAGGAAAGGATCAGAGGAACTTGAACAGGACATTGCTAAAAAAGGTTTTATAGGAAAAGCTGTTATTCATCACAGTAAGTAGGGGCAATATGGCCAAAATCTTCTACCACATATGTAATTTCATATCACTGTAACTGTTCATGTATTAAGATAGAGTAACTGTTCAGTGGTGCTTTAAAATAACCACACTGTACTATACTTATACATAATATTTGATTATTTTCTTCTTGTATTTGAAACTTCCAAAAGGAACTCCCTCACATGTGACACCTCATTTAAAAAACTCAAAACAGTAAAACTAAAATTCTTTCAAAATTGAAGTTTTAAGATTCCAAGTGAGAACAGCAGTGCAGCAGAGGTGTATCACTGCCACCAACTGTCACCTTCACATCAACTGAGAACTTAGTAAGCCCAAATCACATCACCTTGCCATACAGTTGGGCTGCTCCTAGTCTGTGGAAGAAGCCAAATCAGCTAACACTAGCTGAGCTAATGTAAGTACAAGGCTTGATGCTGTTTTGTCCTGCTGTTATTTGTGTAACTAACTTTTGTGACAAAAGGGGAGCAATGATGAACAATTTTTGGAATACTGAGGGACAGTCATGAGAAACTGTGAACAGTAAACCTCATTTGAAGCTGACTAAATACTGGGAATAGCAAGTTTGATGCCAGTAACAGATTATGCATGATGCATTTGTTATGTTTATGCTGCAGTTCTTGCTTAGCTAGTGTTAGCTTTGTAGTTATACAAAGCTCTTTCAGTTCCAGAATCCTCATCGATATGTGTGCGTGTGTCACTGTTCGATGCAAATTTACTTGAAAGTTATGGGTGAAACAGAAATGGTCAAACTGAAGGAATGCATTTGCTTGGCAGCATTGTGTAACTTTGTTTAGCTCCCAGCAGCTAGCTTGCTCAGCCCATAGACCATTATAAAGCTATATGTGCGTGACATTTTTATTTTAGAAGTTATTGTGGTGGTCCTCACAATAGAAGTACAGCTAACTGGAAGCTAAAACCACCAGCAGAGCTGACAGGATACAGAGTGTGTGATGCCTGCTTAGGCCTGTGGGAACTGACCAATCAGAGCAGACTGGGCTATTTAGAAGGGGCCTTAAGGAGGACTGGAGCTAAAAGGAAGAATTGCATTGCACACAGCAACACATGAAAAACTGTGTGTGTGTGTGTGTGTGTGTGTGTGTGTGTGTGTGTGTGTGTGTGTGTGTGTGTGTGTGTGTGTGTGTGTGTGTACACACATATGTAATATATATATATACACACACACACACACACACACACACACACATATATATTACATACATACATACATAAATGCTGATATCACCTGTCATGTTTTTACAGAAGCCACTGCTCCCTGTCAAATGCTCACTGTGTTGCAGTCATCAGATATTATGTTAAAACATGAGCCTGAAAATAAGCATAACATGGTTTCTATATAGCATTTGTCAGGACAGAATGGTGTCTCTTCAGTCAGCCTTATTTAAGTTGGTGATACACGTTAAAGTTGACAAACAGATACAGACAGGCATTGCTGTTTACAACACACACACACACACACACACACACACACACACACACACACACACACACACACACACACACACACACACACACACACACACACACACACACACACACACACACACACACACACACACACCAGCTGCAGAGACAGGCTCATGGCGTTAAAGGAGGGGAAGTGTTTGTGTGTGTGAGAGAGACCGAACATCGCTTACACACTTAAACAAAGCTCCCTACATTGTGCACTTCCTGTTTGCTCCATGGAAATCATTGTAGCAGCTCCTCACATGACACAAGAGCAGATGAATTCAATTGTAATAAGAATGGGAGGCCAGAGTCTCTTTCAATCCAACTGTGTCACAAGGACCCTTGAACCAAAGCCAATGGAGGCAAACAAACAAAGCCCTCTGATGCTGCCAAGCAGGTCCTACAGGAGGACACTTAGCTACTGTTGATGCAGGGTATCTGCACACACAAATGTCATGACTTTTAAAACTGTTTCAATAGCTTCAAAACTGTCAAAATAGGTTACTCTGTACTTGAGTAATCAATGAATCAATCAAAAAATTGTTGAAAAATTTTTGTTTTCCACAGTGACAAATTACTTATTTAGCCCAACCAACTGAAAACCAGATCAGGTCAGTGTACAATGATATAAATCAGAGGAGAACAGCAAGTCGTCACATTAATTTTCTTTAATCAGATATTACCACTATGATCACAATATTTTACAAGAATCTGCACTTTCCAGAGGTGCTCTCCTAGTACACCATATGTGTATCAGGTAAACATGGCATAAGTGCTGTGTTTGCATTGATGGGAAAAATTAGAAATGAAGGTCTGTTTCTTTCTGATGCACAGGTAACGCTCTGTATAGGCTGAAACTTGCAAACATATGATGCAACCACACCTTTATCAGAGAGGTCACAGCAGGTGTTTTGCCTTCAGCAGCTGATTTAGGTGTGGTCAGATGTGTGACATTTTACACAGGACACAATGAGCCTTTAAATGAGCGTGAGGAGTGACTCAATCAGTATTGTAGGACAGGGATGTGAGCACAAGACTATTTTGTCTTTGGAAATATGACTCATGATGTACAGTCAACTGTATGACCCAACTTTTTCCAACAGTCTCACGCTAAATCAATAACATTAACAACAATCGCAACAAATCATAACATCAATACTTGTATAATACAAATACTGCAGTCAAAATACCTATGAAGGTCAGCCACTCAACTGAGACTTCCCCTCCTTGCTGTCACAGAGGACTCACACTGCTACAGCAGCCTCCTTGTCCTCAGACATCATCTTGCTTGACTTTGCAGCAGTGTCTGACACAGTGAACCACCAAATCCTCCTCTCCATCCTCCCAGAAATGAGGAGTTTCAGGCTGTGCACTCTCACTGTTCTCAGTGAGAGTGAGTCCATGTGCAAGCTCGTACCAAACCTGATAATGTTGCTGATTGGCTGTCTGAAGTTACTGTCTCAGCAGCACTACGCTATGCCCAGAGGTGGACTTTTGTTTCTAGATTTTCACACTAAGAACATTTTTGCTGCAAATGTAGATCGGTTCTCAGTCTCCTTGATTGCTAATTATCAGTGTAAGTCCTCAAAAAACCATAAGTCTACCCCTACTCCAGAGAACACAAATGTATGCTGTAGCAAATGTTATCTTATTTCAGTGGGACTTTTAGATTTCTAAGCTAGAAATTATATTCAGGCAATTAAAGAAATCATCACAGAATTTCCATTAATGTAAAAAAATGTGTTTGAAGTTTTTTTTCCAAATCAATAGCCACACAAGGAGTTAGCAGGACACCTTGACTTTACTGACATCCAGCAAGCATCACCTCCCACATCCTGATCGGACACTTGGATGTCATGTCTTAGAAACAGCTTATCAACAAAGAAGAATCCAATTACTGTATCCCTAACAACCTGGGACATTGCTGTCTTTCTGATGCAGTAAATCTGCTGGTCAAAAAATAAGTTTCTGACACTGAGCACAAATTGTGAGAAAATACTGAAAGTTTTTACTGAAAAGCAGTCAACATCATGGTTGGCTCAAAACAGAGCACCAAATAGAGTGTAACAAGGACATTCATCTGTTTGTACACAGAGAGTGGACAAGCTACTCACATATCGGGCCTCCCTGCGCTGACCCTCAGTGTTCCTCAGCCAGCAGTGGCTCAGCTCACTCAGCTCGGGGATGGGCTGCACCTTCAGCCTCACTGTATCTCCAGACTGACGGATCATCTCCACTATGTCATCTCGGCTCTTGTTCTCCACATTCCGTCCATTTATCTCCACCAGCCTGTCACCCGGCACCAGTCCCAGCGCAAGGTCCTTGGTACCGGCGCCAGGCTCAGCAAAGTGGACCACGCGCCTGTACACTCCTCCATCAGGGCTGCGGTCCAACATGGTGGTGCGGCGCAAAGAAAATCCAAAGTCACCAGTGTTGCGGCGTTGGAGCTCCAGCTCACGTGTTTCTGGTGCACTTGGTGCGACCACAGCTGGCAGCTGCAGCTGTGCAGGGAAGGTCTTGTCAACTATTTCAGGGATGCAGACTTTTTTGGTGACTGATGCTCCAGGCTGCTGCTTGAGGCTGTGCTTACGGAGCATGCTGAAAACTTTGCTCTCCACCTGTGGAGATGGGGCAGCAGAGTTCTGGCCTGAGGGGGTGGAGCCCTCTGAAGGGCTCTCCTCTTTGCTCCTCTGGGAAAAAGAGAAGCGTTTCATCATCTGACCCACCTGTGAGGAATTCTGTTTTGCAAGTGAACCAAAATGAGCCACGCGATCACGCACTGAGCTGCGGTGTCCATCTTGGCCTCCACCACCTTCACCCTTCAGGTCATCAGTGGAACTGGCAGCGCTGAGCTGGTCATCCAGAACCATGCTGCTCCGGTTACTCAAGCCATCTGATTCAATGTCAGTGAGCGTGAGCTCGTTGCTGCTGGCCACTTTGATGGGAATGGGGTTGGAAATCTCCAGTTTGTTCTTGGACTCACGCTTGGCCTCCCTCTTCAGGTTGAAGAAACCACGCCGCATGCTCATCTCTTCCAGGCTGCGTAGCTCTGCCGCAGACATTCTCTCCTTTTTGTCTTTCTTCTCCTTCCTACTCCCTTCCCTCTCCTTATCCTTTTTCATCAGATTAAACATGGTGACAAACTAAACGCTATGTTTGCATCCAAAGTGGCTCTATTGTCCAGTTCACGAGTCAGGTGCTGCTGTTGTGACCAACAGGGACAAATCCCCTAGGGAAACAGACAGATAGCAACCTGTGTCAAACTCATAAAATACTAGATATTAATGAAAAATTGTGGTTTCATGTGAAGCTGATAAAAATCAAATATATGAAATAAAGTCTAAAATAAAATACTTACAAATACATTCAGATTGTTGATTTGACAATATTCTGGAGATGACTTGGTGCATTCAAAAGATATTCACACATTTCAATCAGCAACGATGTTAACATATGATTCTTTTCAATCAGCTAGAACAGCAAGATAAGATATCTTTAAGATATAGATCATGATAATACATAAGCCAAAGCCCAGATATCTATTTAGTGCTATGAAAAAAATCCTGCATTGTAGTACAACTAATTTTATATTGTAACATGTCAGTTCTCCTAAGTAACCATTTATGGATAAAAATACCAGACAGTATAGTCTGTTTTTTTGCTCAATTTGATATAACTGTAAACTGATAATGCAAGTTTTTCAGCCAAACCAAGCGATTTTAAAGACTCTCCTTGGGCACTGGGCACATCTGATGGGTTTTTCGTCATCATTTCATTTTTAACTTAATCGCAACTTTCTGTACAATTATGATATCATACATACATTAAAACATTGTATTGCCCTGTTACATAGTTTCCAAATTGCAAAAATGGACACCAACAATTGAAAGAAATGACAAGTGTATTAAATAGCCTTCTTCCCACTTGTGTCAGAGGCTTAAGATTGAGATCAAGAACATCATGTTTCGTCATGTTTAAAGAGGACATGAAACACTCCGATTCTTATTTATTTCACACAGAATTAAGAGTGTGGGAATACGTCTGTGATTTTTTAAAGATGGAAAGTGCTTTTACATAAAATTAGAAGAGTTTTTTTTTTCTTGTGCTGATCAACTGCTTCAGCAAGTGCGCCGCCATGTTGTTCTTGCGTCATTAGCTACGTCACGAGGTTGGTTGGTTGGATCAGACTGGATATGTAGCTAACTTGGCAGTACGAAGAAAGAATGGAAGAGGACAAAATTGAGCGCAATTTCAAAGCGATGCCATCACACCCAATGGCATATGCCTCCGAGCCCCTGAGACGAACACCTCAAACACAGTCACGGGTTGTTTTGAAGGAAGAGCAGCTGATAGTTTCTGCAGGTGCTGAGAGGATGCGTAAGACAGCGTGGTGCAGGTGTGGCAACTGCAGGGAAATGCCCACCCTGACAGAGTGTACTTGTTGTCAGGAGGCGAAAGTGGGCTATCTTCCGGGGGATCTTCCCTGCATCACTTTATCCCGCACCTACCAGATGCTCTGCTCTGAGAGGGATGTGTTGGAAGTGGCCATGGTTTTATTGAAAGACGTCCATGCCAAGACGTGGTGCGCCCCATTAACAGCAGGTAATTTAATGGTAGCGTTAGTTGCTGAGCTGGAAAGGCTTGACTGATTGAAAGATCATCATTTCCAGAATACAGTCTGCCCTAGCCGGCATTATAGTTCACTGGCTAATGTCCTCATCAAAATTGCAGGTTAATCATGCTAAGTTACTTGTGTGCCACAATTGTAAACCTGCTAGCGTGTCATTAGCCAACCAGCTCCCTGGCTAGTTAGCTTACTCGTGTAGCCATAATGCCACACACTTACTAGCTAGTGAACCGGCTTTGTGTACTTGGCAGCATCCTGTCACCCCAACATTAAGGAATGGTGTACATGGATGGCAGATGTGCAAATGGTAATGTGGATCCTTTGGCTGCAGATGATGTGATGGTTGAGGCGATGAGACAGTGTAGAGTCCCTGACAAAAGTCTTGGCGCTTGGGTACAGGTTGACCTTAAGTGCCCCTCAAATATGTTTCTAATCTTTTTTTTTTTTTTTTTTTTTTTTTTTTTTACAAGAAATGGTTAGTTTCAATCCCAACAGCTTTTGAAATAATGTTTTGGTGCCAAATCAAACTGCTGAAAAGTATTCTAATGTTTACAGCTTGGTAAAGCCCACTGAGTCAGTTTTTGCAAAGACAAATGTCTTGACACCTTGTCATATGATGCACCCACTCCTAGATTACAACCTCACCTGTGATCAATCAGTGATCAATCAATTAGTGGGTGTGTATAAAAAGAACCCCAGCAGACCAGACCTTCACATCAACTGCAACTTGACCTCTGACAACATGCCTAAGATTCATCCTGAGACCAAAGCATTGATTATCAAGAGGCTGAAGACCAGATCCACTGCTGAGGTAGCTGACACCTTCAATGTGTCTCAGCGTCAAGTACAAAGAATAAGGAAAAGATTTGAAGAGACTGGAGATGTTTTTGACAAGCCCAGGTCCGGCAGACCCCGCAAGACAACTGCTCGAGAGGACCGTTTGTTGGCTTGAAAATCCAAGGCCAGCCCCTTTTCCACTGCAGCAGAGCTCCACCAGGCCTGGTCACCTCAAGTCCCCGTGTCAACCAGAACAGTTTGTAGAATTCTGTCTCGAAATGGCCTCCATGGTCGAATCAGTGCCCAGGAACCAGCACTAAACAAAAGGCAATTCAAAAAATGTGTGGGATTTGCCAAGGCCCACAGCCTGCTAAAAGGATGGACGCTGGAAAAGTGGCAAAAGGTGGATTTCTCAGATGAAACTTCAATTGAATTACATCACAGCCGCCGCAAATATTGCAGGAGACCTACTGGAGCCCACATGGATCCGAGATTCACCCAGAAAACAGTTAAGTTTGGTGGCGGAAAAATCATGGTCTGGGGTTACATCCAGTATGGAGGTTTGCGAGAGATTTGCAGGGTGGAAGGCAACATCAGTAGCCTAAAATATCAAGAAGTATTAGCTACCTCCTACATTCCCAACCATAAAAGGGGTCAAATTTTGCAGCAGGATGGTGCTCCATCGCACACTTCCATCTCTACATCAAACTTCCTCAAGGTGAAGAAGATCAAGGTGCTACAGGACTGGCCAGCCCAGTCACCAGACATGAACATTATTGAGCATGTCTGGGGTAGAATGAAAGAGGAAGCATGGAAGACAAAACCGAAGAATCTTAATGAACTCTGGGAGGCGTGTAAGACTGCTTTTTTTTGCTATTCCTGATGACTTCATCAATAAATTGTATGAATCACTGCGGAACCGCATGGATGCAGTCCTTCAAGCTCACGGAAGTCATACAAGATATTAAATATGGATCTCACAGCACCACTACTTAATTCACTGATGATCTGCAAGTATTTTTGTATTTGAAGTACATTATTTGTTCATTTTTCACATTACTCTCTGTAGGCGACAAAACTTTTGTCTTTTGTCCAAAATCTGACCTTTCTGTGTTCATTAAATGATCAATCTTTCTTCAGTGAAGCAAATTTATTTTAGTATATTAAACATAATTTGGGAGGGTTTTAGCTTTCATATGAGCCATTTCTAAAACCAATGGATTAATTAAAAGTCAGGTTTTAAGCTGTTGTTTCTACAAAATGGAGAAGTGTCAAGACTTTTGTCAGGGACTGTACACTGATCGCAGACTGAGTGGGTATCTAACTATAAATTAGAATCTATAGTACTCATATTGAATTTAGAATGTTGATGATCCCTTTTCCAGAAAAAGATTCTTTGCCTCCCCTTGGCTCCTCCTGCACTCCACAAGCTGCAACTCCAGCGAATTTCAGAAGAGATTTAACATAGATTGAAAAGAGTATATTCAATATATATTTTTATGTGTATGGGAAAAATAAAGTAACCTAGAATCTTGAATGAGTGTTTTATTAATTATATGAACTGATTGTTTGATGTTTATTATTGTAGAAAATGAAGTGAAATTATCATTGTAGTTATTATGTAATAACTATGCCACAGTATTGTTTTAAGCCTGCCATCAGTGGAAAAATGTGTTGCTTGTATCCGTGGTCCATTTAAATTACACAGTGTTAGCAGGAATAAAAGGCAAATTATAGTGTGGATAGCAAGTTCTTTTTTTCTTTTTATTTTTTTTAGCCGTGCCGCGTAAACGTGCTGGCTCTACGTGATGCTTATGACCAATAGATGCTGTCGTCCATGCACAAACCGCATGCACACAGGACAGTGCATGCTCTAGCCACGGCAATCAGTTTCCGTTTTACTGACCTAAAAAACTGACCTGTAAAACTACAGTTGGATCAGTTGTGCACAGTACCAGCGATCTCCAACAGCTAACCTATCTCTCTCTGCTCTGCCACAATGGCACGGTGTTGTGCTCTTGCCTTACGGCGCAAAGCCACCTCTTTGCTGCGGCGGACTGTGTCGGGCGGTCTGTGGACCCTACACTGTAAGACGAAAAATCAAACACAGATGAAGCAGCTTCTGGCTTTGTTTTACGAGTCACCAGGACACCTGATTCAAAAGCCTTCTCTTCAATGTAGTCCTCATTTATGAAGTGCTCGCTGCAAACCCTAGCTGCGGGACTGAGAGGGGGACTCTGGCGTTTGAGAGCAGCTAGCCAGCGATGGAGAATGGATTGGCTCTGTAGAATTCATTGCTACAGCCTGGAGCGATACAAAAATGACCTCCCTTGCAGTTCTTCTTTCTTTGTGGTTCCATTTTGTCACTGATGTCACCAGTGGAGTATTGAAAGACCTCGATCCAACCAACCTTGTGACGTCATGCTCTATGCCAAGACAAAATGGCAGCGCCCTTGTTTGACAACATAAACTTTGGGATTTAATTTCTTTTCTTACAACTTCTTAACAATGTTAGGCATTGGCTAATGTTTTGGTGTGGAAAACCTTGCATTAATTTGTGTAAACTTTGTTAAGTGTTGCCTGTCCCCTTAGAGCAGGCATCCAAAACTCTGCCCCAAGTCTCATGGCTTGTAACTGTCCACATGTGAAGAAGACCTCGTGAAATACAGACCAACATGACTGCAGACCTCCAACACACTTGCATTACAAAGGCCATTGGAGGAGCTGGGCTAAACCAAAACACATTCCTGGCTTCATTTTAGCTGGGTCTCTCCAAACCCTCAAAAATCAAGGACTCTTCCTGCCACAAGCAGGCAGGCACACACATCCTTCAGCCTGGTTCTCATTAGCTGAGTGACACACTGAGACTCCTCTGTCCACAGGGCAGCACTGGCTGGATCCCACACAAACAATCAGCTCCTGCCTTCCACATAAGTAATATCGGGCATGGTCCTCCTCTGTGAGGTATACCGTGCACTCTTAGCTAGAAATGACATTTAGCTGTTATGAGAGTCTCATATGTGCCTGACAATTCTATCATGTGTCATAGTTAAGCAACCCCAACACAGATACACTGAATATGGTAACAACTCAAAAACGCTCTGAACCTCAAAATCATATATTAATATTTTACAAAACATTGCTCAGTGGATTACCTCCAAACCAATTTGCCACAACACCTATCAGGTTCCTATAGGTCTTTTTCCACCACGAATAAGAACAGGCAGGGCCATGGTGAATGGGCAGCTTTGTATCAACATTAGCGTCACGTTCCGGCTATAACAGCCAGGGCTAGGGAGCACAAACGCTCCGGATCTGAACCACAAGGGTCTGCCTACTATTATAACATATGTTTTGGTTTGTTTGTTTTTTTTAATCGACTTGGCTGCTGAGGTTAAGACAGCATTTAGCACACTAAGGTACACAAAGCAACATTCGCCTCACTCCGCATACGCAGGTCGGGACAAAAAGCATGACAGAGCTAAAACAGGTCTAGCTTTTCGGCTACATTAGCTAGCTGTACATGAGCTACTGTTTGGTAGGTGGGAGTAACGTTACCTAATAGCAAATATCTGCGGTTCTATTTCACGGTAAATGAAAACGCTTCAAAAACACACACAAACAGTAATTCATTAGGATTTTGTTTAACTTCCCAGTGAGCAATCTAGCTAGCTAACTAGCCTAAGTTAATTAGCTCAAGTCAAGCCTTAGTTTCTTGCCCTCATTTTTAGTGAAGCAAACCTGGAACAACACATTGGGATCCTGCGGAAATGATCCGGTCAGCTCGACTGACTGACTGACTGACTGCCTGCCTGCCTGCCTGCCTCAACACTGCTACCTTCAAACAGAAAGTGTCCCCTCACTCTAAGCACACGAGATGCTTTAGAAGAAATACTCACTGTTCTCCAGTACAGCAAAAGGCTCACAGCTGGTTATTGGACGCAGTACAGCTCGTAGGAACAGAAGCCGGGGACGGGCTTTGAGCTAACGTTATCAAGGCTGGCTGCTTCAGCCCTGCTTCTTTACCAGCACCTTATAGTGGTCAACCACCCCCCCTGCTGGACACACACTAGAACTACAGCACGAATGCTGTTACCTGTGCCGACGATAGCGACATAGCTCATGCGCAATGTTATATTACTGCCATCAGTAACGGGGGGGTTACGTAAATGAAATTCACTAAAAAACATAAAAACTGTGACGCTTTATAGACAACTCCTTAAACAAGTTTACTTGTTACTTTGTAACGTCTACAACATAACAGTGAATGTTAATCCACAAATGATGCATTTTGGGGCACGTCAACAGTGCAGCTGGCCTAAGAATGTCAACAGCTGAAATAGAACGGATTTTCTTATGTTCTACATCTGTGGTGCTCACAAAGCTGTACAGCACTACTCCCTTACTACTCTCTTATTGGGGTTTTATGACAGTTACTTCACAACTCTCTAGGGTATAAGTCACCACAAACATAAATAATCTCAACATGTCAGATAAAATCCTTGACATTTATTTGACCGAGAATGGCCTTTTGGAAAACACAGTATTTTGTATTTTCACTGGACAGTCGAGAGTTGCCAGGAAAAGAGACAGAGATGTGAAATAACATGAAGTGAAGGTCAATAGTCCAACTCAAATCAGCTGTGTTGCAGGAAGAATAAATATTTGTTCACGTAAAGCCCATATACGACACCAAATATAGCATGATATCTTTTCATATATTTTGTATGAACTTTAGTCTTAAATATTTCAACATTAGTTGAGAGTTGCTGCAAATGTTTTTGGATTCATGCTAAATGATGGACCTAAATATCTCTTCCACATCTCACACATTTAAGGGGTACAGCTGTTTTATTCCCCCATATTTCATCAACATTCAGCCATACTGAGATGCTTTATTTCCATCAGAAAAAAACTCCAGAATTTAAACTCATTCACAGACTGTGGGAATTGTGGACATGACCCAAAAATCTTTTGTAATATATGGTATAGTTGAAGATCCAAATATATTCACAATCTCTTAATGTAAGAATACCTTTTCCAGCCATTTCTTCCATTTCCATTGTTTGTTTGTTTTTTAAGCAATGTATAGCTTTCAAATGAATCAAATACTAGAAGCTTCATTTAAATCAGGTTCAAACTTCATAAACTACAAATTTTTTTTATGTATTCTTAAAGTTAGACATAATTGGCCATGGCTTAATATATTTAGATGACTGAGAGGATAAGCAGTGAAACTGAGGGAGGAGAAATTAGACAAATTGTTCTACTATATATACAATGGAGAGGTTCTCTCAGGGAGCCATGACTAATGTAACAGAATAAAAGATTTGATCGCTTGGTTTCCCACTTGCACTTGGGACTGCATACCATTCAAAAGGAATTGTTTGTACTGTATATACTATCAAATCTCTTTAAGGTCCCTGTCATTCATGCATGTTTTTTTTTAACTCATTTGAGCAGTTAAATTGTAAATAGATGTTTAAATATCCAATTTTTATTGTATTCTTATTTTCATCCTGCATCACATGTTCAGCCCTGTGATAAACTACAGCCCCTCCATCCTGCACAGGATAAGCAGATATAGGGAATTAATAGATGATGGATCTCAGTAAACCATAAACTGGTGAACTGGACACACACTGGCTGCTCATCACCCATCTCTTGAATCACAAACGTCACCACCATACTAACAGCATCAGTATCAATGCACTGGTGGACAACTTGCTTATCCATCTATTGTGTTAATGTGCAAACATACTGAAAACTGTGCCAGCTCAATTCTGTTAGGATCCTGCCTTCCTGTCTCTCCTTTTGTGTCTCTTTGCCCTTTTCCCTGTATGTGTGTGTGTGTGTGTGTGTTTGTCTGTTCACCCCTGTTGGCATGGCTGGGCAGCCCCTTACATGCTGCCAGCTCCACCTCCCTCGACTCACCTGTGTTCATTCTCCCAGATGAGGCTGTGTATTTAAGGAGTGAGCAGTCTTCTCTTCCTTGCCGGATTATTCCTTCATCCTCCCATGACGGTGTCTGGTCTTCTGGTTTGTAAGTACTACGTCTCTTGTTCTCCCCTCTTCTCAGAGAAATTGTTAATGATCCATTGTTTCGCTCCAGCCACTTACCGTGTGCTGTGTTCTTTTGTTTCAGTGCCTCCCTGCCGCTTCCACGCGTGCCTCGTTTGTCAAACCCGCTTCGTCAGAGTGCGTCTTTTGTTTATTATTCATCCACTCCGTTTGAGTGTGTCTTTTGTTTGTTTCTCATCCACTCGTTGAGTGCGTTTTTTGTTTCCCGTTTGTTTAATAAACTGCGTTTTGATTTACATAAATCCTGTCTCCGAGTCTGCATCTCTTGGTCCTAATACTTTGCGGCTATTCAGCTTAACAAATTCATGTGGAAAAAAAAGTTTTCCCTTTTTCTATTTTGACTTCATTACACATTTATTTAAAACCAGTGTGCAGCCCAGTAGGCATAAAGATACATGACTGAAATGATAGTAAAACATTAAGTACCAAGACCTGGAATTTTTTATGATGTTAACTCACACTAAGAGTATGATAAGACAGCACTGATGCAGACTTGCTGTCCAGAGGTTTTTGTATAAACATTCACTCCACACTAACTGGTTTGGTCAGGTGAACATGGACTGAACCTTTATTTCAGTCCAGCCACTTTTGCTATTATAGCTACAGTGTAAATGTAGCCATAGAAAGATTTTTTTTTCCAATAAAAAAAATCATTTAAAGAATTCCATTCCTTCCAACTTCACACAAGACTGAAAAAAAAGAAGTTGAAATACTCTAGCAGATTCTGCTCACATGACTGTGCCATCAGCAAACTTGACAATGGAAATTGAGATGGAGTTCCTGACCACACAGTCAGGCATGTACTCAACTCAACTATTGATGGCACCTGTATTGTATTGAGGATGAGGGGGTTGGAGGTGTGGCCCATCCCTGCCTGAGTTCTGTCAAGAGGTCCACGATCCATGTGCAGAAGGAGGTGTTTAGTCACATGTTCATGACTTTAGGAGTTATTCTGGTAGGGATTATGCTGATGAAAGATGACTGTTAAACAGTACACATAGCTCATGGCCGATAGGAAAACCAGTGGGGTCAGGATACTAGGCAGAGACGACGTACAACTGTCCTTTATCAACTCCTCAAAGCACTTAATGACCACCAAGGTAAGGGCTATGGAGCAATATTTGTTGCAGGCTGGTGAAGAGGTCCTCGGTTCAAGGATAATAGTAGACCTCTTGAAGCACATAGGCACTCACCAGGCGCCCGCTGGTGGGCCCCATCCCCAGGCCTGGCTCCAGGGAGGGGCCCCGGTATCCCTCCAGGCAGGGTCCACTGGTCCTTGCTGGTTGTCTTAATAAGGGTCTTTTGAGCCGCTTTTCATCTGTCCCTTCCTTCCCTTCCCTTACCAAAGGCGAATCTTCCCCCAACAGCATAGCTCCTAGCGTCATTAGGGTTCTCAAAAACCTTCACGATGGTAAGGTGGCAGTTCAGTGAGCAGGCACAATGTTGCTTTTTGAGCTAAATGCTACCATCAAATACTTACAATGATGCCGATGAAGTTAACATCCTGACGTAATATTTACCATGTTCACCATCTTAGCTTAGGGTGTCAGCGTACTAACATTTGGTGATTGGCAATTTTGCTGCCAGATCTCACAAGACAAAAAGGGACAACCTCTCCCTCTCTATCTGTATGCATTCATGTCCCATAAATTCATGTTGCTAACTTGACTTCTTCCCTGGAGTCCTTGTGCTCGCTTGCCTCGCAGGTTCCCATGGATTGTGGCTGCACTTGGATTGTGAATCATGGCTGCGCTAACTGCTGTCACAAGGGTGAGTTTTGGGCCGAAGTGCAGAACCACCACAACTCAGATCACCACTGCAGCAGCGAAGGAGAGAGAAACGGCATGGGAGAAAACTGCTACCCGAGACAACACGAAAGTTTGAATGTACTGTTCCATTGACTTAACATTTAACCGTACTTAAGATCGTAGCATACAGTTATGAATGTAAGTAGGAATAAAATCTGATTTTCATTTAGGTGCAATCCAACAGGGGAGAAAGAAGCAGCGAAAAATGAAATAAAAAACATCATTCAAAAAGGTAAGGCATATTTTGCTAGGCTATGATTGTACCTCACTTTGATTTTAATTTTATTTTTTATTTGACTTAGGCTATTAAACAAAGTAAATATTAATTCAGTGGCAACTTCAAGTAGTAATTTAAACCCCAAACAACATGTTGTTTTAACACGTCATCTCACTTAATATCCCACTTAGTAGATTAACACTTGATACAATGTTTACACATTTTTATTTTATACGTATTGAGGTCATTTAAAATGTGACGATGTGTCCATGAACACTCAATAAAATACGAATTTAAAAAAGATTAACATTTGAGTTCTGCTCAGCCAACAAAGAGAAGGCAGAGGCCTGAAAAACAGGTGGAGGGCCACATCCACCACCAAAGTATTCTGAAACAGTATCTTTTCCTTCATCACAGGAGGATGATGATGATGATGAAACACTGTCTGCTGCTACAGGGAGCAATCCAGAGAGGCCTACTGAAGTGTGTCTTAATATTATGTATAACTACTGGCAGTGCTCTGCCCATTCACATTCCTTTACATTCTGGAGTGGAATTATGAGTTGGACATGTACACTGAAGTGATGAGCATAGATAATGGACAAACAACCAGCACATTCTTGTCCTTCAACAGAACAACTGGGCATCACCAGGAGGAAGGTCCATCAACTTCCACAGCGCAGCTTGACACAGTCAGATTTTTGGTCAATACCATGTTAAATCTGTATGTAGAGCTGTAGGATTTAAATGTCGTCCATAAGTTTCCCAGTTACCAGTGAAGGAGTTTTATAGAGTTCATGTCATGAAGAGTATAGAGAAAAGTGAAAAGGAAATGGTCTATCTGGATCGCCAGATTAGAAAAACAGACCTTGAAATTCTATTACTGGAACGAACTTTGAGTATGCCTATGGCCATCTCTACCTGGGCTCCAGTCCTGCAGTGGGCCACATTAAAACATTGTTGGGGCCCCAGCTCAGGGTCAGGGTAAGGGTTCAACAGAGTGGGCTGGCATGGATAGCCTCGACCCCCCAGTAGGTAGCCATCAAGCACTCCTGTAATCATAGAGGATGCATTTGAGCGCATTAAAAAGGGAGACAAAGAACATTTGTACAAAGTTTTAGCTTCCTTACCGCATGCAAATCTGTTGCTCAGACTACACTCCCAGTAGATCCAGGAGTCATGTACAGAGCCAGCCACCTGGCTTCTACATTTGTAATGATGTAGGCTGCATCACATATGATCTTCACAGTGCAGAGAATGACATGAGTTACAGTGTATTATAATGCATACATTTTCACGTATATCATTTTTAAGATGGTAAGTCATAAACCTGGACATTGATGTTCTGAAAGGGTTTTCTATTCACATAGTCCCTTTCGTTTTCTACAGGTGCAGTAACAGGAATTTGTGTCCCATCTTCGCATCCTATCACATTTGGAAGCCCTGCAAAATGACAGCTAATTAAGCTACTGAACCCACTCTGAGGTCGCAGCAGAATGTATATCATAATTTAAAATAAAAGAAAATATGATTTCTGCATCAGTCACCAGTCACTACCATCATTGGTAACAGCCGTTTCAGTGCGAGGATCACTTTCCTCACAGCTCTACACACTGTTGCCTTTCCGAAGTGCTCTGCATCCTCAATATTGTACAAAAAACTACCGTTTGAAAAACGTAGCGCTATGCGTAAAATTTGCTGTGATGTGAGTGCACCCCCGCGGTGGGTGAGGTTGGTGGTATGGCTGGAGAATGTCATTGAGAGAAATTCTACCGTTCGATGAAAAGCGGTAGTGTTCGAACAGATATTCCTCTGGAAATGACAGGACATCTAATCTGGGTCGGAAGATTCTTTCGCGACGTAAAGCGTTTTCGAATCAGTTGGGCTTCGATATCAATTGGATTGGGAATGAACGGGCAATCCGTGGGTGCTTTTCATTACATTTAATTGTGCCTCCTCGTCTCCTCTCTCCTTCGTCGACCCGGAAGTCGTTTCCCCTCCGCCATGATGAAGGATCTTCCAATTGCTTAAATGCACCTGAAGGAGACGAGGAGCGATGAGAGAGGAGGCTTCTGAAGGAGATCAGAGTGAGGATACACCGGTGTATCCTACGCGGAAGTCTTTTATTATTTAAGGGGCGTGTCGTATGTGGCACACGTTTGAATCATGGCGGGAGCAGGTCTTCACAAATGTAATCTTGATTCTTGTTTCAACTGTGTCCTTCTAACAATTGTATCTGTCACCAAGAAATTAATGAAAATTATTGGTATATATTTACGTTTTTTTAAAGCAAGGCTACAAGGCTGTTGGTTTAATCTACCACACACCCGTCCTCTGTTACGCCTCTAACGGCATATAATTGAAACCTCATCAATAGCAATCAGGAGTAGAACAGTCTGACTGCAGATCTGACCATAATATCACGTTTTACAGCTTTTACAGCTGTGCAAACGTCATCAGTAATTGACGTCGCTTCGGACTGACGCTGTGGAGTGAGGATTTTTCATTTCGGAGTTTCGTTTCCTCCGTCCTCACGTCCCTTCCTCGCATCCCTCTTTCATGTCCTCGCTGGGCGGAGCTAAGGCGCGAGGAGAGGAAGCGAGTGAAGGAGACGAGGAGACCAATTTATGGAATGAAAAGCACCCACTGTAAAGAAAAGCACCCCAATTTATGGAATGAAAAGCACCCACTGTCTCATTCCGAGTATCACTTCCGTATAAAGCTGGTTCGAAATTCGCGCTTCTTTGTGGGTGTGTCGGCGTTTAAGGTGGCGTGGAGGGGAGTGTTTCAGTTGGTAGAGAGTTAAGTAAATTATATAAGTAGATTATTAGCGAGTTCAATAGATAGATAGATAGATCTTCTGTCTGGGAGTATTTTGAAATGGTTGCTCACAACAAGGTATATGTCAATGATTATATGTTATTTGCACATCATCACAATATGGCCATATAATCTTCATTGTGTATTATTTTATCTCAAAGGTGAAATGCCTGCTGTGTCAGAAGGAGCTGACTTACAGCAACAATACATCCATCAGCATGGAGCTGAGGCATTATAGAGCACTGCATGAGCATGTTCAACCTTCCAGCAGACCAGACACCAGCCAAAGTAATTCATGATCTTTTTAATCTTGTCATGTCTTTGGCACTTACAATTGAGCAGTATTTAATTTTTCTCTGTAGATTCCAGTAAGCAACTGGTTGATGAGGCCCCGGTGAACATGGTCATTAAAGACACTTAACCATTTTCGATTGTGGAGGATGAGGGATTTAGGGAGCTCATCCGTGTGTTGGATCCCACCTACATTCTCCCAACTAGAAAGGTAAGTGAATAAAGTCTTTTATTGTTTCTCATGTAGTTTGAAATGAATAGTAACTACATTTCATTCCATCAGGCCTTGAAGCAAATGGTTGAGAAAAGATACCAAGAGGCCAAGGAGAAGGTGAAGGAACAGCTGCAAAATGCTGTAGCTGTTAGCCTGACTTCAGATATGTGGACCTCAATCAATATGGAGGCATACTTGGCAGTGACCTGTCATTACATTAATGAGAATGACGAGCTCCACACAGTTTTGCTTGGAGCACAGCACTTCCCTGAATGCCACACTGCTGACAATTTAGCTGTGGAGCACCACAGAGTCATGGAGGAATGGGGCATAAATGGCAAGGTGAAATGTCTGGTGACTGATGGGGCAGCCAATGTGTGTGCAATGCCTGTGTGCGAGCACTGAACATCAGGCATTCGCTTTGCATTGCACATGTCATGAATTTAATGGTTAAAAAATCATTTGATGACGTTGCTGCCCTCACTGACATGAGAAACAAGTGTAGGAAGCTTGTAATATATTTTAGGACAAGCACTACAGCAAGAGAACGGCTGGTGCAAGTACAGCAGCAGATGGGGAGACCAACACTGAAGCTGCTAATGGAGGTCGACACTTGCTGGAACAGCACTTTTCTAATGCTGGAGAGGCTTTTCCAACTGAGAGAGCCAGTGGAGGCGGCCCTTGCCTCCTTAAGGACTGATGTCACGGCACCAACTGCACTGGAGTATGACTCGATAAAAGACGCACTTCATGTTCTTGCCCCATTCCACCAGGCCACAGTTGAGCTCTGTGGTGAAAAGAGGGTATCTGCTTCCAAAGTCATTCCACTGCTGAAGATGCTGAGCCACACCATAATCAGCAAATCAGAAGGCCTCACTTCAGACAGTGGAAGACAGCTCAGTGAGAACCTTCTCCGACGGGTCAATACACATTCTTCACATGTTGAATCACAAAGTGTGATGACACTACCCACCTTATTGGACCCAAGATTAAAAAAACTGGGCTTTTTAAGTAATGGAAGACTTCAAGAGGCTATTACAAGGCTGAAATATGAATGTGCAAACATAATCAGGAACTCTGCAGCAAATTCCGCTATTGGCACAACCCCAGCTCAGGTAGCAGCCTCTTCAGCAACAGCAACACCATCAACATCAACATCCGTAACCAACAGTAAGTAGTTTGTTTCTTTGTTTTGTCAAAATTAACATTAATTGGTAGTAATGTGATTTGTTAATGCCATTGTTAATGGTTTTTTGTTTGTTTTTTTTGTTTTTTTTTTACATTTATTAGATGACCTCTGGCATCTGCTGGATACAACAGTGAGTCAAAGCCGAAGAAGCTCAAGTGCCACAGCAGATGCCACAGTAGAAGTGGATCGTTACTTAGCAGAGGTGAACCTCACAAGAAGTGAAGACCCCCTTGCTTACTGGAGCAGACAAAAACACCAACATCCACACCTTTACCAGCTGGCTCTCATGTTCTTATGCTATCCCGCATCTTCTGTGCCATGTGAGAGGGTATTTTCAAAGGCTGGAGAGATTGTTTCCAAGAAGAGGAACCGTCTGAGTCCCAACACTGTGAAAAAACTTTTGTTTTTAAATAAAAACCAATGACCATTCTCATCCACTACTCCGATGAAACAGTGTTTCCTGTGTCCCCCCTGCACTAAGCACAAAAACAAAGTTTTATTTATGGTATTCATACAGGCATCTGTAATCAAAAACATATTTTACAAATGAGCTTAAACATGTGCGTGTGAGAGAACTGTGACAAATATTAATGTTTCATTATATACAACCACAGAAAAAATGTCCACTCAGGTGATGAGCAAAATTAGTTTTATGTCTTTGCACAGCAGATGTCGCTAGTGAGAACTGAATGAAGCTTTGGGTAGTGAACCTTCTGGCAAACCAATGGGCTGCGAAGCTTCAGTGGTTCAGGAAGCCTCAGTTTGCCATCACTAGTCAAAAACAGGCAGGTTCAGCAACAGGAGTCTTGTATGAGCACATGACAGTCTGGCAAAGAGTGAGTGTGGCAGAGCAGCTTATATACTGCACTGATTGCTATGAATCTCAGGTGTGTGATCAGGTGAGCAGGCAGGTGGGTGTGGCCGAGAGTGGAAAAGTACTGAGGGCACTGGTGAGCAGATGAGGAAACAATGGCAGCAGGTAAGAACTGAATATACTGCAATGTTTCTCAATTCCGGTCGCAGGGCCCCACTGCCCTGTATCCATCCATTCATTTTCTATGCCGCTTATCCCTTTCGTGGTCACAGGGGGGAGGCGGGGTACACCCTGGACCGGTCGCCAGCTGATCGCAGGGCACAAACACACAACCATTCACACTCACACTCACACCTAGGGGTAATTTAGAGTCACCAATCAACCTAATGAGCATGTTTTTGGTCTGTAGGAGGAAGCCGGAGTGCCCGGGGAGAACCCACGCATGCACGGGAAGAACATGCAAACTTCGCACAGAAGACCCGACCCGGGAATCGAACTGGCGACCTTCTTGCTGTGAGGCACGCGCACTACCTGCTGCGTCACCGTGCAGCCCCACTGCCCTGCATGTTTAGATGTTTCCCTCCTCCACCACACCTGATTCAAATGATCAGCTCGTCATCAAGCTCTGCAGTGGCCTGATAACGAGCCACTCATTTGAATCAGGTGTGTTGGAGCAGGAAACATCTAAACATGCAGGGCAGTGGGGCCCTAGGACCGGAATTGAGGAACACTGCAATACTGTGACAAATTTAACTGAACTGAACAACTTGCTCTATGAGGTGAATTATTGGGGAGCTTCACAGCTTTTAAACATGAAAGCATTACACTTGTAATAAATTCTATGATTTTTTAGGAGAGACATTGCAACAAATAACAAAAAAATAGAACAATAGATAGATCTAGAGTGAAGAGTGGATCAGAACAGAAGACTTTAGCATGAAGAAACAAAAATTTTCTTCAGTTTGCGCCTGGTCTGCCCTTCAGATCACTGGATCCCTCCAGACTCTTATACAGTATGATCCCCCAATATTTTTCAGTCAGTTGACTACGGCTTTTGCTCAGCTATTCAACTGTACATTGACTATATGTGCTCAAAAATAGGACAGTAGTCAAGTAAAGGCCAATCTCAAATACAGGCCAGGGAAAAAAACAAGGGTGGGTAAATTCCTGGCGCTTAACATAAAGTGCATCCCGACTAAGAATCATCTAAATTTCTCCTTAATAACATCAACAATATAATCATGACATTTTCAACACTTTGTTGTGGATTACTAACCCAAAGCAGGATTTCTGTCATTGTAAATGTCAGTTAATGTCCCAGCCAAACAGCTGTTTGTAGTAACTTACAAGTGCCACAAGATGGCAATAGCTACATCTCCTGTATGAGAATGAGAGTCACTGAATTTTCTACAATATTGTCCAGCAAATGCTTCATAACAAAAGCCTTGTTGGGCAATGAATTGATTCTGTCCACTGAAATGCCAGAGGTCTTTTCATTGGAATCTCACTCTCCGCAGCTGAAGTAATCAAAGCCTCTACTTGAGAATTTACAGTAAATGAATGTATAAGCGAGTAACCAAACAATAGATGGCTGTCACACATAACTCGCATTAATAAACATGAGTTATCACCACCCAAAGAATTAAATGTTTAGCTTGCAGCTTAATCTACTTAGTGGGTATATCACACTTGTTATATAGAAGATTGAATAAATGTGCTGCTTACTGCTGTGTCGCCATTTCTGAATTGACCTATTTGAATGTGTCATGATGCAGTAGTTCAACTGTGATTAAAATTATGCTATTGCAGTTCTGTTGCTCTGTTAGTTCTGACTGGTATTTATATTCTTTGAATTGTGCATCACTTCACATTTGACTTTCATCCATTGGCTTATTTTCTTTTTCATGGATATGCTCTATCAACATTATGCTACAGTATTCACAAACTCGTAGGTAAAGTATGAATAGTGAACATCGCAAGTATATGTATGGTCTACTGAAATTGAGCAATATGCACTGCATGCTGGAATTATTTCACTTTTGTAAGATGTGCTATGAACATAAATAATGCCCTTGCTCTGAAAGTAGCTGAGGTCCATTAATGCTTACAAGTATGTCTGGACTAACTGACCTGGTGGAGGACTAAGGACTAATACTGTGCAAAAGTGGCTGTTACCTGCATGGGCAGGTATAGGATTTCTCACTACCTGGTGTAGTAGTCTGACCTCTTGTACTCACACAGATCTATGCCTATTTTTTGCCATGGTCTAGAAAGTAATACATTTAGCACCTGGCTCTTTCCTCTATGTGCCTCTGTTGTCATTAGTCTCATCAACAGCCACTGGCACCTTATCAGAACAATGTCAATGTCTTAACTGTTCATTACTGTAACCTCCTAGGACCTGGCGTCCACATGTGGGCATCAAATTATTCAGTTGTGACTTTATTGTGTTCTATTGGAATTTAAAATGAATTTCCTTATATGTGGACATTATTTTTCTCAGTAACTACATCATGTAAAGAGATAATTCTTTGTTTTTACACTCATCAGGTCCCAATCAGCCCAAATAGCAGACATTAAAAAATGCATGCCATGCAAGAGTTCGGGTCTTAGGAAGTTTAGGGTACCAGGGCCTTGTGGTCAATGTTGGGACTTCACCACATGGGTGAACAAAGGGAGGCCTTCATGTAAAAACAACAACAACAAAAGAGATCTGAAGAATGAAACAGAGCCATGTGTCAGTCAGACTGGTTTGGTTACCTTACCTACAGACAGAAGATACAGGTTACATGTTTTCTTCAAAAGTGCCAGGGTAGCATATCTGTCAGGAATAGGCTTGTTAGTACACCTGCCAAGGAAGTCCTGGTTTATGACTGCCATGATACAGCCACTAAACTAACCCTACCTGTTTTTGACAGTCCCCGAAGGAGACACTGTACATATTTATGAAATGGTCCTCCATCACCTCAGTTTTGACTTGAGATTGAGACACATTCAGAGGTTACAACCTCCATGCAGTCACCAAGGATACAACAGCACCTTTCCACTGCAATGTCAAGTTGCTCAAGGAGGTATCCCATTGCCAAACAAACATTTTTACTTAAATTAGCCTAAGCAATGGTCCCCCAACTCACTGGATGAGTTACAGGCTCTCTGTGGTCACTGGGCACAGTGTTTGGATCCAGAGAAAGATCAAGGTGCAACCAGCGGTTTTACCTTGCCTGTAGGAGGAAGACATGGATTACACATTTTCTTCAAGAAAGAGAAGGATAACTTCTCTGACCTGCTCTCTTTCAATTAAGCCAACTTTTGCTGTTTCCTCTGCTGCCATACTAGGGCCAGCCTGTCGTCACACCTACTAACCAAGCAATACAACAGCCTTGTCATCGTCAGAGCTTGAAGAAAAGCATAATAGACTTAATCACTCCATTGCAATCACAAGGTGGCTGTGGCTCAGGAGGTAGAGCGGTCGTCCACCAATCAAGTGGTTCGATCCTCAGCAGCCAAAGTATCCTTGGGCAACAGTTTCTACCCGTCATCAAGTAACAGTTCAAACAAATGCGTTTCCTGTCATTTTATTAACAGGAATACTTACGAAGTGTTGAATCAAAAGTTAGGATCTCCCATCAATACAGTCATGATATCCAACACAGATCATTTATTTTGGCTTCCCATGCCTCTGTAGTGGAATTAGGTCATTCAACCTTTGGGTTTAATGTTTGCACTCATTAATATAGAAAGGGGCACCAACTCCTCTCAACTCAGGATTTTATTTATTCTTTTCTTTTAATGCTGATTTAATAATTAATGAATTAATGGCAGATCAGTCTCATCATCTGAAATGTAAGCTCTCGATACAGTGATTGTCTATTTCCAGCACAAAAGGACACTGTCTGACAATGACTTAAGTGAAAAGTATTATTTATTTGGCACAATAATGACAATGGATATGAATAATGAATGATACAATGAATAATATGCATTATATAATGTAATGCAAACAACCGAATGAAGAAGCTATAGCAAGATAATAAAAGGAATAAGTTTGGCAATAGTGAGAAGTAGTTTGAAGAAATATGAGGATGTGAATGTAGTGTTAATTTCTTGAATTAATGACCAGGCAAGTCTAATGAGAATTGAGATTGTTAGAGCTTACGACACCAACTCTTATGTAGTTGGAGGAGTTGTTCTCCTACACCTCTCAGCTGCTGAACAGTAATGAATGCATCTCATTAAAATGTGATTGATCTGGTCTGTCACTATTCACAACTGTGGTATGCTGTTTAAAAAACAGTTTCCAGTTATTTAAAAAAAGATAGTCTATACAATTTTCAAGGAATTTGTATTTTAGTGAGGAACTGACAGCTGCTTTCTTAGACACTGCTGTAAATTGACAACATGTTGACAACCTCATTTGACAGATAGAAAACTAGGAATAAAGGAAAATATTCATTTCTTGTGTAGTTGTTTTATTTTATTTCACAGATTTACAGGTTATGTTTATAGCTTGTTTAAAATGGAGATATCTAGAGTAGTTGAATTGTTCATTTTATTACCTAATCAAGTTCCAGCAGAAGAATTCAAGAATTTGTCACACCATAACACATGTTGTAATACTATACTTTAATGTTTAACAAAGCAGAAATTATAAATGATTACACAATTGAGATGCAATTGTATTGCACATCAGTATTATTTTAGAGACTCTTATCATTTGCAATATCAGTGGAACTGCAATTTGTAAACTGGACCTGCTATTTGTTGAAGGATTTCATTTTCTTTAAGAATGATAAATTGTGTAGGATATAATAGTAAGAAAACTGGAATGATTACTTGCTGTATGAATACACAGGAGGCAAATATGCAATATTGACTAAATATCCAAAGCAATCGATTGGCACGGATTAATTAATAAATGCAGCAGTTGTGATAAGGGAAACCATTTAATGTGTAAGATGTCAAGACCTGCCACAAGTCCTACACCATCACAAAGGTCAAACTGATGTCACCGTCGATCTCCAGGGTGGTAATGTGCTGGAGGGGAGTGTAACGATGCCTAAAGGTGTGTGTCTGCATCCCATTGGCCACAATCCTGAAGGAGTGCTTCTCACAACAGATAGTCAACTGAAAGAAAAAAGGGGCATTTCAAAATCACATAATTTGAAGATCCTCCCTGATAGCTGTAAAACTAACAAGCTTGCCACAGTGTCTTTTTGATACTTGGTACTTTGATAGGAGTTCTACATGAATATATGTATTGATAAGTGTTAATGGTTCATTTTCATCAATTAACAAAATGCAGTGAATGAACAGAAGAGAAATCTAAATCAAAACAATATTTGGTGTGACCTCCCTTTGCCTTCAAAACAGCATCAATTCTCTAATCCCAGACAGACTCTATGATGTTGAGATCAGGGCTCTGTGCGGCCATACCAGCACTTCCAGGGCATCTTTACACTAAAGATAGCGCTTAATGACATTGGCTGTATGTTTGGGGTCGTTGTCCTGCTGCAGGAGAAAATAATAGGTTTGGGGCCAATCATACGCCTCCCTGATGGTATTACATAACGAATAAGTATATGTTCGTATTTCTCAGCATTGAGGACACCATTAATCCTGACCAAATCTCCAACTCCATTTGCAGAAATGCATCCCCAAACTTGCAGGAAACCTCCACCATGCTTCACTATTGCCTGCAGACATTCATTATTGACTCATCAGTCAATAATCAGTTTTACCTCATCAGTCCAGAGAGCCTGCTGCTATTTTTCTGCACCCCAATTCCTATGTTTTTGTGCATAGGTGAGTTGCCTTGTTTCCATGTCGGAGGTATGCCTTTTTGGCTGCAACTCTTCCATGAAGACTGCTTCTGGCCAGATTTCCCTGGACAGTAGATGGGTGTACCTTGCTCCCACAAGTTTCTGCCAGTTCTGAGCTGATGGCACTGCTGGACATCTTCTCATTTCAAAGGGAAATAAGCTTGATGTGTTTTTCATCTGCTGCACTAAGTTTCCTTGGCCGTCTAAGATCCTCAACTCTGCCCATTTTTTTGTGCCTCTTCAAAAGAGCTTGAATAGCACATCTTAAAACCCCAGTCTGCTTTGAAATCTTTGTCTGGGAGAGACCTTGCTGATGCAGTATAACTACCTTGTGTCTTGTTGCTGTGCTCAGTCTTGCCATGGTGTATGACCTGTGACATGAAACTGTCCACAACCTCACCTTGGTAGCATAGTTTGGCTGTTCCTCACCCAGTTTTAAGCCTCCTACACAGCTGTTTCCATTTCAGTTAATGACTGTTTCAACACATGTGTGAAATTGATGATTATTAGCACCTGTCTGGTATAATTGGTTGATCACACACCTGACTATAATCCTACAAAATCCCTGACTTTGTGCAAGGGTACCTATAAGAATGGATGTTATATTGATACAAAAACCAGTCTCCATCAAAATGAAGGAATAATTATATCTCCTTGCAATGAAGTACTGAAAGCTAGTTTAACTATGCTCTTAACTCAAGTGATGGAAATACAGTGACATATACAAACTGTTCTCAGAACAGAGTAGAGCAGAACAGAACCCAGTGCTAATAGTGATGCTCAACCTCCACCAGGTCAGTATGTGCAGTGAGTGAAGTAACAGCAGTGGTACCGTGAAAGACTGTCCCCTATGGAAGGGCATTCCGCCACCACGCTCCTCAGCGCCCCACTGCCCATTCAGCTTGGCATTTCGAACAACAGAGTTTTCATTGAAACGTGGATTGTAATGCAGAGCAATGCCAGAAGGATGGCAAAAATTCACATGAAACCTGAGAGAACACAAAGAGGAAAGACTGAGATGAGACCTCTTGCATGAATGCTTTCTTAAATTTAAGTCTTCAAATGGGAACTGCATCAGTTTTTTAGGTAAAGATCAATTTGTTAGTAAAAGGGACCATAACTTCATAGATGAAAACAGTTCTATAATGTCTCTAACAAACACAAAATGGAACACATTTGTGTACTCTTGCAGTATGGGCTAAATTGTCATATTGACCAACTCTGGTTCTACACATGTTGTGTAATAAAACGCACCAAATTCCATCACCTATCTGCCAAGACAGGAATGTGATGAAACAAAACTCTGGATTTGGTACTTTGGTAATTAATTAAACCACAGTGTCATTATAATACAATGAGCTGCCAAAGTAAGTCATTTTCAAATCCTATACATATTGACCTACACAAATGTCGCCAACTCTGAATCATCATTGTATTATCTCTATCTAAATTATTCTCTTGGGAAAATAACTTTGACTGTTGGGCCTATATTTGATGTTTTGGATGGATTAGGAGTTGTGAGCTCTTTAACCTCCTTCTCTAGGCAGTAACTTTAAGTGTGCTGCATCTTCTTATTTGATGTAAAAGCTCATAAACTGGCAACACTCATCTTCAGAGTGAGGAAACAGTGGTCATTATCTCTTTGGAGGAACAACCATGCCACAGAAAAACTGAACAAAAAGCACAGCTCACATGACAAGATTCACTCAGCCAGGCGTTGCATGAAAAAGTTAGACCAGATGCATCTGATGTTTATGTAAATAAAATATACATCAAATTGATCATCTGGTTTTGCACTTGCAGTATCATGTCACCAGATGTTCTGAAAGTGGGGCACACTGCCAGTAACTGTACATATTCAGTTCTCTACATGCAGGGGAAAGCTTAAAATGAAACTTACTTAAGTGCATAAAGCAAACACGCTGTCTCGTGAGCCATACCACAACTGAAGGAAACTAGTCAAACCTCATGTGAGTTGCTCCCTTCCGAAGAAATCCATCTGCAATCATCTGCTCTACGTACACAGTCCTCAGTCTTGAGGTTTAAAGGTTTATGTGATTTCATTTCTTTAATGCTGTTTTTAAAGTGAAATCTAGCAACAATTGAAGAAGTCAGACCTTGTGGCAGTGGGGTGAACAGTCCCATGTACAGTGATGGTCCTGCCCGGTTGAAGTCCACCAGTGATGATGCTTGTGTATGGAATGGCCTGTATGGGGACAGAATGGGAAAATTAATTCTACAACAACATTCAACTATATATTAAATACCAGAGAGGAACAGTCAGTGAACAGTGAGCTTATTTTACTTTGGCAGCAATGACTTAAAAACAGAATCAATAATAGTTATTTATAGCTATTTATTTATTTAGTTTAACACCCTACTTTCTATAATCATGTGTTTCACAGTGAACCTCACCCCATCCTCCGTTGTGAGTCTTTTGAGGATACCCCTTATATATCCCATTATGATGCTATCACCTGTTTACCTGTGGAATGCTCCAAAGAGGTGTTTTTGGAGCATTCCACAACTTTCCCAGTCTTTTGTTGTTCCTGTCCTAACTTGTATGAAACTGTTGCTGCATGAAATTCAGAATAAGCATATATTTACAAAAATCAATGAAGCTGATGAAGTCAACCAATAAATAGCTTGACTTTGTACTGTTTTCAGTTGATCATATGTTAAAAAGGGTTAGCAAATAATCACATTCTGTTTTATTTACATTTTACACAGTTTCCAAACTTTTTTGGAGTAGGGGTCGTAAACATTTCCTATTTTTACCAAATAAATGAAATCTCATTCACCTCCATTGTATTGGGTGGAGGCAGAAATCAGAGACAGACATCTCAAAGCCTGGACAAAGGAAACCGAAACTACCTACATGGCCAGATACCAGTAGAAGTAAGTGAATGTGAATTGTTGCTTAAAACCACACTGTAGCCTTAATTGATCTCTTTTGATTATGTTTATTTTTTGCAATTTTTGTGAACTGGCCCCAGAACAGCTCTGTAAAATGTCTATAGAACTGCAACTCCACCATCGCTGATACTCACAGGCTTAGCAGGAGGAAATCCTGGCTGCGAGGGGAATCCTGGCTGTGATGGGAATCCAGGGTGTGATGGGAATCCAGGCTGTGATGGGAATCCGAGGTTCGAGGGGAATCCGGGGTTCGAGGGGAATCCAGGCTGTGGTGGAAAAGCCGGGGAAGAGGGGAAGGCACCCTGGGTGGGATAGGCTACGTGTGAAGGAAACGCAGGCTGACCAGGAAATGTTGCCTGTCCAGGGAATTAAATACAAAGGGAAATCCCTTTAACATCATTCACCCTTTCTGGAATCCTGTTCTCATAATCCACATTGATTTATTTTTGAGGTTTGGGATTATTTGTGACAACAGCATTGACATACATGAAACACAGATAACACCATACTGTTTTTTGCATTTGTTTTGGTAGCATCCTCACCATACAGTTCTGGAAGCCAATGGAGGAAATTTCTACTTTTCCGCCGACTGAGATGGTGTCCACCTGGTGAAATGGGATACGATGTTTGTACTCCATAAAGTGACTGCCATTGGTGTTCAGCTGGAGAGAAACGATATGGAAGTATATTAGTGTCTCACTTCTCAGCACAGAAAAATATTTTTGCACACACATTTTACACACTCTTTTACAGAAAATGTTCCATGCAAAGAAAATATGAATGTGTTCAAATCTATTGTGTGTTTACTTCAATGAATCTACTCTATCCAGTTGCCAGTCTTGCTTCCCTTCTTTCCTTGAAACATTAATCCTAAAAGTGATCACATTTAAGACAAAACAGCCATTGATAAAATAACTAATTAGCTAAATTCTCTGAAATTGTGGCATTGTAACAGGTAGAGTGGGACTGCTCAAACTTGAGAGAGATTATTAGATGTTTGCTTAAATGAAATTATTCTTGGACTGATAATTATTTTTGAGCAGCATGTAACTTGGAAACAAGATTTGTAAATGCAAAGAAATAAAATGTGCTTGAATTCAGTTTCTGGAATTGTCAGAATACTACCCTATAATAAGATAATCATTGACTTCTCAGACCTGGTAGGAATCCCGGCTGACTGTGATAAGCAGGCTGAAGGTAGAGCCAGCAGGGAACGGAGAGTTCTGCTTCCTCTCTTCAATGCCCCAGCTGCCATACTGAAAGGTATTGGTCACCACATAACCAGGGTTCCTGTCATAGCGTGGGTTAAAGTGGAGAGCAATGTCCGCATTGGTCCTGGAACCACACTGTAAATCCACATGGAACCTGGAGAAAAACAGTTTAAGTCATTTAATGGTGAACAAGAAGTTTACAAGTTTGTGTCTTGGTGAAAAATGCTGAACCTTATACGTGCTAGGATCTGGACTTTTTAGTTTTGTTATTTCCTGTTTTATTTTGTAGTCACCCCTTGTGCATCAAAGTTTATTTTACTTCCTGTGTCCTTCCTTGTTATTGTTTGTGTCCCCCTGTGAGAAATAAGTTCTCCTCCCCTGTTAATTTAAGTGAGTGTTTCCCTTTGTCTTTGTTGCATCATCCCTTATGTGTGGCTTTCCTTGTTCCCCGAGATTCTTATTTCCTGTGAATAATTCTAGTCTAGTCCCTGTTTTCCCTGTTTGTTAGCAGATTGTTTTGTTTCCCTGGAGGTTTCTTGTTTTTTTTTTTTATTTTATTTTTGAAGTCTGTGGATTTAGTCTGCTTTATGGACTTTTACTTTGGTTTTGACCTCCCCTTACGAAACAAAAGTATATTGCAATATACTAGAATCTATACTGCAATACATTAGAAAATATATTTCAATATATGACAATCTGACACATTCCTTCCATATTGCTATATATTGATATATACTGATTGCTTTATATATTTTAAAATACATTGCCGTGCAAAAACAAAACTGTATTATATTATTGCATGTATGTTAATTGAAACAAAGTATTTTTTAGACAAGAGTTAGACAATTTGAAAATCAGATTTTGCATGACATTCATTATATTTAACATTAGCCATATGGATGGACTATATATGGTTATGTACTGTATAAAAAATGGCAGCAACAAATACAATTTTTTTTCTTTGAGTCCACTTTTTATTCCCCCACATTACATTTCATCCACAACATGACATTTCAATCCTCCACACTGGAACGTGGAGGTATACATGCATAAAGGTTGGCATAATGTGGCATATCAACTAACATACATTTCCTGTTGAATTTCATCACATCAAAAACCTGTTTCCTGCCCCGTGACACTCTTTTCAAGCCAACTACATTTTCTAAATTTAAAACTGAACTGTGTGATTTGTCATACTGTCTTCCAACAGCAAAACATTTTCTGTTATCAAGTCTCTTTACCACAATGTAATAATACACAGTGATTATGTGTCCATTTTCCAACAAAACAGTCAAGCCGCAGTCAAGCCGCACGCCAGAGCAATACTTCTACCGGCTCTACCGACAATCTGGATCCGGGGATACTGAGATTCTAGGTTGGAAGTAAACAAAATGACTCTGTGCGTGCCTCAGCAGTAAGAGGAGAAAATGAAGTTTGCACTGGTGAGCTGGTCAAAAGGGAAGGATAAAGATGCTCTCAGTATAGTCCTCGTAAATTGAATCGTAGACTTCGATCCTGAAGACTCTACTGAGGAGTATCTTATCAATTGCCACAGTGGCAAGAGGCCTTTTAATGGGTGGTTGGTTGAACCAGCACATTTGCAGTTGGCAGGCAAGTACAGTTATTATTATTATTATTATTTTCACTACCTTAGTCATGAAACATAAATCATGATCCTGTTGAGTCGTGTGCATCATTTGGCCAAGTAAGGTTTGCTGTAGGCTATTAGCTTCGGGACAGTGACAAGCTAGCTAACGTTAGCTTTAGCTATAATGAAGCGGTACTCATGTGATTAACAGATATTAACTAGCTAACAGCGGTTAGTTAAAAAAGCAGGGGGAAACAATACAACAAAGTAAAAACAGCACAAAAATTGGACAGTAAAATAATGTTTTTGATGTAATGTAAGCCACATACTTTTTTTTCTAGGCACTATAGGTGTAAGTACTATAAGGAACTATAGTACTACAGCTATGAATTTAAACAGATTCTAGGCATGTAATATATTAAACATAATGATTAAGGAAAAACTACAAACTAATAGCTGCAAGACGGTCTGAATTGGAGGTTCTTTCCCAAGAAGAACCTAACCTCAGCCCAGTGGACACTTCAGAGACACTTGAGAAGGAGATCAGGGCCCTTAGGGAAGAGAATGAAAGACTACGGGACCAGCTGAGTGGAGAATCTCCTGCAGGCAGTAAAGATCTTGAGACCCAAGTCAAGGCTTTAAAAATGGAAAACACCAGGCTGTGCAACGTGGCAGTTAAAGGTACCCATTTCTTTTAGAATAAAATGGGGATTCTTTTGGATTGTATAATCTGTGCCTACATTTTAGGGTAAATATACAGATGTAATACATACAGATGTCGTATAGGATTTCCTGTAGGAAAAAAAATAGCCTAGGGCTAAACACTGGAGCATGGTTTGATCAACTCCCCACTGAGGCTAATTTGGTCTGGTAGAAAACCTGTAATGCCTTCAGAACCCCTCACAACACATTTTGCTACACTTTGAGACATCAAAGAATGAGCATATGTATTTTCTTCTTCTTCTTTTTTTCCCCACATTTTATGTATTTACAACTTGTTTGCAGTCCTGTTGTAGTAAATTCGGTAGGCCATATTTTCCAGAAATTCCATTACTCTTGGTGGCTGTGAAGACCCTCATATCCGATAAGATCACAAGCTCAAGCTTGTCAAGCTATGAAGGTGAAGGTGAATATGAAGCCAGTGTTGCTGTACCATCACCTTATCAACCCACACCTCCCAAATCAACATCTGTAAGTTCATTTTTGTAATGTTCAATTAAAAATATAGAACTCACTGTCACTGGTGATTTTCTTTGTTTTTAATACCTGTTTGTCTTTCCTTCTTACAATTAATTAGGTGCAACTAGGGGATGATGACACCAGAGTCTCTGCCCATTGTTGGGAGACTGCCAAAGCCCAACTGACAGCAAAGGGAATGGCCCGCACCCTCCTGCTGGGCCTGTTCAGCGTTGACGTCCTACTGAAGTCCAACCTGACAGGAGGGGTCAACAAGGTCGATCCAACTGCAGAGAGGCATCAGCCTCTGGACCCCAAGAAGCTTAAAGCTTTACTCGGTAAGACTTTTAAGAATTGATTTTTAATGGATAATTATATTTTGCAAAGTTATTGTAAATGGTAACAAACACTTACACGAAGACTGAAATGTACACAACTAAGAGTGAAACAGATGGACAAAAAAAAGTGTTAACAGTTCTATTTTTTCAGATTTTATCAGCATTAAAATGTAGCAGCTTTACAGCACAAATTCACATCCCATAGGCAGACACTTGGCTATGGTAAAGTAAAGTTGCTCTCACTGACCACAATACTTCTTGGAAAACAAAGTAGATACAGTAGTATAACCTCCTCCCTCTGAAAGCCCTTTGGACAATCTTTCTAACTCCTTCCTTGGTTCCTTGAGAAGGCAATTCTGATTTCAGACTTAACTACAGTATTTATAGGTAACCCACTGAGGAGCGAGGACCAGGCATACAAGATCGGGATCCACCTCATCTTTCCTATTGCAACAATCCGAGGCTAACATTGTGGATGTCTTATTTTATTATCTTTTACAGATGCAGTTGTACAGCAACACCCAGGGGCGAAGCTTCCGGGCATGAGAACAGCGATTAACAAAGGGATCTGCGAATTAAGGCACAAGCAGAAGAAGAAGTCCATGGACAGCTGAAGGACTGGGCCTTGATAAGTTGGCATGTGTGCACTTCTGGATCTGTTTTTTTTTTTTTTTTTTTTTTTTTTTTTTTTCCCAGAGAAGGATTGTTCTGTTTTTATTACAATGAAGGACAGTTGTCCATTTGGAAATGGAAATCTTTTATTTTAAAGTTGGTGTTTTTTTCATTTATATTTTTTCCATGTATTGGATTACATACAAATGTTGAAAACATGTTAAAAGACATGTTTTTAAAAAAAAGATTTTGTAGCCTGCTAACATGTAAAGTACTAGAGACCAAAACTTGAATAAAAGTACAAGTAAAGGTAAAAGTATTGTTATGAGGTTATTAAAGACAGCAGTCAAAAGTTTGAATATCATTGTTTATACGATTTCAAATGTTTCACCTAAAGGATGCTCAAAATTCCTCTGGCTGTAGCAGCATTATTTATTATTAATTGAATTTATATGTACATACATTAAGTATGTGAATGGTCTTTTACTCCCACAAATGAAAACCCTCTAAGTAGGGCCAGGGGTGGTCACCTTTCTCACCACCACTATCACTCGAAGTTTAAAATATTTAATCGTGATTAATCACATGAATGTCATAGTTAACTTGCTATTAATCGCAAATTAATCACACATTTTTATCTATTCTAAATGTCCCTTGAATCATTTTAATACTGTTATCAACATGGAAAAGTGGACAGGCTTGCTTTGTGCGAATGTTTTTTATTGAAAACAACAACGTGTAGTGTTATATTTCTCACTAACGTTCTTACTTTGAGCAGTCATTCACATTTGAATGAATCAAATCTCACACAATTTAACTCTGCCAATAAACAGATGACAAAAAAAATAAATACTTGGTTACAAAAAATCCCATTCAACAACCCTTTCTAAGGGATCAAAACGGTGATACAAAATTAAGTTACAAAGTGCACATCATTGTAAACTAGCACTCAGGCTATAGTGCGGTTAAACTTTCTTCTCTTAAGTTTCCTTTGAACATAATAACATCCATATGCCTCTGTCGAAAGCCATCAGTTTTGACAAGGAGGCAGCGGAGAATTCCCATTCGCCATGTGTTTGGCCATCAAGTGGTATTTCAGACTGGATGTGCTACAGTGATAATTCAGTTCACACCAACAATACACACAGATAACTTTGGTCTTGTCAGTCGACCCCTCTGGCAACTTTTTGAAACTAAACTGTCCATTCAGAATCTTGTTCGCATCCAATTCGGCATTCCGCACTTGACATCCACACAAACCAGTAGCCTACTCTTTCACAGCTAGCGAGCAGACAAGACCAAAATGCGCATGGGGCGTGCCTATTGTTTTGTTTCCGGTTTACAATCGGATCCTGTAGTTTTTCTTATGTTACTAGCAGTGGCCACAGCTTATAAAAAACTACAAGTTCACTAGGTCACAAAGAGCGTTAATCTCACCATAAAAAACATGACGCTGTTTAAATTGATTTGTGTTAACACGTTAATAATGTGATATTTTTGACAGCACTAATAATTTTACATATATTCTTACATATATTCACTGTGTATTCCAATATATGAGGGGCCGTCAGGGACATTATTCAGAATTACCTCACACACACACATGTGAAACGCTCTCATATACACTACTGAAACACTCTCACACAAACAACTGAAAAATTATTTGCTCGCATACACTACTGAAACGCTCTCACACACACTACTGAAATGCTTTCATACGTACAAGTGAAATGCTCTCACACACACTACTGAAATGCTCTCATATACACTACTGAAATGCTCTCATACACACTACTGAAATGCTCTCACACACACTACTGAAATGCTCTCACACACACTACTGAAACGCTCTCACACACACTACTGAAATACTCTCATACATACAAGTGAAATGCTCTCACACACACTACTAAAATGCTCTCACACACACTACTAAAATGCTCTCACACACACTACTAAAATGCTCTCATATACACTACTGAAATGCTTTCATACATACAAGTGAAATGCTGTCTCACACACTACTGAAATGCTCTCATATAAACAATTGAAATGCTGTCGGAAAAGCAGTCTGGAAAGCAGACGAGATCAGGGGGCAGCAGCAGGTGGCAGAGAAAAAAAGCTGTGGTCAAGTCAGTCAGTCAGTCAGTCAGTCAGTCAGTCAGTCAGTCAGTCATATAAATGAGCTAAGCATACCTGTCCTTCTAAACCACATCAATACATTAAAAACATTAATAGTCAAAGAGGACAAAAGCTATATCATATTATTGATCTGTCAGATACTCAGACTGTCAGGGCTTCATGTCTGTACACGTTTTTAACAATCACATCACTTATCACAAGTTTTTGTGTTGATAAAGACTTCAATATTAAAATCAGTGCAATGTTAATATATATTAGACAACAACTATTGCAGGCAGTTTATGATCTGTAAAAGGTGAGAGCCAGGTGTTTCCCATCATGCCCTGAGTCTTGCAGTTGGTGGAGAGCAACGCAAGTTCAGAAAACTACGTACATATAGGCATTGTGCCGAAATTTTCAAACAGACCAAAAGGAGCGTGTGACGCTGTTCAGCTGCTCCTCAGAGTTGTGTTATATCTCTGTGTTGTAACTGCTTTTATGCAGTAATGCATAAATCACAATGTACAATAGTAATAATTTCTAACTAGACTGTTATAACTAGTGTTACAATTTATGTTATTATATGACAACTGTAAGTGCAATAAAACCTTAATGAGTAAAATGCCAATATGTCACTTGTTCACCAAGCACAACTGAGTTTGCTATGAATTTTAAAATTCTGCAGGTTGTTGTAAACACCCTCTCCTCTCTCTACCTGCTGCAACAGACAGTGACAGTGAGGGGAGGACACATTAATGTCAGAAATATTATTTATTTTAATGACATACAACTTTTTAAAAAATATGTGAAATAAGGCAGTTTTTTCATGTCTCCTTCAGGAATCACTCTCTGAAATTTTACTGTTTATTGTCTCCCGTAACAATGAAATATAGCCGGTTTATGCCTGTGAAAATCATTAACTTTGTATAAAAACAAGAAAAGATGTATTATACCAGGTTTTAGCAAAATTGCTATTTTCCACCCGTAGCCCCTAGGCAGGTAGATAGACCAACAAAGTGAGTAAGAAAAGAGACAGTAAAAGAGAACAGAAATATTAAGGTAATAGGCAAAAATATATACAAGCACAATCATCCCTGCATCACAAAAACCTTAAACAAAGCCCCAAACATAATTTGTCAGTCTGAAATTTGTTTGCTCTTTGCCTAGTCCCAAGTCAAATCTGAAGTGCCCCCACATCTGAAAATAAAATTGTGTAGAAACACTGCAAAAAAGTTTCCACATTCAAGCTTTATTCTATTATCGCACACAAAAAAGAGCATTTCAGTATATTATGTGGAGATATTTCATTATAATGTGTTAGCGGATTTCACTTATATGAGAGCATTTCAGTATGGTGTGTGAGAAGATTTCAGTATGGTGTGTGAGGGGATTTCAGTTAAAACAGAAGGCATTTCAGTCAAAACGGAAGGTGTTTCAGTAAAACCGGAAAGGCTGCGGTTCAACAAAAATGTGCGCGATTCACGTGTTGGTCGTCAGCCACGTTGTTCGCTACACTAATGTCTGCCCAACAGCCTGCAAGTAGCCTAACCGAGGCAGCAGCGTTACTTCACACTGTACTGGCGTCAGCGGAGACCATCAGAACCTTGTCAAATGCGACAACAGTCGGGCAGCAACCGACCGTTGCAACGCCAAGCCGCGACACGCTGGACAGTCACATAGCGTCGCTTTTCCCCTCCGGACAACACGGCAGCATGACACTGCCAGCTGCAGCTCCAGTCCGGAGAGAGTGTGCACCGCGCTATCAAGCGCAACGCTTCAGTTCTTGGACATCAGGCACGAGGAGGAAAAGGTAATTATACATAGTTTTTTTTTTTTTTTTTTTTCTAAATTAATGTTTAATCTAACCAACGTAACGCAACGCAACATGGCATGGTAGTGAGCGTGTGCCTCCACTACAAACATGCTGGGGATTGAGCCTTCACTACCACCTCAATACAGGGTTTCCGCGGGTCCTAACAGTCTCAGATCTTCTGCAAACTTGGCATTTGTCTTGCAGGGGGCCCAGATAGGTACACTGTCAAATTAAGTGCATGTAGGTGCCAGCTAGTATTTTTTTGTAGTGTTTTAGCGTTATGGTAACATACGGGAATGTGAGACACGTGGTGGTACCTCAGCAGGTAAATCCTCTTATTTTCTGCCCCACACTGAAGCAATAATACATTTACCAATGATGATCTTCACTGCACATTACTGCTGTGATTAAATAAATCCTTCATCAGCATTTGAAGTTTTAAGTCAAGTACTTAAGTAAAACAATACTGATTATACATTAAAAAATCTTTTTATGTATGCCCCCTTTTTGTCTTTGCTTATTTCTCAAGTATGTCTCAGCATAAAGGAATGACTATTGTATATCCCCTTTTTACATTACATTTATATCACTCAGAAACACCAGTCCTATTTCAAGGCGGCTGTTGAACTCTGACCTTTCGACTGACACCTCAGTTGACGAATTATGACCTTTCATGCCCTGTCCACAGCCTACAATAGCTAATGAGTCTGTGTGAAAGGGAAGGGCAGATATATGGTTTTTCATGGTAGATTTATGGCTCACAGAGAAATCACATAAATAAGAGTCTTCAGGGCTTGAAGTGCAAAAATGGGTTAAAATGAATATATTTTACCTAAATATGAATATTAATGGGTTAAATATAACTGATATTGATAACCACTACCCATTATTGCTAAAATATTGATAGGGGGTGGTGGTGGTGGTTAGTATTTTGTATTGTATTTCCTATAGCAGTATGACATATATTGGACTGGCTGTTTTCATGTGGTCTGATTGTTACATTCTTATTTCAGAGTCAGGACACAGCAGCATGACCATTTCAACAAGGACGTAATACTACTCCCTAATCAATCATGGGGAGTAGTTTGCAAACAAGGTCCAAAATCATGGTTGCACAAACATGGACACATCCTCAGTGCCTTTGAATTCCAGAAGGACTGGGACCACCAGATTGTTTTAGAACGCATCAGGGATGGCTTTGGTGAGCACATTCCAGGCGATGTCAGGTAAATGCCTCTTTTTTCTTCTTATATATTAATTATGTTTTTTTTAATTATAGAACACTTAAAAAACTTTTTAAAAATGGTAAACACAGGTTTACAAAGTGCAATCATGATTATTACAAACATTTGCTCAGCATTTGTTTTAAAATCTACTTGATTTGGTCACACAGTTAATTGGAGCAAGAAACCAAAGTGCCACCCCTACAGAGTAACACAGTAACAATAACAATGACTAACAACGAGTGTACAACACACTGTTGTGCTACACAGCTTAAAGCTTTTGTTGTTGTTCTAATATCCCCATCTTCTTTCTAGCCTCCAGTTTCTCATGGCTTGTGGTAATAAGCTGGTGTCCCCTAAGCTCCAGGGTGGTCAGGAGATGAATGGGATGCTAATTCACAAGGTCTTTAAAGCCCTATATGTGAGACCATCAAGGACCCTTTTAGTATGTTTGTTGTTGCTTTTTTACCACTTGATAAATTTGTTCTAAATCTAATAATTTTTTAAAAAAGAAATATATATTTTTCTTTCTCTGTTTAAGATTGACTCCGAAGAAGAAAATGACTGTTCTCCCATTACTACCAGATCAACATTAAGCATGCATGCAACTAAGGGCAGCGATGATGATTGTGTTGAAGTTGATGGGCCTCAGATTCGCACAGACATGAGCAGTAATGGCACCACCAGGGCTGCTACCAGGTTTAGAGTAATGAGGAGTAATGAGTATCCCAGTACTAGCAGTCATGATGGAGATGGCAAACTTGGCACTAGTGCTGGTCATGAAGACAGCTATGGCTCCAATCACACCGTCAGCAGTAGTGATCATGATGGAGGCTGCCTTGCAAGAAGTGATGGGAACCCTGGCACCAGTGGTAATGGTGGAGGCTACCTTGCAAAAGGTGATGGGGACCCTGGCACCAGTGGTGATGATGGAGGCTGCCTCGCAAAAGGTGGAAGGAACCCTGGCACAACTGATCATGATGGTGACTACGCTTCATATTTGACACTCGTGGCTACTCTTTCCCCTGACTCTTCAGATGATGAGGAATTAAACCAAGCCATAATTGCCAGTATGGAGAGTCAAATGTGAGTAGCACACACATAGTATGTGAGCTTGAGAGATCAGGATAACTCTCGAGAATGACGTGATCTCATAATTGATATGAATCCTTTATCCCTTACATTATCATATCCACATTTTGGATTAAGTGGTTGCTTACAACCAACAATTTCACAAAATACAAGTTGTTGTAAATTATGTCACATCAATGTCTGATCATTCATTTTTGACTTTGTGTTTATAGTGCAGAAAAGGTCCCAGTCCAAGAGATACTGCTGGAACTGTCAAGCAAAATTAGCACAAAACGGCAGTGCAAATTTAATATAAATCGCTCTGCTGTCTGGGAGGGAGCCATGCGGGGATTCCGAAGGGTATCCTACGATCCCAACTTGATGATCTGTGTAAAATTCTCCGATGACATGGGGAGAAATGAAGAAGGAGTTGATTTAGGAGGACCAAGAAGGGAATTCTTGAGGCTGCTGATGGAGACTATTGCCAGGTCACCCATGTTTGAGGGAAAAGAAAACAGCAAGAACTTTGCTCTTGACAGTACTGGTAATGCCTGGCTTTTCTAAAAATTCATAATGTGAGCCATTTTAATTGATAGTGATTTTGACATGCAACTTGTAACTTTTGAACTGATTTACAGTTTATTTAATATTATACTGGAAATCCCATGGTTTCATGTAGTAGCATGTCTTAATGTAATGCTAATTTCCTCAAATAGTGATGGGGGCCTTTACTTACCTCAACTGCAGAAGATACCAGGCTTTTATAAAGTGGGCTTGTTTTAGAGGCAGGGCTTTAAGCATAATTGGACATATTTTAGTATGAAGCCCTGTTTTAATCTGCCCCTGTTTGCCCTGTTACAGTTACTGCATTATGTGGTAAATTCATTCGAGACCCAGCCTTTAATTGACAGCCAGTTTTTGTTAGCCGAAATGTGGCATCAATATTATATTTCCTTTTATGCCATTGTTTTGCAGCTCTAAGAGAGGACTGGTACTACGTTGCTGGCAAAGCCATTGCAGTGAGCTTGGTACATGGCGGTCCACCACCAAACTTCCTCTCGCCAACAGTATTTTGTCTTCTGGTCAGTGGTTCAGCAAATCCAAAACTAGAAGACATAGCTTACACGGAACTCTTGGAAAAAGTCAAAAAGGTCAGTTGATAGCTTTTAAATGTTATACTGCATTTGAATTAGTTTACATTAAAAGATTCTCTTGTTGTTTTCCAATTTGAAAAGGAGTATCAGCCCACTTTTTCCATATGTTGTAGTTTAAATGCCACCACTATTCAACAGACAAGTGTTGACAACAAGGCATATTTTCCTTGTTATTTATCACATTGTAGCAATGTGTGGAAAAAAAAAACTGTACTGCCATGAACTGTTAGGGACCTCTAGGCATTCTGCAGTATGCAGACCACTAGTGTCTGGGTTCTTACTAATAAGTTAAAAGACTAATAACTTCCATAACAAGCCATCTTGCTGCTTCTTGTGATGCTAGGTATCTGAAAGTACAACCCTTGAGGACCTTCAGAAGTCAAATGCACCTTTGCTTGACTACTTGGCCAATGCAGGATGTCTGAGGCCTATGCGGTCGATAAGAGACAGGGATCTGCTGGTACAAGACATTGTCATGTTTCAGGTCATCCACAGGGTTCAAGGTCCATTTCAAAGGTATTCAGTGTTAGTTGTTGTACAGTCAGATCAATCTCAAAAGGAGTAATAATTTTAAACATTGACCAACAAGGTGTAAGACTAGCTTCACAAAATCTGTTATGTTTGTATAAAACCAAGGGACAGATTGACAGTGTACAAGTGAATAATGGATTATACAATTTTTCCATGTTGTTTATACAGATTCTGTGAAGGACTGAAAACTCTTGGGGTTCTGGACCAAATACGATGACATCCAGACAGCTTTCGACCCCTGTTCTGCTATGAGCCAAACATACTGACTGCTGACCAGGTGGATGATCTTTTCATCATTCATCTCTCTCCAGAAGGGAGCAACAAGAGAGCTGCTGAGGAGATGGTTGTTACTTTCTGGAGGGACTATCTCCAAGATGCAGAAGGTAATGGTTTAATGGTCAAATAAACTGATGCATCTGTTTTTTTAGTATCATTCTTTTTATTTTATTTTTTTTTTTTTGCAAAACATTCCTGTACAACAAACATGACAGATTAAATGCATTTTCTTGGTAGTCGTAACATTATCACAAAGCAAACTGCAAATGTTGAAAGATGAAAGAGCTGTTATAAATTCATTGCTATAAGAGGCATTCAGATTTTAGATGCTTTGGTTTTTAGAAATTAAATACTCTTACTGGACAATTTATTCAGTATCAGCTGATGTTAATTGCTTTAGAGATGATTCACATACACATTAATTGGACCAACTACCACTGATGATATTTTTGTTTTTACAGAAGACGAGGGGCCATCAAAACTAGAGAAGATATTGGCTTTCGCAACTGGAGCATCTGTGGTACCACCTATCGGCTTTTCCCCAACTCTTTCTGTCCAGTTCATTCACAAAGGAGATGATGGCTTCTCTACATCAATGTTCCCTCTTGCCAACACATGTGTTAACTGCATCAAGTTGCCACTACATGTGTCTTACCAACTGTTCAAGGAGAAGTTTGACTTTGCATTAGGAAACACATATGGGTTTGGCAGGGCATGAACATGTCATGCTCTGAAAACTTGAAACTTTGTTTTTTTTTTCTGTCTGTGTCTCACTTTCTCTGTTTGTCTCTACCTTTCTGCTTGTCTCAGTCCATTTTCTGAAAAAAGTTTAAAACAAAACAGTTATTAGTTTCATTTCTGTATGCCGTATGCAATGTGACTGATGTATTTTATATAGTTTCACCACAGTTCAGTTGACTCATTCAGCCTATGTTTTAAAACATATTTACATTTATTTTTAACGGCACGTTTCACATTCTTACCAAAACTTTCTTTTAACATATACTTGTTTAGACAGTTAAAATTAAACAGTTAAGCTGAATATATGCTCTGTATCCCTTTCTGTGACTCACTTTCTGTCTCTTATTTGTCTGTCAATCTGTTTGCCTCTCTGATGTGTATGTTTCTCCCTCTGCCTGTTTAAGTCTCTGTTTGTTTCTCTTGTCCTGTCTTTGCATGTTTGTTCCTTTGAACAAATGTTTATCATGTTCATTTATTTTTCATAAAATGTTTTACAATGTTTTAACAAAACTTTAATTCACAGAATACACTGCACAAGTGAAGAAAACATTTTAACAAACCTTAACATACTTCTATGTTATTCACTGAAAAAAGTGCAGAAGTGAAGAAAAAACATCTATTCCATGGTTCCCATCATTTTCAAGTGGGTTCACTTGTTGAATAATGTTCATTGTGGTCTCATTAATGGTTACATCTATGTCTGGAATTACAACATTATTATCAGTTTGAAGCTCAGGCAATGGCCCTTCTTCATCAATGCCATAGTAGTTATTGACATCAAAAATGCTGTTTATAGCTGGATGGATTCCTGCATTGTTAATGACACCTGAATGCCACAGCTGAAGAGGTGTCTGCCCCGCTTGTGTGGAGAGGCCATGGTTCCATTGATTGATAAATTCTGTTACTGCTCTTTCAATCCTTGGCAAATAAACATAATGCAGACAAAATAAATGTAGTTCATTCAAGGAATCCAGTACACCCTGTTCCTCCATGAAGTTAAAGATGTTTATAAAGTGTCTAGATACAACTCTATTGAGTTCTGCCCATAGTCTCTCAATCCTTTGGTTGTGTACTGATACACCTGTAATAACACTGTTCAATCCTCTTCTTTCCAACATAAAACGGGCAACATTTATATTTTCCATACCATGATCACATCTGACCCTTAAGGGCAAGCCAAAGTTCTGTACTCCTCCTAGAAATAATGACAAGACGGTTGAGGCTCTGTTGTTGGACAAGCACCGTAAGTATATAATAGTCCGGCTGAAGCCATCCACACAGCCATGAAAGACCATCCGCCACCTGACCAGCTTGTGGTTGCTGTCAAAATGCCTGTTGGGAAGAAAATATATACTTAAAACTATATATATGTGTGTGTGTATACAGTATATGCGTGATGCACGGCACACACATACATATGTACATATGTACTTGTTTTCCGTATACATGACATTTACTTACCATAATTGGTTAGGGGCCAGAACACTGTAGACTCTTTGATGTATAGCAAGACGTTGTCGAAATGATCGCCCAATAGGATCCACTTGATGCAAGCTCCGTCTGACCCGCCAGTGCTGAATCCTCAAGCCACGTGATCTCAGGCTTCCAATTATGTATGCTTCGCCTGCATTTGGACTGTTCTGTAGTATACTAGTTACAACTCGGTCCAGGTCTTGATTTGACATTACAGAATACCTTAATGGCTCAACTCCCAGTCTTTGTCTGTGTCTGCATAGTGTTCTTCGACTAATTCCAAAGCATGATGCAATTCTCTGCCATGACATACTGATGGACACACAGTGAGAAATCTGTTCAGTGGCTATGCTATATCTGGGCCGTCCTGGATGGCCAGTCAAGGTTGTTGGAGGTGTCAAATTTGTGGTCACTTCAGTGGATCGCTGTCTGGCCTCATGTTCATGCAGCAAGTTGTGAAAGCATCTATATAGTGATCCTAGAAGGTTACTGACATCCCTATCATCACACACAGCAAGAAATGCAGATAGAGTTCGGGTATGCTCATTAAGCTCTCTATAAAGCCTCTCCTGATGGAAATTGTCAGACTCCTCTCTTTGTAGCCTCTCAATACATTGCAAAGTACTAGTAAAAAAATGAGTCCTCCTCATTGCCTCTCACTTCAAAAAATAAAGCTTGGACTTGAAAAACAAAGAATATCAGATGAACATACATCATGGTTGAAGCAAGGGTTGAAGTACTTCAAACTCAGCAAAAGCACATGCACTTCCCTGTGTGGAGTCTTCCTGTTTCTGTCAGATGACAGGAAGGCCTTCCTGTTTAGCTGTAATTTTCGTATTCACTACTTAACTGTTATAGTTTACAATTCTATATCAGAGCAATTCAGCTGTGTATATGAGCACATTTTACTGGTATGTGGTAAAGCTTTTTAGTAGTTTATGCAAAATGTTGTGCATGTAAGAGAGCATTTCACTTGTATGTATGAGAGCATTTCAGTAGTGTGTGTGAGAGCATTTCAGTAGTGTATATGAGAGCGTTTCACTTGTATGTATGAAAGCATTTCAGTAGTGTGTGAGAGCGTTTCAGTAGTGTATGCGAGCAAATAATTTTTCAGTTGTTTGTGTGAGAGTGTGTGTAAGAGCATTTCACATGTGTGTGTGTGAGGTAATTCTGAATAATGTCCCTGACGGCCCCTCATACCAATATATAATCTCATATAATGTGGGATATATTTCAATATAAATAACAATATATCAAATAATATAACAATGTATTTTTAATATATGAAAACGCCAATAATTGCAGTATTTTCATATATGCCACAATATATCACTTACAGATATAATGCATTGTTTCATAATACATAATTATATATTACTATCTACATTTCACAATATATGAATACACGTGAAATATGTCACGTAATATATTGAGAAATATATTTTTGTTGCATAAGGGTCACCTGCCTCACCCTCCTGTAAGTCCTTTGATACCTTGGCTTATTTTGTTAAATAAATTTTGAACGGTTGCCACTCTGCCTTTTGTTTTAGTCTGCATCATTGGGTTCACTTCCTTGTTTTTTGCTCAGCCATGAACCATAACAATACACTGATAGTTTAGTTAACAAAAAAAACTCAACAAATGTGTAAAAAAATAAAAATAATGGAACTCATTCAGTACATTAAGCATAGTGTGTCCTATGTTAAATAAACACCTAAAACTGAATCTGAATTAAGTACACACATAACAACATAAGCATAAAGGGAGTATTTTTCCCATGCAAAACAAAAGACATGCAGTCCTTACTTTATAAGATGTACTCTCAACAGTCAATGACGGGTTCCACTCATACACTGAAGCTTTCTACATACTATAATACATGGGGACATGACAGTAATACTCAGAGTGAAGCCAAGAGTCCAGAAAAGACTTTCTGGACTCTTGATCAAGTTAAAAAAAACAAACAATAGTATTCCTCCTGTTCTGCTGTTATTTTACTTGTTAAAATGTTTCATGAAACATCATATTTCTATGAACCATAGAGCTGAGAAGAAAAGAAAAGCAAAGCTGAAATGATGAGGAAAGAGCAGTCTGACCTGTCAGCTCCAGGCAGGACTCGTCCATTGATGGTGATGGACTTCCCCTCCTGCAGACCACCATGGATTGATCCAGTAAAGGGGATTCTCTAGAGAGGACACGTCTTAAACTGTAAAGAACTGCTTTTACAACTGTAGTACACTAGCAAAAGGTTTCAATTTGAAGAATTGCTGCTTCATGCCCATGTGGCTCCCTGGTTCCTGCATGTCTCATGTTCCCAACAGTTTAGAATAACCTTTTCAGCTCTTGTACCTGTGCTACTTTTCACAAATGTTATGTCTCTGGGCTCATGTCATCATTCTTTTATGTTTTCTTATTTGCAATTGGTAACTAAGATTCTTCTTTCTTCACTTTAGGATCATATTTCCTGATCTTCTCTACACCACACTCCACTCCACTGCTGAGAGCTCATCCCACCTCTTCTTAAAGTCTACAGTCATTTCTCTGACTAAGACAGGTGTCCATTTATGGAGCATATTGTCTCTCAATATATGATTATACAACATCTATATTTTCAAACAATTAATTTATAAACATACAGAGACTGTCTATACTCTACATACATAACCGATAAAGTTGGCTGTGATTCTGTTGAAGTTTTAAGTTACATTTAACAGAATGCAATTCAGATGATGCTTGGGCTTTCTTTTTCTTTTTTCTTTCCTTTTCTTCTTCTTCTTTTTTTTTTTTTTTTTAACATTTTATCCACATTTCGCCTAATTTCCACCCAAATTGACCACTTCGGCATGTTTTCTTCCAGTTTCTGCCAAATTCAGATTGAGCAACCAACAGGCTGTAACTCTTAGTCTGTAGACAAACTCGAAAACGCGTATTACTGTAAGTATGAAAGGTTGGTAACAAGGAGAGACCTAGTTAACTGAAATTGGTCGGAAATCAGCGTTTGGTGCATTAAAGCGTAGAGGCTGATGAGGCTTAAACTACCCTTAAAGTCTGTCAGTGGAGCCAGGCCAGGACACAAACAGCTGTCCCGCCGTCCATAAACGTTTCTCAGGAAAAGACAAGCTTCAGTCACTTACTGGGTTGTAAAAAGGTAACTGCTGATTAAAAGCCATTATCCAGAGTGGAGTCGTGCAGGTTTTCTGACTTTCGGAGAGTGTGCTCTCGAGTCAAAATGGATGTAAAACCGGAAGATGAAAACTTACATCGTTAGGTTTCGATTTCTCTGCAGTGGGCGTTGACTGTCTGAACAGTTTATACATTAACCAGAGAGACTGCTGAATTATATTATTATCATTTTCAACATTCAACACTACGGACAAAACTGCTGCAGTTCATGCCATGACACTGTCTCTGCCTGCTTCTGCTGCATCCAAACGTATATTTCGAGACACTTCTTAAAGGTGTGTGTGTGGGTGTGTGTGTGTGTGTGTGTGTGGGTGGATGGGTGGGTAGGTGGTCGGGCGTGTGTGGGTGTGTGGGGGGGGGGGGCTGAAAGGCTGTTGAATGGTGTAAATAACCTCCAGCTGGCGGAGGCTGCTATCTGTACCACTTTTCCTGTAATGCAAGTATTCATCTTAAACACCGGATTGCTGCTGATATTGATAATACCGGCAGGGGCCCTTAGACTGTGGTGTATTCACCCAGGCCATGCTATTGACTGGTCTGATTAGTGTGTGCAACAGTGATTACAGGACATATCTGTCCATTTGTCTGGACCTCATGCCATAAAAATTCCAGTTAGAGAAATGGAAGTTTGTATGTGTGACAGGAGAGTGGGAAGGAGCATTACATATGGAGAGATACCAGATATTAGATGCGACAACGCCACCTGGGGAATTACACCCGAGGAAATCCTAACTAAGGTTTAGTTTAGTAAACAAGGTGACACAGGTTCAAGTACCACAGGGTGAGATGGTTCCCAATCAAAACAAATTTTATTTTTTGGCGGGGGGGGGGGGGGGGGGGATTAACTGCCGCTGTCAGCCCACAGCACCTGGTAACAGAGAAACACATAATAAAACATGCCCAAAAGCTAAACTAAACTGGTGTGGACTAAACAAATGTTTACATAATTAGAGAAACCAAAGAAATTAAACAATTTAATACATTAATCAATTCAATCAATGAAACTAAATAGACTACAAAAGATGATAACTTAAATTAACACAATAAATGAAACCAAAATACCAAGGAAAATTACTAAATTAATTTCCAAGTAACGAAATCAAAGAAAACAAATTAATACATAAGGGCTTAACACAATGGGCCCGTGCCACGAGGCGTGAGGAATCCTGCAGAACACAGAGCGGCTTGTATGGAGTTAGATCAGTCTCATAATTAATAAATGCACGCAGAAGGATTCACAAATGTATATTGGGATTTATATATAAATGTCTCTCAACACACAAATATTTTTCAATGCACACACAAATATTTCTCATTCTATATAAATGTAAAAATAATCCACATATAAATTAATAAAGTTCACAAATGTATTTTTGATGCACACACAAATATAACTTGTTTTAAATATATATCACGGAAATCCACAAATATCTTTATCTAAAAACATTTGCAATTTTCATCTAAATCATTATGTACATTGTGACATTTATTCACGAACTGTCGAATCTGCATTTGTGAACTGCTCTCCATTTGTGAACTTCGCTGCATTTGTGTGTGAATGTTTTTGAGACTCCCCTCGATCCACAAATGCATTTTTTTAACAGGAAAGTATCTGTAGCCAATCAGATGTCGCCCTCTTTTCAGCCAATCACAAGAACGTGCCCCACATGGGGGTGGGATGTACTTTTCAGCCAATCATATGAACGCGTCCGCACAGCACTATAAATGCCTGCCACAGCCAAGGACAGGACAGGCTGTTGTTGACCATGAACATGGCGTCCGGCAGTGGTAATGCGGAAAGTGTAAGTGAAACATTATACAGGTGTACTTAGTTTTCCTAAGTTGTGAGGTTTCCTCATAGTTAGAAAATTGTATGAAATGTATAGTTACGTGGTTTAAGTGTGTATCTAGTTTCATGAGCTAGCGAGCTATCATTGCATCAGCTAGCAGCGTATGCTAGCGAGCTATGCTAGCGGGCTATGCTAGCGTTCCCGCATGCTAAAAAGGTTAAGTTAACATCTTGCAATTAAATTGAAGTTATAGTAAATATAATGACTGTTTGACAGGGTCTGTCAGACAGCAGCCCGGACATTTGTCCAGCTGTTGGCCTGGCCTTGGCATGCATGATTAAGTATGTTTTAGTTATGAGTACTTGGGACATTATAGATGTGACATCATGGCTAGCTAACAAGTAAGCTATACAATGCTTACAGACAACCAAGGATCATTAACTGCTTAACATCAGCCATTATATGATCCAAGTAACATTAGACCAATATTACCCAAATTATTTTTCTGGGGACCCACCTTTTAAAAATGGCAAATCATTGTGAAGAGTTTCCCAATAGCCTGTATCTATAAATGATGAGATGAAATGAATGTTGTTCATCATTTTTACCATGATTCATAAATCATATGTTGGTTTTATGTAAATGGTATTGAAAACATATACACTCGTTAAGTGCTTTATGAGACAAACATGATAAGAATACATGAATTTAGGCGGAAATAAGACAGACTGTTGTTATTTTTATTTCCTTGCACCAGTAAAACTATACACACAAAAATACGATATAGAGAGGTTAGAGGTTAGCGCTTCAGTAAGTAAACATAGCAACTTACCTGGCCAATATACTTATGTCACATTAGTAGCAGAAAACTTAGCATTAATTAGTAATTAAAATTGCCTTCTTAGCTGGCAGCTAACAAAAAGTCATTGTGCAATCCTTATTTGCTATGTAGCACTGCCTCCAGCCCTGACTGATGTGCTGCTCTGTGAAGATGTGGTTGGGGCAGACAGCTCCCGGGCCAATAACTGGACAAAAGTCCGGGCTGCTACCTCGGCTTGAGGTGACAGACCCTGTCAAACAGTCATTATATTTACTATAACTTCAATTTAATTGCAAGATGTTAACTTAACCTTTTTAGCATGCGGAAACGCTAGCATAGCCCGCTAGCATACGCTGCTAGCTGATGCTATGATAGCTCGCTAGCTCATGAAACTAGATACACACTTAAACCACGTAACTATATATTTCATACAATTTTCTAACTATGAGGAAACCTCACAACTTAGGAAAACTAAGTAAACCCTAGGCAACCGGAGAATGTGAGCCTCTGACGTGTGGCTCAAACGCACAGCCAGAGCGGCAGGTAACCATGCAAAGCACAGCGGGGTTCCACCAGATCACTCCTCTTTCCCCGGCTGCAGAAATTGCAATGAGTGGAGAGAATAGTGCGCCTCGATGGCGATCACACCATTCTGTCCAAAAACAATGCTACCACACAAAGCCACAGCCACCATGGGGGCAAGTGAGGAAATTGCACTTACACTGCGATACATTGCAATTACACTGGGCTGCAGCCACAGCAAACCCTAGGCAACCAGAGGATGTGAGCCTCTGACGTGCGGCTCAAATGCACAGCCAGAGCGGCAGGTAACCGTGCAAAGCACAGCGGGGTTCCACCAGATCACTCCTCTTTCCCCGGCTGCAGAAATTGCAGTGAGTGGAGAGAATAGTGCGCCTCGATGGCGATCACACCATGCTGTCCAAAAACAATGCTACCACACAAAGCCACAGCCACCATGGGGGCAAGTGAGGAGGGGAAGAGAGGAAGAGCCACTGCCACACACCTGGATACAAAGGTGCGCATGGCACTGCCCAGCAATCCCGATGCTCGCACCGCTGGCGCAGTGCTCAACAGTGGCCAGGAAGGAAACAACCTCCGGCCACATGGTCCGATGATGTACAGAGAACACTGAAACTAACACCAAGGCCTGAAAATAGCAATCTGGGGACTTCCGGTTTGACGAGTGAGGCGATGGCAGCATAGGAGGGTTGCTCCTGAAAAATTGCCCACAAAAAACTTGAATATCTTTGAAAAACGTGAGTACAGTTGAATTTAGGATTGTGGGCAATAAAAATGCCTAAATATCAGCCGAAAAAGCGCATGCAGTCGAAGTTAATTGAGAATGACGAAGTTAGCCAGGAACTTCAAGCTAGCAACGAAATCAAGGATGCAGACTCAGACCATGACCAGGAGCAGATTGAAGAAGCAGGTCTGGGCCTTATACTGAAAGAATTAAGAGAGTTTAGGAAGGACAGCAGTCAGCAGCTGGAAGGGATCCGTGAAGAAATGAACAAAACTAACACTAGAATAGAGGAGGCGGAAAAGAGGATTGACACGGCCGAAACACGGATACAAGTGACGGAAGAAGCGGTAATGGAGCTGTTGAAGCTGCAGATACACCTGGATGCAAAGCTGACGGACCTAGAGGGTCGCTCCAGAAGAGAGAACATCCGAATCCACGGAGTTAAAGAGGGAGTGGAGGAGAACTCTCCATCGATGGTGGGTTTTGTTGAGCGGCTGCTGCGGGAGGGCCTGGGGCTCCAGGACTCCTTTGAGCTAAGAGTGGAGAGAGCTCACCGCGCATTGACATCGAAGCCACCACCGGGAGCTCCACCGAGGTCCATTGTAGCTAAATTGTCGAGCTACAAGATGAAAGAGGAGTTACTGAAGCTGGCCTGGCAAAAACAGGGATTTCAACTTCACAAAAAAACTGTAAACCTGGATCATGACTACGCGCCTGAAGTGTTGAGAAAACGAAGGGAATACGCCGAAGCGAAATCAGTTCTGAAGGAGAAGAACATCAGATTTCAAACTCCGTTCCCAGCCCGGTTAAGAGTGTTCTATCCGGGGGGGACAGTGGTGTATGGATCCGCGGAGGAGGCGACCAGGGACATGGCGAAGAGGGGGTTCCAGGTCTCGGTTATCAAACACCCAGAATCTTTGCTGGAGAAGATTCAAAAGTTCACATGGCGTACGGCCAGGAGACCGGGGAACCGGGAGGGAGCAGGCAAAGAGAGGAGCTACGCGGAAAAACTACAGGCTTTTAGACGTCAGGATCCAGCATGACATTAAAATATAAGTGAATCAGGGGATGTTGAATCTCTTGGAGAAGAAAGGGTGAGTTTGATTTTTTTTTTTTTCTTTTTTTTTTAAAGAGGAGAGTCCGGGAGAACCAGCTATCAGTGTGAATAGACTGCAAACAAGTACTGTGTATGACAGGAACATTTTACAGGCTATAACTGAGAACAGACTGTAACATCGGGAGTCTTGTTTTCCTATGTCAGACAACCAGATGGACATTAGAATAAAACTGCAAATAAGTGAGGGCCCTCCCACACCGGCCTGTGAGAGAGGATTTCCCTCAAGGCCCTCTTATCACCAGGGCCTAACAAGGGTCGAGATGAAGACCTCACTATTGGAAGTCGTTTTTTCTGGTGTTACTGTGTTTGTGTTGTTCCTCATTAAGAGGCTTGTTGTACTGCCGTTCTATGCAGCTTTTGGGGTGCTGCTGGGTTACACTCAGTTAGTGATGGACAGTGGTGTTGATGCGATGGGGTTTTCATTATTTCTTTTCAATATTGAACACCAAATGCAAGCAATTAAAATAGCAACTTATAACATGAATGGTCTAGTCAACCCTATCAAAAGGAGTAAGATCTTGACAAAACTTAAAAGAGACAAAGTTGAGGTGGCATTTTTACAAGAAACTCATCTTTCAGATCCAGAGCATGCTAAATTAAAAAGAATGGGCTTTAAGTGTCAGTTCTCATCATCATATTCAAATGGGCATAGGAGAGGGGTGGCTATATTAATCTCCAATAAAATTTGTTTTGAGTCCCTATTTGAAAAGAAGGAAGATATGTGTTTTTGAGAGGAAACTTAAATGGGTCATTGATAACCTTGCTGAATATATACTCTCCCCCTAATTCTGATTGGAGTTTTTTTAGTCAAATATTTGACTTGATTATAGCAGAATCTCAAGGTGTATTAATTTGTGGGGGAGACCTTAATATTAGATTGTGCCCCAAACTTGATTTATCAAAAATCTATGGATATCTATGGATATGGATCTAGTAGATGTGTGGAGAGAATTAAACCCTTCAAAGAGAGACTATACATATTTTTCTAATCCACACTCATTATATTCAAGGATTGACTACTTTTTGATTTTTGGTAAAGATTTACACAGGGTCTGTGATTGCAGCGTGGGGATTATGGACCTTTCTGACCATAGCCATCTGTATTTAAAACTAGATCTTGAACAACCCCAGAGAAACACTTTTTGGAGACTAAACATACATATTTTGAATAACATGAAGGACCAAATTAAAAAAGATATTACAGACTTTTTGGAACAGAATGACAATGACGAGGTTACACCTCCGATATTGTGGGATGCATGTAAAGCGGTATTGAGGGGCAAGATAATTGGTTACAGCTCCCACTTAAAAAGAGCTAAGCTAAAAGAGTTAAACCAGCTCCAAACAGAACTGAAACAATTAGAACAAAAACATAAAGACACAAATGACAAGAAAATTAAAGAAGCTCTTAGGAAGAAAAAGAATGAAATAGATGAGATCTATACAAGAGATATACAAAAAAAGTTAATATTTACCAAACAAAAGTATTATGAAGGAGGTGGGAAAGCCAGTAAACTGTTGGCTTACAGGCTAAAAAAGCAACAGACGGAGAATTCAATCCATAAAATTAAAAACCCAGTGACTAAATTAATACAGGAGATTTAGAATAGCTTTGAAACTTATTTCCAAAGACTGTATTCTCAACCACAGGTTGACAGAGGAAAAATGGAAGCATTTTTCGAGAAAATTAATCTTCCCAAATTGACAAGTGAACAAAGTAATCAACTTGCAGAAGAAATTACAGAGAAAGAAATAAGAGCAGCCATAGCCCATCTCAAACCAGGGAAAGCCCCTAGTCCTGATGGGTTTCCTTCAGAGTGGTATAGGGTGGTGGGGGATTCATTGATCCCTATGTTGCAGTCCACTTTTAACTGGGTCCTTAAAAGGAATATAATACCTCCCTCTTGGAGGGAAGCAGTAATTTCACTTATTCCAAAAGAGGGAAGGATAGATCTGAATGCGGTAACTACAGACCAGTAAGCGTGTTAAACCAGGACTATAAGATCTTTACACATATATTGGCCAAACGAATAGAAGGACTGTTACCACAAATCATTAGCCTTGACCAGACGGGTTTTCTTCATCAGAGACAAACCCAAGATAATATCAGACGGACGCTACATATAATAAATCATATAAGAGAACAAGATTTAGAAGCAGTTTTAGTTGGACTAGACGCAGAAAAGGCGTTTGATTGTGTAAATTGGTCCTTTTTGTTTAGAGTCCTGGATGAGTTTGGTTTCCACAACTCCTTTATTAAGACAATAGAAGCTCTTTATGATAACCCAAGGGCAAGACTTAAAATTAATGGTGTAGTTTCAAACCCATTTTCATTGGAACGTGGAACAAGGCAGGGTTACCCAATAAGCCCCCTGCTATTTGCGATTTTTATTAAGCCGCTGAGTCAATGGGTTATACAAAATAAGAACATTAAAGGAATACATATGCAAGGAGGAGAACAAAAGATTTCTTTGTTTGCGGATGACATACAGTTATCCAGTCCAGAACAATCTTTAATACATTTGTTTTCCCTTTTGGATCAATATGGATCTTTCTCAGGATATAAGTTAAATGTCTCAAAAACACAAATTCTCAGTTTTAATTACAGTCCCTCAGAAAATGTGAAAAAAAGATATAAGTTGAGTTGGGAAGCCGAATCCATGAGGTATCTGGGGGTGAATATAACAGCAGATTTATCAAAATTGTTCTCTCTGAATGTTCTCCCCCTGAATAACAAAATCAAAGAAGATATTAGGAGATGGGATTTAATACCCTTTCTTAATTTTGGGTCTCGTATTGAATCTGTTAAAATGGTTATTCTACCAAGGTTATTGTATCTTTTTTAATCCCTTCCACTAGATATACCTGACCAACAGTTCCAGGAGTGGGATAAACTCATCTCCAGATACATCTGGCAGGGGCGTTGACCAAGAATCAAATATCAGAATTTACAGTTAGCAAAGAATAAGGGAGGAGTCGCACTCCCATGTTTAAAAGATTATTACGTTGCAGCCCAGTTAAGACCATTAGTGTGTTGGTGCGATCCAGAATGTAGTGCTTGATGGAGGGAGATAGAGGGGGCTATAACAGCAGAGTTCCCAATTCAAGCAGCAATAGGGGATAAGGGTTTGATGAATAAATTGACTGATCTGGGAAACCCTGGATTGGTTTACCAATTAAGCTGTGGAATAAGGTAATAACTCAAAAGAATTTGAAAGAAGCGATAAAAATACTGAGATGGTGTGCATTTGATGCAGATTTCATACCTAAAAATATGGACACAAGATTCATGGCCTGGAAAACTCAAGGAATAACAGCATATTGCACTTTACTGTGTAAGGGGTCAGTGAACAGTTTTCAAAATCTAAAAAGACAGTTCAGTCTAAATAATGATGACTTCTTTAGATTTTTACAGGTTCGTCACCGTATTGAACAATTGAGGAAAGAGATTAAACAAGAACAATGGGATAACATTCTACGAAAAGTATTTTTAGATGCATATGTTTCAGGTCCAGGCCAAAAAACCATCTCAAAACTCTATAAAGGTTTGCAACAAATGAAGGGCAGCTCATTGCATGTAAAGCAGAAATGGGAGAGGGAAGGAAATCTAGCTTTAAGCGAAGAAGATTGGGAATATTTGTGTGTGATACAATGGAAAACTTCTAACTCAATATTATGGAGAGAGTTTTTTGTTGGAAAACCCTCATCAGATTTTTTATAACTCCAGTTCAAAAAAGACATTATACCAATTCATCAATATGTTGGAGACAATGTGGGTGCCTGGAAGCAAATCATTATCACATATTTTAGTCTTGTGTAATATTGTTGCCTCTCTGGCGGGAGATCTACAACATTTTGAAAAAGGTGTTTCAGATAGATATTACTTTTGAGTTTGTGTCATTATGTTTAGGAGTTTTACCATCGGAAAATGTATCCTCTAATGACAAATACCTATTTCAGATACTAAGTGCTGCTTCTAGAAAAGCTATAACAAGAAAGTGGCTAAAACTAGAAAAACCTTCAGTAGACGAATAGTTTGACATCATTTATAACATCTTCAAGATGGAAAGAATTACTTTTGCTGTAAGATTAAAACAGGATCTGTTTTTGAGAAGATGGGAAAGATGGATTAAATATGTCACTCTGGTCCGTCCATCCTTTGTATAGATCTGATATCCTTCTCCTTTCTTCATCTATGTTTTTCCTTTTCAACCCTTATGCATCAGTATATTTAGTTCATTTATTTATTTAGTTAGTTTTTTTTTTTTTTTATAACAGATGTGCACCCCAGCATTCTTGCTCTAAGCCAGAGGAGTTATGTTCCTAATTTTTGTATGTAAGTGATTTCATCTGTGGTATGATTGAGAGGACCAATCATCCCTAACTGTATATCTTGTGTAATTGTGGATGTCTTGCTGGATGAATCCGTTGTAATGTACAGACAATAGGAGGTGATTGGTGAATTGTTAACCATGAAAATCATAATAAAAACAGAATTGGAAAAAAAAAGAAAATAGCAATCTGGGCATTGGACACAGGGTCCGGAACTCCACCAGTCGCATTGTCCGGGTGATCAGCAGACTGAGGAAGGTGATGGACATTAGAATGGTGGCCAGCTGTAGAGCAAGCAGTTCTAAGCAATGCCTGCTGACTAGTGCTTGGCTGGTCAGTTGGAGACAACGAAGGAGCTGGCAGCTCTAGTACTGGGGAGGTTGCCGGGATGAGTGCGGGCTGCACAGGGGTTGCGACAGGAGCTTCGGCCGGACAGAAGACACCTGGAACAGCTGCAGGTGTTGGATGGGATGTTTCAGAGACCAAGACCCACAGATCACCATCACCAGAGGACCCACCATCCATTGCTGCCAGGGCAGGTGACGAGAGCGCTGTTTGTGGAGGAGCGGCAGCTTTGGGACCACCAGCCTTTAACATATCCTGATGCACATTTCAGACCTTACGCAGGTCGTGCGTGGAGCAACAGTGTAAACCAATCCTTCCATAGCAGGGGCCCTCACCACCTGATGAACCACCGGGCTCCAGAGATCCTGGATCTTCTGGTGGCCCCTATGACTGTGGTCTCTCAAATAAACCTGCTGACCAACTAACAGAGGTGTTTCCTGGACCTGTTGATCATGCCGCTCCTTCCGCCTGTCAGCAGCAACCGACAATGCTTACGAGCACCCTCAAAAGCAACTCTGAGTCTGACTTGATGCTCAACCACCCAATCCTGTACCTCACCAGGCACTGGATCCTGGACTCTGTCCAAGAGAAAATCCACAGGAAGCTGAGGTTCCTGCCCAAACATCAAATAGAATGGCAACTCTCCCGTGCTCTGAAGAGGGGTTGTGTTGTAACAGAAGAGTACCTGAGGCAAACAGGAAGCCCAGTCCCGTTTTCGTGATGCTGGGAGAGTACGAAGGAGGTTATGAAGAGCTCGGGTGAAGCGGTCGCATTGCCCGTTATCTGCAGGATGGTACGGAGTAGTGCGGGACTTTGCAACCCCGTAAAGAAGGCAGAGCTGGCTAATCAGTGAACTCTCAAAGCTCCTTCATCGATCCAAATGCAGACAGCTCAGAATGCCAAACTTATAAAACAACTCGGAGATCAAGACCTGGGCCACAGTGGAGGCCTGTTGATCCCCTGTAGGGACAGCTACAGTGAATTTGCTGAAGACATCAGTCATGACCAGGACATTTTCATACCTGTTCCGTGAAGGCTCCAGCAGTGTAAAATCAATGGCCAAGATCTCATCTCACAAGTGGCCCATGAAGCTACGCGGCCGGGGTCCAGCCTCCTTAGCAACTTGGCAATGCTCACACTCTAACACCCACTGCTTTATGTCAGAAGACATGTTTGGCATACAGCAGCGCTGTTAGACCAACTCGGTCGTCCACTCAATGCCCTGTTGGCCATGTTCTTGGTGAAGCTGGTTTAAAGTCTCCTGCTTAAGGACTGCAGGCAAGATGAGCTGGAGACACTCTTCTCCCCCATCTGGACGGAAGACCTTGCAGAAAAGAACCCCATCTCTCTACCAGGCAGTTCCATTGGCGCAAAGGAACTAGAGCTGCCTTTGAAAGCTGTTGTCGCTCAGCCCAGTTGGGCGAGGCCTTCCATCGCCAAAATGGCAGCACAGCCTTCAAGAGGGGATCCACCTTCTGCAAGGAGCAGAGATCGGCAGCAGAGTGGGAGGGAAGGACTGAGATGACAGCCTGAGTGCTTAACACCACAGGGCCTAAGTGTGCGTCTTGCTGAAGGTCGCTGGGAAGTAGCACCAGGCAAGGAATCAGCAACTACGTGTGACGCCGGCACATACTGCCATGAAAGTGCGTCTGCATTTTTGTTGCGGCGGCTAGAACAATACTAAATATCAAAGTCGAAAGCGGCAAACTGAGCGGCCCAACGATGTTTGGTGGCCCCCAATTTTGAGAGGACAGCCCCAAGGCCACTGTGACTGGTGTCGACCTCCAAAATAAAAGGGCACGAGAAGTCAGCATAGGCAAGGACTGGGGCTGAGACGAACTTTGCCTGACCAGATCTTCTCTTCGACTTTGTGCTGGCTGGTTCGGCCACCAACCGATGCAGAGGGGCTGCCGGCTTGGCAAAGCCCTCTACAAAGCACCGATAGTAGCTGACAAAACCTAAAAAAGAGTGCAGCTCTGACACATGGCTGGGGCACCGCTAGTTAGCCACGGCCTTTATCTTCTTGGAGTCCGTAGAGACCCCCTGGCTTGAGATCACATGCCCAAGGTAGCCCATCTCTTGTTGGAAAAGCAGTCAGCCCTTCCTGGTGGAGCCAACCAAACACCATTTCCAGGCACTGCAGATGTTGCTCAACAAAGGATGAGCAGACAACAATGTTGTCAAGATAGAGCAGCACAGACTGACACTGCTGGTCACCGAACATCCTCTGCATCAGCCACTGGAAGGTGCTTTGGGCATTACACAAGCCAAAAGGCATGGAATTAAAGAAAAGAGAGCCGAAGAGGCCGAAGAGTGTACAGAAGGCAGTTTTGGGCCAGTCCTGTTCCGACACAGCAACTTGGTTATAACCACTGGCCAGGTCAAGTGTGGAGAACCAGTGGGCCCCAGAAAATGCATCCAAGAGGAAGGTGCGTTATGGTGCATTACCGCCATGGCGGTAATGCACCATAACGCACGCACCATAACGCACGCAAATCTAGCTTGGTAAATACCTTAGCCTGCTGCAGCTGGTCGAAAACAGACGTCATCAGGGGCAGGGGATAGCGATTTTTGACGGTGATGGCGTTTAGGGGGCTGTAGTCGATGCAGGGCCTGAGAGATCCGTCCTTTTTCCCCACAAAAAAGAATCCGGCCCCAGCTGCTGACGAGGAAGGACGAATAAGCCCCGCCCTCAATGATGACTCTATGTAATCTTTCATGGCTGCTTTCTCTGGCCCGGAGATGGAGTACAACCGGCCCTTGGGTATGGGGGAGCCAGGAATCAAGTCTATGGCGCAGTCGTAGGGCCGGTGTGGGGGAAGTGACAAGGCCTTGCTTTTGTTAAAAACCTCTCGGAAGTGGTGGTAGCAGGAAGGCACGGAGCTCAGGTCGGAGGTTTCAGAGTCTGTGGCAGAGGTGACAGAGAAGTGATTAATAGCAGTCATGTTATTCCCCTGGACCGGAACCGGTTTGCGGTGGTCCACACAATCCTCCCCCCATCCCATAATAGCCCCTGTTATCCAGTTCACGTGGGGGTTGTGTTGACATAACCAAGGGTAGCCTAAAACCAGAGACTGAGAGGGTGAAGTAACCAAGTAAAGGGTCAGGAGTTCCCAATGCCCCTGGATCTGCAGATCCAGTGGTTCCGTGGCGTGAGTGATCAAAAACAGTTTTTTACCGTTGAGAGCCCTGGCTTTGATGGGGCTGGCCAGGGGGTTCGATTTTAACCCCAATGTCTCCGCCAGCCCCCAGTCAATTAAGCTCTCATCGGCCCCAGAGTCTATGAGTGCCTCAATGTCCATAGTGATGGCATGGTGCGTTACCTTAACAGGCGTCAGGCTGCGCGGAGCGCGGTCCGTGGCTGGGGGTTGACTCACCTCCTGGATCTTTTTGGCCGGACAGGTAGCGACGAGGTGATTAGATTTGCCGCAGTAAAAGCAGCTGCCTTCCTGCTGGCGTCGTCGTCGCTCCTCCGGTGTCAGCCATGTCCTGCCAAGCTGCATGGGCTCCTCTTCCCTGGTGGGGAAGGAGGGAAAACGGTGCTCAGGCGGTGAATCACGGAGAACTTGCCCCCCCGGGGTAGGAAAACACGGAGCCCTCTCCGACCTCGAACCGCTGCTCCGCGGTTGCCGGAGCTCACGAACCCGGTTGTCAGTCCGGATGGCAAGCGAGATGAGTGAATCCAGGTCCGCAGGCAAATCCAGGGGCAACAGCAGCTCCTGGATATGAGTCGCCAGCCCCTTCAGGAAGACATCGTACAGGGCGGTGTTATTCCACCCACTCTCCGCCGCCAGGGTGCGAAAGCGAATAGCATAGTCGCACACCGAGTCCCGGCCCTGTGTCACTCTGCTCAACTCCCTGGCCTTTTCCCTGTCAGTCGACACAGGATCGAAAGTCATCATGAGAGCAGTTTTGAAGTCTGTAAAAGAGGAGCAAAGCGGAGAGTCTCGAGCCCACTCAGCGGCGGCCCAAGCTTTGGCTCTCCCTGTCAGGTAGGAAATCATGAATGCAATTTTAGACTTGTCTGTGATGAATGCGTGCGGGAGCTGTTCAAAATGTATGGAACAATCAATAAGGAAAGCCCTGCATTGTCCTGGTTCCCCCGAGTATCGCTCCGGGGAAGCCAACTTGATTCCCATCCCGGCCACGCCCTGGGACGCGGCCGCAGCAGGAGCTGGGGGTTCCGGCGCCGCTGATGGTGGGGCTGTCTGCCGCAGGTGGTCCGTCAGCTCCCTCACCTGGGCCGAAAGCTGGCCAAGCTGACCCACCATCGCCGTCTGGAACTCCTCCTGACGAGAGATGCGGGCTTCCTGAGCCTGTAACGTGGCCGCCCACCGGCCAGCCTCTGCTGAGTCCATACTGGCCGAAGTGTACTGTCAGGCCCGAACTCAAAACAGGACTCAGGAGCAGAGAATGACAGTGAGCAGACTTTTATTGAGTCAAGACAACCTCAATGCAGAGCAAATAAAGGGGCTATGAAACCTGATCTATGAGAATACTTGACTACTCTAGTGAAAACAAAAAACACTCCAAAGGAGGAAAATATCTCAAACACGGATCTATTAAAATTATCAAAATCAAAATCACTCACAGAGAGGCAAATCAAAAGGTTACAAAACTTTAAACTAAAGTCTCTCCGAATGGAGAATGAGCTAACAAAGAAATAGAAAGAACAGGACAGAAACAAAAAACTCTCCTAAAAGATGGAGGCTAGACTCACTACAACTATATGAACTAAAAATCACTCCTAAGGGAGGCAAACCAAGAAAGCAAATTACTCAGAAGACTATAAATGCTAAACTAAACTACAGAAGTTACAACAAAAAATCACTCTGACGAGGAAACAAGACTTACAAGTACAGACTGTGGCTGTGAGCTATGATGCAGGCTTTGGTGATCGGACATAAGACGAAACACTTCGGCACAGGACAAAGGGGGACGCAGACTATTTAAACACATGAGGGTAATGGGGAACAGGTGGACACAATCAGGAATCAGGGATGACGAACAGGTGACACAAGAGGAAGGGCAAGTGATCTGAAACGAGAGGAGAGTTAGACTTTCAAAATAAAACAGGAAATGACAAGACAATAACCCAAGACAGGACGACCTCACCGCAGTGTGACAATAGCATGTGCACATGCTATGTTGGATTGTGGACCAGAGTAGCTACCCCGTGTTATAAAACAAACCATAACAGACAGAAAAAAAAACCAAAAAGAAACACCGAATTCTTTGGATCAGCCCTGTTTCAGTGAGATAATTGAATAAACTACCTACTCCAGTGGTAAAAATGTCTTTTAAGGTGATCTGTTCAACTCCCAGTTTCCTGATTTCCCTCCCCAAAGTTTCTTGTTGTCTTGAATATTTCTGACAATGAAGAATGACATGTTCCACTGATTTCTCTACTTGACACTGCTCACACAGTCCTGTGGGGTGTTTATTTATTAGATGAAGAGTTTTGTTCAGCCCTGTGTGTCCTACTCTCAGCCTGGTTAGAATATTCTCCTCTTTTGTGCATCTTTTGTCTGTCCTCGTTGTACCCACATCTTGCTGTAATGAATAAAGGTGTCGCCCTGTGCTTCCTGTGTCCCAACTGTGGTGCCACTCTTTGATAACGTGCTTTTTAATTAATGCTTTTGCTTCATTTTTACTGAAAGATATGTCCATACTTTCCTCCTGATTAAGGGTCTGTTTTGCTAGTGAATCTGTTATTTTGTTACCTTTTACCTTTTGTGAGCTGGTACCCACATAAAGGTTATAACTGTATTTAAACTCTTAAATTGGCATAACATTTCATATAATTCATTAACAATGCCCTGTCTACTTTGCGATGAATATGAGTTCAACGACATAAAGCAGAAGATGAGTCTGTATGAACAATGGCATTCTTAATCCAGAGTTCTTCTATTCGTTGCAGTGCTGTGTAACCTGGTTAGAAAATTATCGTACATTGTGTTTAAGTTTATATTAAGATAAAATATGTGACTTGTTTAAAAAGACATCTGGAAGGATGGAAGATGGCATTGTAACAGTGCATTAAGTTAAAAGGTTAAAAATAGTGCAAAGATCCTTTTAAATATGGTTAATAAAGCTATTTCATGTTTGGGTTAAAAAGATAAAATCTGATAAGTAAGTTTAACAAATGCAGAGGCATTGGTATAAATATTGAGTTTATTTTGAAGAGTTCATGGTTGTAAAAGGAAGTGGTAATTGTGAATAAGAGCAATGCTAATCATTCATGGGTTGAGGTGGGTGACTGACAAGTGTGCAGACACAGGAAGTGAGAACCTGAGTTAAGTTTCTACCACTTGACTGACGAAGTCGCGACGGAGGAAAAAGTCCATGTGGAGTGTGCAGACAAATGTGTAGCTGATGTCTTAGACTTACAACTCGTTAGTCTGTGTCCAGACATTCGTGTTGCACATTTTGGTAAGCAGCTAGAGATATTTCTACTCGGAGTATGTCACACAGTTGTTTACGTGTGCATTTTCTTCACATGTTAACGTTAACTCATTTGCATATTAAACGTTTGTTATTAGCATTCATTAGCCAAGTGAATGGACTCGTGGCCGCTTATTAGCTAACCCAGCTAACGCCGGAGGCTTTTGGTTCATCGTTTCTGACGTGGAAACCCTGAAGATTCATCAGAGACTTCTGTGAGTTAATCTTATTGTAATAGTTCATAGCTCAGAGAGCACTAGACCTCGCTGGAGAGACGACGCTGTCGTCTGATATCCTGCTAATTGTCTTGTTCTTCGCCAAAACTCAGACTGGTTAAAGCGCAGAGACTGTGACTGCTTGGACCCCTGCCTGCCGTCCTGTCCTGCTCCAGAGGGCTGGAGACTGGTAACCCTGCAGACTGGACTCTAACTCTTGAGGTACCACTGTTTATTTTCTGCTCATTTGAGTGAACCGGCCATAAGTTTTGGGCCACACCGCTCCCCAGCCTCGCATCAGGCCTGCAACGAGGACTTTTCTGCAGTTTATGCCATTTATGCTGGCTCAGGTGTGTGTGTGTATGTGTGTTGAGCGTGGGCCCACTGAGTTAAAATTTGGGTTTGGTTTTAAAAATCAATTGAATATTAGTTATTGTGTGTTTTGATTTAGAGGTAACTGTGACCTCCGAATATTTAAGAGAGAACCATATTATTTCAATTTGAAGTAAACAATACGTTTTCTTACATTTAAAATGAGTTTCAGCCTGGTGTTTATTATCATTTGTTAAAGGAGACCCATGACATTAAAGGGGTGTATTAGCACAGGATAAAAACAATTAACACTACCTTATAATTTGCTATAACTACCCTTAAGTTCAGTCATATAAAGAACTCAGGGCCCTTCCCTGAATAAAGGGTTAACTGGGCTACAGCTGTTAATATTGCCAATATCTCCACAGTAAATACTGAAAGGTGATCTGTAATTCTTTTGTCAGAGACATTTAATGTTGGAATACTAACAGCAAATCCTATTCTGCCTGTGGCAGGATCTTTGGATCCATCTGTAAAAACTGGGACATAAGTTTGGTATACCGTTTGCAACCTGTCCTAAACTAAAGCAGCAATATCTCCTATTCCCTTATAAACCTTATCCATAAAACAAAAATCAGCCAACCCTGGGGGGAACAGCCAGGGTGGTGTTACTGACAATGAAACTGTTGGAGTAAATCTGCTTTAATTTCATTCCACTGACCCATGCAAAACATTCTTGCTTGGCTCATTCTCCCAACATGGGATCAGTACCTTTGTTGTAGGATGGTTGTCAGCATGGCCTTGTAGGTTTACCCAATAATTCAGCTCAAACTGCTTTTGTCTGAGATGCAGTGGAGTTTCACCCACCTCAACCTGCAAGCAGACACAGGAGTTGTTTTAAAAGCACCACAACATAATCTTAAATCTTGGACTTGAATCAGTTCCAGCTTATTAAGTGATCTTGTTGCTGCTGACCCATAAGCAATACAGCCATAATCTAACACTGACTTGATCAGTGCTTTGTAAATATGTCTGATTGCTGTTCTGCTTGCTCCCCATTCTGATCCTGTTAGACATCTCATTACATTCAGGACCTTTTTGCATTTATCATTTATTCTATTACTATGTTCGTTCCAAGTAAGTCTTGAATCTAACCATCAAGAAACGTAAAGAATTCACCTGTTCTATTAATTGTCCATACATCTTAACCTGTGTCCACATTTCTTTTCTTTGTGAACAACACTGTTTTCATTTTATCAACAGAGAACTTTAACCCCCAGGAATATGACCATTTTTCTACCCTATTTACAGATTCTTACAGATTCTCACTATATGCTTAATGTTTTTCCCCCTTTTCCACAAGGCTCCGTCATCAGCAAACAATGACTGTCCAACATCATCCTCGACAGAAAATAGATTGTTTATCGTCATGGAAAACAGAATTGGGCTGATGACACTTCCTTGAGGCATACCATTATCCACAGCATAGCTTTGTGACAGTGCTGTACCTATCCTTACCTGTATAACTCTATTAAAGAAAAAAATCTTTAATCCATTTGTATGTCTTCCCTGATATTTCTATTTCATTTAATTTTATCAATATTCCTTCCTTCCAAACCCTATCATATGCCATCTCTACATCGAAAAAACAGCCATTACAGATTCTTTATTAACTTGAGCTTGAGGTTTCAAGGCACATAACTGGGTCCATGGTTCCTCTCCCTCTTCTAAAACCACTCTAATATGGAGATGGAATTCCTCTACTTTCAGTGTAGAATATTAATCTTTCTGTAATCATTCTCTCAATTATCTTACCTATATTAGAAGTCAAAGCTATTGGTTGATAATTCATTGGACTTGAAGCATCCTTCTCTGATTTCCTAAGTGGAATAATGACTGCCTCTTTCCAGCCGGATGGTAACATTCCCTCCTCCCATAGTTGATTATAGAAGCCTTGCAGCTTCAAGGACGCTAAAGTACCTAAATTCTTTCACATAATGTAATAGACTTCATCTCTCCCTGGAGCTGATTGACCTGATCTTAATATTGCCCTCTTCATTTCTTCCGGAGTGAATGGAGCATCCATTGCGCTGTTAAAATTACACCTTCTCTCAAGAATTCCAGGATGTTCTGATTTTGTCAACTCTCTTCCTCTCTTTCCCTCCTCACTCAAGTTATCAGAACTGTGAATTTGATCAAGAGCTTTTGCAATCATCTCAGCTTTCTCTCCATCAGAAACTGCTGTTTCCTCCACTCTTTTTAGTACAGGATACTGCCATTCTCTTCTGATCCCTCTCATACTCCTAATCATGATCCATACATTTCTTATTGGTGTTTTTCTACCAATCTTGTTACAAAAAGTATGCCAGCTTTGCCTTTTGGCTTTACGAATAACTCTTCTTACCTGTGCTTGAGCATGTTTATATTTCAATAAATTCCTTTCTTTCCCTGCCTTACCACGCTCATCTGTCTACCAGGGAACTACTTTTCTCTTCATTTTCCCATTTTCCCTTTGGAAATTGTCTGACTAGCAGCTTGAATGCATATTGTTTTAATCATTTTATCAATCTCCTCAATTTCTTCATTTAAATCTACTTTATTGATTTCATACTCGCATATATATAGTATTTGAACATTGCCCACTTTGCACTATTAAACACCCATTTCCCCAGTACTTCCCCTTGCTTCTTATGATTTCTAAGTAGAAGACTGCATAACACTGGAAAATGATCACTACCAACTGTTGAACTCTCTGATACAAACCATCCATCCATCCATTATCTATACCGCCTATCCCTTTCGGGGTTGCGGGGGGCTGGAGCCTATCCCAGCTAGAATGGGCGAGAGGCGGGGTACACCCTGAGCCGGTCGCCAGCCGATTGCAGGGCTCTGATACAAACCACTCCTAAAAATCTTTTTTTTGTGATACTATGGTTAAATCCAATGCTGAGGTGTTCCCTGTGCGCACATGTTATCTAGTCCCTGTTCCATCATTTAAACACACCATATTCTTTTTATCAAGTAACTCCTCAATCACCTCACCGTTTGCATCTGTTCTCACTCCCCATAACCCAGCACCCTAGTACCACCTATCCCCTTAATTTGTGCTAACCTACTCAAATCAAGTTTTTTACATGGATTATAATAATTAACAATGACAAATTCTCGCTCACCTGTCCATATTTCCACTGATACATATTCCTGATCTTTTCCTATACCTACCTCTCTAAATGAAATTCCCTCTTGCTCAAATGTTACACAGCCTCCCCCTCCTCCATCCCTCCTATCACATCTAATGGAATTATACCCAACCAGGATGGTTGTGTGTTTCCTGCACACAAATCACATCAGGTTTACTGGATAAATGATCTACACACTTTTTAAATTCCTGCCCGTTAGCCAGCAAATTTCTTGCATTCCATTGCACCAGGAGAACCATGATCAGAGCTAAGAACCAACCCATGCCTGATCCTGGCTTGCTTTAACACTGAGGTCATTCCTCACCTCCTCCCACATCATCTCACTCAGATCCAAGTGATGAGTTGCTGCCTTGACAATTATTTGAATTCTTTCAGTTTTGGATTTAACCTCCATTGTTGCATTTATTACTCTGGCTATGAAAGTGACTAGTTTCTTTAAATCCACCATTGCTTTCCTCTCATTTGCCTGCCTACCACTTTTTGCGATTGGGATTTGATTTCCTGCTCTACTTCTTCCATTTACCCCTCTTCTTTCGTTTACCATCTTTGCAGCCTCTGCATACGACAACTTGTTCTGATTTTTAACCTGCTGTATTTCCACTCTGGCATGTCTTCTCCTACCTTAACATGTTTTGGCAGTATGACCAAAGCTTTGGCAGTTTAACATCTCATTGGCCTTGGTATGTACTCCCTTACATTGTAACTCAGGAGGCCTAGAGTCACATTACTTGGGAGGAATTCTTCCTCAAAATCCAGCACAATGCCCTCACTTTCTTTCCTCACCCCTTCTCAGGTTACCTGGAACCACCAAGCACCTCTCACAATTCCTCCTTTTAAATTAGCTTTAATTTCCTCTATGGAGACTCTAACTGGCACTCCCCAAATCACCTGACTTTCCTCTATTCCTGGTTCATTACCTCCACTGCTTCTGACTTTCTTCCCCCCAGTCTCAATAGAGTTGTTCCTCTTTTCTCCTTACCTCTCTGACTACTTTGACTAATCTCCATTTCATCGCTATCATCATTAATGTCAGAATCTCCCCACTCAGGTCTATTCACAGCATAGTTGTGCCTACCTGCCATGCCTCACTTTCTTTATCTCATTGGGTTTCCCCATTTTCATCATCTCTGTCCACTTCCAAACTCCAACTGACAAACGAGTACTTAATCCGGGCTCATCTGTTAGATTTCTCGGATTGTTTCGCAAGGTTTTAACCATAAATTCAGAAATTTGCACTTCGACCACTACACCAGAAATCCGAACATCAACATTTCCGCTGTCAAAAATCAAGCGACACTACATACTGCAGCTACACAGCTTTCTTCTGAGCGGAAGAGCCACTGCCACACACCTGGATATAAAGGTGTGTGTGGTGTTGCCCAGCGATCCCAATGCCTGCACTGCTAGTGCAGTGCCCAACAGTGGCCAGGAAGGAAACAACCTCCAGCCACATATGCAGAGCAAACTTCAGCCAGAGAAAACAGATGATAGTGCAGGATGCTGTGCAGTGGTTCTAATGCTGGAATTTATCAGAGCTCAGCAACAAACCTTTCAGCTAAGCTTTTCTCAGCTAACTGTGAATTGCCAGTGATATTTTATTTGTTACACTTCACAGTGCAGCTGTCATTTTGTATGGACAGATAATGTACACAATTTTAAAAGAACATACATTAGTCAATCTATACTGAGTTCTTACAAAATGTACAATGCCCTGTTGATAATCCTGCATTGCTTACCCCTCTTTGCCTTAAATACAGACATATAGTGAAATACAGATCATATTTGTGGTGCATAGATGTTCAGGTATGACAGACAGCAACTCTGGGTACACAGACAAAAGACAGACACGCAGCAACTCTTTTTGGCTTGTGGAAGGGAGGGTGTCATTTGCAGGTGTTTATTACAGTATGTCAGTAGCTCAAACATGCAGTTTAGGACTGTGGGATTCTTCTATTACTTTTACAATGAGCAGCATGTTTAATATCAATATTATTTTGCATGTAATAGATGTTACATCCTGGCACCTGGAACTCTGTGAAAAAACAAATATTATTTGATATTGTTATTTGATATTTTGTGTAACTTCAAATGCTTTGCACAGTACATCAACAATATATCCAAATAAAGGCTTCAAAAACATGATGGTCTAAATCAAGTGTCCTGTATATTAAATATGCCTACAAAAGTAAAATGTTGATGACAAGCATTTCAAAATGTTGTTTCACTGTCTGAACAGCATTTGGAACTATTTTTTAAATAGACAAATCTTATTAAGCCATTTTTAAAGTTAAAGCCAAAAGCTGAGTTTGTGCTTAAGTGCAGAACATGGTATGGTATTTTTGAGCAGTTATGGAAGCTAACTAAATACATTTACTCAAGTTGTGCACTTACGCGTGGTGCGCAGCCTCGAAAATAGAGCCCCAAGTCTCTTTTAATTGTTGTCATGGTTATAGTATCATTGTGAGATGTTAGACCGGTACGGATGGATACGAAAAGCCTGCATTACCAGCACTTCTAACAACAACTTAAAAAGTACACGTTAATTGTCGTGGATTTCTCATCTCAAGATAGATTCAAGACGATTTTCATAAAAATTCAGGAAAATCTATCCAGAAGAAGTAAACTTTCACAGCAGATTCTGGGTAAAAGCCCTCATGCATCCTGTCTGTCTCCAGTGAAATCCTGCAATGACTCATTAATAGGGTGGAGGAACTTCCGGGATGCCAGGCTGGCTGTACAAATTCTGAAAAAAATCTTAAAGGCACACCCATGTTAACGAAAGAAAGAGAAAAACAATTGAAACTGTCAGAAGTGTAAAAGTTTGATTTGTGATCATTTGTGTGTGTAGAACCCATCAACTGATGTTTATGAGGTTTGAAGTTGTTATAAACTCACTCTGACTAGTGTTCCCCTGTGTTTCCCTGAATGAATGGCTGTGTCCCAATTCAAGGGCTGCATCCTTCGGAGGAGCATTTGAAGGCCGATTACGTCATAACGCTGCGCGAAGGCTGTCCCAATTCGTCCAAATTTGAAGGGTCCTCCAAATGCAGCCGACAAATGCGTCCTCATTTTCCCTGTTTTCGGAGGATGCATCGCTACTATCCTTCGCGGCCTCACATATTCCAAGATGCGTTGCGCACCGACTGTTTTTTTTTTTTTTTAACAATAGCGATCAACAGCACCAGCAGCACCATTATTATTGTAATTATTATATCAAATTAATAATAATTTTTTCTGTTGACATAACAGAAAATATGCTTTATATGTCATTTTGTAAGCAAGGAGCAGGCGGAGGAATTTATTAAATTCCGTGGTCAAAACAACCACCTGTTTACAGGCGCCAAAAACACGGCCACACTCGGATGGAGGTAACTGTTGAGGCATAAATGAATTGCCCATTTGTTCTCTATACATACTGTATTTGTATGTGAAAGTTACATAAAGGAACAAATATAATCTTTGGATCACATCAAATGAATGTTGTTTTTGGGTGGGGGTGGGAATTTTATGTCTGTCCTGATGTCACTTTTTGTGAATCTGTACATATCTGTGATAATGTGATCTTGTGTGTTTACCTTTTGTCATGCTTCACTCATGTTTAGAACAATCCTGCAAAAAATGGGATTGACAAAACATGATTGACGGGTGCTGATTTTTTTTAATGTTTTTTTTTCAGTTTGATTACATTCTGTGATGTTAGACTTAAATTGTTAATTAAAAATATTGTGTTCTAAATTAAAATCTTATAACCTCGTTACATTATCTATTCCATTTCTTATTTACAATATAAGTAGACTTTTGAACTACTTTTCAGTGACAACACAATTATTTTACTTTTTTGTGATATTTACAGATATTTATAAAGATACAATATGAATATTTCTATTTACAAGTGGGCATTCTTAAAATGTACAACTATTTACAAAAGATCAGCAGAAATGACATTTTACAGAGATTTGCAGATTTACAGAGAACATATATCCCTGGTTTATTGAAGCAGACAGTTTCCTGTTCCGGTAACAGTGACCATCAGGACCGCTTGGAGGCTTGATCCTCACATGGCAGCCGTTGATTGCTCCAGAAGCTTTTCGAAAAGCTCTGTGTCCTGCCAGCTCTGCAAACCCCTGAGTTACTGCCGCCAGGTCTTCTGTGGTCTTGGGGAGGTAGGTGACCCTGTGGTGAATGGCCACCACCTCCTCAGTAACTCGATGGACGATGCGGTGAACAGTGGAGCGAGGCATCCCAAACACCCTTGTCACCACAACTGGAGGATGTCCCACTCACCAGCCAGAAGAGACAGACCAAGGTCTCTATTGTGGCACCCCATCCGTGTCACCTTTCCTGGTGGAGAAGCTCCAGCAGCACCGCCAGGGACTCTCTGCTCAGCCTAAAATCTCGTCTGGTGTCATGATTGTTGAAAAATAATAGCAGAACAGGAACACTGATGTTTATGCAGCAGTACATCGCCCTTGCCTGGATGGAGAAAGGAGGGTAAGAACAGGAGGATTAAACAAGAGCAACTGAATTTTAGGAAAATCAGGAAATGCTCCCAAGTCTAGACCGTCCCATTTACCGATAGTTGATGCAGCAGACGGAGGAGCCTCCGAGGCCGTGGCCTCCGTGGGCCGTGTAGGCTGGGTCCTCCGAAGGATGCAGCCCCTGAATTAGGACACAGCCTACATGAGTGGAAACTCACTTTGCACAGAGGTTCCTGGCCAGCAGACCACATGATGTGAGAAAAGGAATTGAGTCATACAAGCTGGGACTGACTGCGAGAGATTATCTACTTTAGTATAGACTTTGGATACAAACAAAACTGTGCCTGCTGTCTCCTGTTTATGCAGTAAAGCTTTCAAAAGGGATCTTACGCATTCAAATTTTGGATGATAACAGAAAGGGCTCTATTTTCGACTCCACCGCCGGCGCGGCGCAGGCTGCGTCGCCGGCGCAGTGGTATTTTCGAGCAGCGCAGGCAGGCGCACGGCGCATTTGGTATTTTGGTAGACCGAGGCGTACAGAGGTGCGCCAGGATGGGCGTTGCGGCGCACTAGGGGGGAGGTGTTAGCATAATGAGCCAACACATTGGAATTTTCGACCATTTCGGTCTGCGCCGGCGGCGTAAAAGTGCGCTGAAAGCTCGCCACCTCAGACCTGGTCAACTCTGTGCGCCGGCGGCGCAAGTGGATTTTTGTAAACCGGTGGAGTTGTGCGCTCACATCACCAATACCTCACAGGCAGGTTTCCACAGTGTCTGGCATTTCACTGCGATCAATAATTAGCAATTAGCCTGGTGACGAATGTGTATGCCACTTTCCCCGGGTCGGCACATGACTCATCTCATCCGGCGAATTCTAGCATCCCTACAGTCTTTCAGGGGGACACCTCTCTGGATGTGTGGCTGCTAGGTAATAACGGCTATCCACTGAAAACGTGATGACGCCATATATCACACCGTCAACAAGACGGCAGCGTGGTTTTAATGGTGTTTTCAGCAGTGCTCGGTCAGTCATCGAACGCACTCTGCGATCAATAATTAGCAACAGCGACGATTCAATGTAACTATCTGAGTCAGCACATACAAGCACGTTCCGCACGCGTAATGGTCACTCACCCTGACCGAATGTATACAGGTGAAACAGGGATGCGAACTAATCGGTTAACGTCACTGTGCCAACAGAAACAGCCGTGGCATCCTACAGAGCATATGTACTGCATCTATCTCAGAGCACTCGAGAGACAGAGAGAGACAGACACATGAAAAAACGTAAGTGATGATCGTTGTCCGCTATTACCCACATTTCATTCCAAATACAAATGTCATCATTGTAATGCTTAACGTTATCTGCAACGATGGAGTACATCATTGCTTTGAGGAGGATGAAGAGGAGGCCGAGGATTTACCATCTAAGGACCTCATATTTAGACATCAGAATCAGAATCAGATATTCTTTATTTATCTCCGAGGGGAAATTGTTTTTGTTGCAGTGCTCCTTACAAGAATAGAATTAGAATAAAATTAGAGAAGAAAGAAAAGAAAGAGAACTATATATCTAAAAAGCAAATATATAAACAAAATATACCACAAAATATAGAACACAATATAAAACAATATATACATATATATATATATATATATACTGAGAAAAATTAAACAGTATATACAAACGGTTGTGCAAAGTAATACAAAGGGATGTCAGGAGACATGAGTGACGTCAGTCTCCTGGAAACTTGCCATGCGCCTCGCCAGCGGCGTTCTTAAAGGTGAGGCGAGGAGCTGCTGTGATTGGTGAAGATTTGACTCGGCTGTGCCAAACCCACTCCACGCCTTGTCCCCTCCCTCTTTCCGAGTTGCCGCTGGGTGGGACTGAAATGAGAAGGAGGAGATGTGCCGGCGGCGCAGCTCACGAAAATACCAAAGTCTGCGCCGCCACGCCCCATCGGCGCAGCGGACCTGACTTTGCGCCACGCCTGCGCCGCGCCAGCGGCGGAGTCGAAAATAGAGCCCCAACAGTTATATCAGGGTAGTTTTAAACCGTTAACTCACTTTAAAGGCAGAGACAAGAAAGCAAGAACAACTAAACAAATTCCCCTGGGGAAATTTTGAAAGGGCCACGGGGGCTACTGCTGGTGTATGCTATGACAATGCTAACAGCTGCTAATGCTAAGCTAACATTAGCATGTCAAATAGCACATTAAAAAGATCTGAAATACCTTCAGAATGCACTTAAGAATCAATTTACTGTATGTTAGCATGTTAGCATTGGCATTTTAACATTAGCATATTAGCACAACAACCTCATATTAAAGTCAAACCCATTCATAGGACCTCATGTCAGTGTCAGCCACAATGCTAACAGTGGCTAATGCTAAGCTAACATTAGCACGTCAAGCAACACACTGAGAAGATCTCAAACACCATTAGAATTAGGGGTGCCAAGAACCTCACGATATGATACGCATCACGATACTTGAGTCACAATATGATATGATATTGCAATATTCAAATTTTGCGATATATTGCGATATTCTACAGTTCACTGAAAAATGTAAAAGGCATTATGCATCTTAAAATCCGAGTTGTATGTGCATCAGATGATAGTGATAATTCATGGGACAAACTGAGTCAAAACAATGTAATTCAAATAATCCATGCCATTTTATTGTAACAAGTGCAAGTTAAAACATATTTGCATGAACAACACACCGTCTGAAACACGTTAAAAGGTGCAGTGTGCATTATTCTTAGTCCTCCTGAGCACAATTATGACACAAAGTGCAGTGTGGGTCAGTGTCCATACACTAAAACTGAATTGAAACCTCAGTGAATCATGTTTCTTGTGAACTCAAAATACTCAAAATAAAATGCAGTGTCTCACAGCTGAAATGTATTAGAAAAATAAAACGTGTGCATAGTATTTATATTTAGACAGAACAAAATTTGTAACCAGGATACTCATACATGAATGGGTCTACTTGTACTTGACTTCTTTTGTTTTTAGATTTTTGTGAAGAAAGATAATCTGATCCACATGTTCTGGGGTGAGTGTACTCCTCTGTGCAGTTATAATGTCACCTGCCGTTGAGAAGATTCTCTTAGCAGAGATACTCGTCCCCGGGATGCACCTCTTCATCTGCTGCCTGGTCCTCCAGAGTCCTCAACTTCTTTGCAGTAACTGAAGCAGTGTAAGAAAAAATAGTAGGGGAAAGAGCAACAGATTAATGGCTGAGCACTGTGTAGAATAATTAATGTACAGTTATTAACACTAAAATGCTTTCTTAAATTTATTTAGATGTGCTGAAGGTGTTCTCTGTACTCATAAAAAAATCATATTTTTCTGACTGAAGGGGTTCTTCATATTTTCTATACTGACCTGAGGCATATGATTGACCAAGTAGGTCTGCAAGGCTGCAAGAGTCCCTTGATCTCTTTTTGGATGTGGACAGCGGGTTAACTCTCTCCTCTTCCACAGGAGGATCCTCACTGCTCTTGTTGCCCTTTATGTCTTCGACCTCGTCTGGCACCATCAGCACTGCATCCTCCTCCTCATTCTCAGTCACAATCGCCGCTTCCACTGTGTCCTCATTTCCAGCCACTCTCTGCTGAAAAACAAACATCCATCCATCCATTTTCTATACCGCGTATCCCTTTCGGGGTTGTGGAGGGGGCTGGAGCCTATCCCAGCTCTCAACGGGCGAGAGGCAGGGTACACCCTGGACCGGTCGCCAGTCGATCACAGGGCACAATCAAACAACCATTCACACACACACTCACACCTAGGGGCAATTTTACAGTCACCAATTAACCCAATAAGCATGTTTTTGGTCTGTGGGAGGAAGCCAGAGTGCCCGGAGAGAACCCACATATTAACAATATTATTTAAGCCCATGTATATAATAAAGTGACAAGAGAATGCCAACAAAATCTTGTTCATTGAATTTAAATATTGACCAACATATTAACATATTATCCTGCATTTATGCATTTTAAGCTTCAGGTATTATACTTTTTTATTTGACGTTACCTGTGAAGTCTCTCCGGGGCTGGCGGCGTTGCCCTGCATGTTTGCATCTGGGCATGCGCATGCGCAGTTGGAGGAATCGCCGTTCGATTACTTTCTCCTGCGACAACTTCTGGGCACTGAGCTGTCACTCAAAAACTCACCCGCCAATGGCGACACACCCCTGAAAAAGCCCGCCCACGTGAGAGGTTTGTGTCAGAATCAGAAACAAAAACTCAGGGAGCGCAAAAGAGAGAGCTGGCAGCGTGAGTGCAAAGCTGATGGTGAGAGCGAAAGTCTGAGCAGTGAGAAAGAAACAGAGGATATGACAAAAATAAAAAAAAAAACAATAGTTTACTCAATTGCACAAATAATTAATAATTTAGGTTGATTGGTGACTCTAAATTGCCCCTAGGTGTGAGTGTGAGTGTGAATGGTTGTGTTTGTGCCCTGCAATCGGCTGGCGACCGGTCCAGGGTGTACCCCGCCTCCCGCCCGTTGACAGCCGAGATAGGCTCCGGCCCCCCTGCTACCCTGAAAGGGAAAAGTGGCATAGAAAATGGATGGATGGATGGAAGTTACAAGTTTTACTTTTGAGATGACTTTTTTTTTTTTTTGCCTCAGTGAATTTTATTCTCTCTCAAATTTTCATTTTTGTTTGATATTGAAGAAGTTTTGTTTGATTATCAATCAATCAATCAATCAATCAATCAATCAATCAATCAATCAATCAATCAATCAATCAATCAATACTCCTTTATTAGTCCCACAAGGGGAAATTCCAATATACAGCAGCATCAAGAAAGTGTATAAAGTATTAGAACAAGTGCAATGCAAATTCAAAACAAGTATATTATACTTGTTTTGAATTTGCATTGCACTTGTTGTGCAGTATATATTATATACAAGAGTGGGATAAAAGAATAACGTCATCCTAAGAAATTGTAGATAGTATTTACAGATTGTTATGCACTGATTATTGCACATTATTGCATTATTGCACAGGTTATTGCACAGATTGTATACATATTATTGTACTGATTACTTGGAGCAGTTTCTGTTGTACAGTCTGACGGCTGCAGGAAGGAATGACCTGCAATACCTCTCCTTCACACACTTTGGATGTAGCATCCTGTCACTGATGGAGCTCCTCAGTGCAGTGAGTGTGTGTTGGAGGGGGTGGGAGTCATTGTCTGTCATGGAGGACAGCTTGGCTGTCATCCTCCTCTTCCCCACCTCCTCCACCTGTTCCAGAGGGCATCCCAGGACCCTGGCCTTTCTGATGAGTTTGTCCAGCCTCTTCCTGCCAGCTGCTGTGATGCTGCTCCCCCAGCAGACTACTCTAGAATAAGGCAGAGGCCACAACAGAGTCATAGAAGGTCTTCAGGAGTGCCCCCCTCACCCCAAAAGACCTCAGCCTCCTGAGCAGGTAGAGTCTGCTCTGTCCTTTTTTATAAAGTGCAGTGGTGTTATGAGTCCAGTCTAGTTTGTTGTTCAGATGAACACCCAGGTACTTATAAGATGTCACCATCTCAATGTCCCTTCCCTGGATGTTCACTGGTGATGGGGGAGAGTGCGGGCGGCGGCGGAAGTCTACAACCAGCTCCTTGGTTTTATCCGCATTAATCAGCAGGTGGTTCTGCTGACACCAGTCCACAAAAACCTGAATGAGTCCTCTGTATGACCTATCGTCCCCATCTGTGATGAGGCCGACAATGGCAGAGTCATCAGAGAACTTCTGCAGGTGGCAGGTGGGTGACAGGTCGGAAAAGTCAGCTGTGTAGAGGGTGAAGAGGAACGGTGCCAGCACCGTTCCCTGGGGGGCCCCCACACTGCAGAGGACAGTCCCTGACACACAGTCCCGTGTCCTCACATACTGTGGGCGGTTGGAAAGGTAGTCCACTATCCAGCATGTGAGGTGTTGGTCTACTCTTGAAAGCTCCAGCTTGTTCCTCAGGATGGCTGGTCTGATGGTGTTGAAAGCACTGCTGAGGTCCAGGAAAAGGACCCGAACAGAGCTCTCCGGCAACTCCAGGTGAGATAGGGCTCGATGGAGGAGGAAGATGAGGGCATTGTCCACTCCAATGCCAGGCTGATATGCGAACTGCAGCGGGTCCATGGACGAGCTCACCAGGGGACGCAGGTGGGTAAGGACCAGCCGCTCCAGGGCCTTCATGAGGTGCGATGTAGCAGCTAGGGTCCTTGGGATGTGGGGTCTTTGGCACAGGTACCATGCAGGTTGCGGCACCTTTCCCAGTCTCAGACTCAGGTTGAACAGATGTCCAATAATCCCGCTCAGCTGATCAGAGCAGGATCTGAGGAGTCTGGGACTGAGGCCGTCCGGTCCTGCAGCCTTCCTGGTCTTTAACCTCCTCAGCTGATTTCGAGAGACAAGTTGGAGCATGGGGGCTGAGTGTCTTGTGAAGTGGATGGGGGGCTGGGAGGAACAGTGGGGGGTGGCGTTGGAGGTGGTGAGCTGAATACTGCCGGGGGGGGGGGGGCAGAGTGCTGGCAGAACAAAGGAGGGCTGCTGCAGTGCTGGTACAGCTGGGGGAGGGGCAGATGTTTCCTCAAACCTGCAGAAGTAGCTGTTCAGCTCATCTGCCCACTTTGAATCCCTGGCTGCCTGGGAGTTTGGCTTCGGGTGGCCTGAAATGGTTTTCAGGCCACTCCAGACTCCCCTGGTGTTATTCTCCTGAAGCTGTTCCTCCATTCTCCTCCTGTATCTGTCTTTCCCCTCCCTGATTTTCCTTCTGAGCTCCCTCTAAACAGTTTTCAGCTCCTCTTTGTATCCTGACTTGAAGGCCCTCTTCTTCTCCTTTAAAAGAGCCTTAATGTCAGGATTAATCCAGGGTTTGTTGTTGGAGTGACATCGTACAGTCCTGGTGGGTATAGTGGTCTCCACACAAAAGTTTATGTAGTCCATGATGCTGTCTGTCAAACTGTTGATGTCCTCCTCATGAGAGTCACTGAATATATCCCACACGGTTGTATTGAAGCAGTCCTGCAGAGCCTCTTCAGCCTCCTCAGACCACCTCTTCACTCTGCGTGACACAGCTGGTTGCCTGTTAACAAGGGGCTGGTTGTGATCAGCTCTTCCCAGAGGAGGGAGGGGTGATGATTCGTATGCCTCCTTGGTGTTGGCATAGAATAAGTCCAGTGTTTTATTGTCTCTGGTGGCACATGTGACATACTGGATGAATTTGGGCAGAGTAGAGGACAGAGAGGCATGATTAAAATCCCCAGAGATCAGTAAGAGGGCCTGTGGTTTCTGAGTCTGCAGCCTGCTGATCACGGTGTTGATGACATCACAGGCTGCTTCGGCGTTAGCGGAGGGAGGAATATACACAGCCACCACTATGGTGTGTGAGAACTCCTGCTGCAGATAATATGGCCTCAGACTAACAGCCAACAGCTCAATGTCCAGGCAGCAGTGCTGCTCTTTGATAGTGATGTGCCTGGAGTTACACCATCTATCGTTCACAAACACTGCCAGCCCTCCCCCTTTCCTCTTACCGCTCTTCTCTGTCCGGTCCGCCCATACGAGTGAAAATCCATCCAGTGCTACAGTCGCGTCTGTGTGCTGCGTTCCCAGCCAAGTCTCCGTTAACAGTAGCAAACTGCACCGTCGGTAATCCTGTTCATGTTGGGTCAGCGCTGCCAGCTCATCCATCTTGTTGGGGAGAGATCTTACGTTCCCCATGATGATGGACAGGAGAGTCGGTCAGTAAACTCTCCTCCTGTCGCGACGTTTAATCCCTGCACGGCACCCCCGCATCCTCCTCCTTATCTCACGGGGGACATCAGGTCGCTCCTCCGGCCGCACAGCTGTGTTACGCAGGGCCAGCAGCTGATCCCTACTGTAAACAATGGGAGCCATTGTCTCTCACGGACCCACAGACGCAGCGAAAGTTGCACGGGTTGTAAAGGTGGTCTCAAAGTAGCACCAGAGTTGCCGTGTTTAGCATCTTGAATGCGCCAGATATTTAAAAACACGTTAAACTAAAAGAATAAAAAAAGACGCACAAGAAAAACAGAAAGATAAGAAAAAACTCCTAAGAGTCTAGCGAGCTGCTGTAAAAGGCTGCCACTCGTACGGCGCCGGAAGTAATAATAAAGTAATAAAGTAATTTTGACACAAATCTGATTCCAAGATAAGCTAACATTCGCATGTCAAATAACACATTGGAGAGATCTCAAACACGATTAGAATGCATTTGAGAATCATTTTAACATCGGTTAGCATGTTAGCATTGGCATAAAACACCATTTCATTAGACTAGAGCTGTCTTATCTATTCTGGTGTGCATGAACTGATGAAGCCTGATCGGATGAGAGGCGAAACGTCTTCCAAGACAAACTGACAAAGTCCAGTTGCAAACGATTGAATGCCCTGAAGCTAACAAGTTCATAGGACATCATGTTAGCATTAGCATGTTAGCATTGTGGCTAATGCTAACAGGCCAACATCACTCATTACATTACTAACATTTCAAACTCACCAGTAATTGGCTCGGCACTGGCTCATTATCAAGCCACTGCAGAGCTTGATGAGGAGCTGATCATTTGAATCAGCTGCATAGCTGCAACTGAACCTTCATAATGTGTGTTTGTGTGTGTGTGGCAGAGGAGAGCACAGAGTACTGAGGCTCAGAGGTTGCCACGGCAACTTGAGCTGCTTGCCATTGACGATAGGGGCCCCCCAGGCAGACAGACAGGGGCAGACAGAAACATGGAGAGGAACAGCCATTTTCTGCCTCTGCACTGGTCTGACATCTGGGCTTATGCTGACAAAATGGTAACTCCTATCAGAAAAAAACACAGACCGTCATCGCACATGGCTGCACTTTGATGCTGCTAATTCAAATTCTGTAAGTCTCTCAGCACATTGTGAGAGATAGAACAAATTTCTCTACAAAATTGGAAAAAATCATGTGTGTAGAGTTTAAATTGTGGCTGGGAGGAGTGTGGAAAGAGAAAAAATCTGGAGTTTTCTCTCTCCCACTCTGACCGATGATGTCATCCACTCAGACACAGGTGCACAAGCACACACACCTGCTCTCAGTGCAGCAGACACACATGCATTCAGATGGAGAAAAAGCAATTTTCTGCCTCTGCACTGGTTGCGCATTTAGGCTACTACTGAGAGAATGGTGTCCAGAACGTCATTGCGTTAAGGACTTCCTGAACGAATCGGTGTGATTTCGGTGTTTCTACAATATTTTGCAGACACTTGCGAGTTTAAAACAGGTCCGTTCTGCTTCTCACAGAAAATCTTTGTATTGGAGTCCATGAGGAGCAGAGACAGACGTGGCCGTACTTAGAGGCTGCTAATTCAAATTCTGTAAATCTTTCTGATTTTTTGAACAAATTTTGAGAGAGAGAACAAATTTGTCTACAAACTTGGAAAAAATCATGCATGTAGAGTGTAAATTGTGGCTGGGAGGAGTGTGGAAAGAGAAAAAATGTGGAGTTTTGTCCAGCTCTCTCCCACTTTGACCAATGACATCACCCACTCTGACACGAACGTTCCGTGCAATACACACCTATTATAATCTCCAACGGTCGCAGTGGTGATGAGCCCTTTTGGCTCTGTGAGGGTCTAAGAAACGTCTGAATTTGGCCTCTGCAAGTGCTTTGCTGTGCACTGAACACACAGTGTTCAGTGCAAACTTTATCACTAATAATAAAAAGAAAAAACACGCATTATAACAAGAGGGCCCTACATTGGGCCCTACATTGCCCTACAGCTATTTCATAGCTATAGAGGCAATAGGCCTCAGTGCGATTGCCCTGTGGCCCTAATAAAATGTGTAAGTATGCAAAGCCAAAGAAGGCTTCAAAGAACATGGACAGTATCTAAAATGGGAAACATTTAGGGAGCATGGATGTGTTCATGGGCTGCATGGTGGCGCAGCAGGTAGTGCGCGTGCCTCACAGCAAGAAGGTTGTCGGTTCTATCCCCGGGCAGGGCCTTTCTGTGTGAAGTTTGCATGTTCTTCCCGTGCATGCGTGGGTTTTCTCTGGGCACTCTAGCTTCCTCCCACAGCTCAGTAGGTTAATTGGTGACTCTAAAATTGCCCCTAGGTGTGAGTGTGAATGGTTGTCTGTCTCTGTATGTTGCCCTGCGATCAACTAGCAGCCAGTCCAGGGTGTATCCCACCTCTCGCCTGTTCACAGCTGGGATAGGCTCCAGCCCCCCTGCAACCCCAAAAGGGATAGGCAGTATAGAAAATGTATGGATGTTTTTCATCATTTGGGCTGAGCTCCCTTAGTTGCAGATAAATGTGCATTAACTGATTTTTTGGTCAACGGGGGCAGAAGTTCATCACAAGCTCCTAATTGCACATATTTAAATATTATGGCCTTGTGTTTGTTCATATATACTCTCATTTTAGCTGTAAAAAAGACTCCACCAACACATAAGAAAAGTATCTGCCTCTTTAGTCACTAAATGCTCCACTAATGCCACATTTCCACTAGCGCGACTCGACTCGACTCTACCCGGTTGTTTTGTGTTTCCATTAAGGATAGTACCTGGTACCCGATACTATTTTTAGTACCTGCTCTGGCGAGGTTCCAAGCGAGTAGAAGCGATACTATATGTGTGATGTCAACAGCCTGTTGGCCACTGATTGGCCGGAGAGTGTCGTCACTGGTCTGCGACGTCCAACACCGGAAAAACAATCCCGCCCCCTCCATTGTAACGCTGGGCAACAGCAACCGCTGACTTTATTCTTTATTCTCACTCGAGGGAAATGGCTGCTTGTAAAATATCACCGTGGTCCGTCGATGAGGTCCAGACTTTTCTGGGTTTGTGTGTGACAAAAAGCCACAAACCGAGCAGCAAATACAACATCGCCTCGATGTCCTCCATTGTTTGTCGGCTCTGTTTGCGTCGCGTACAAATTGACATCATGGCAGTTGAAGTACTCTATTGTAATGGAAACTCAACCAAACCAAGTAGAGTAGAACCGAGTCGAGTAGAGCTGGAACTGTGTAATGGAAATGCGCCATATGTTTACAGCTAGTTGCAAACTGTGTTCATTAGCTGTAGACGTAGTGTACAGTGGGTTTATCTTTTTCACTGAAAAACAGCCACCTGCCACAGCTGGAAACAATACTGAAGAGAGCACTGGCACTGACACTGAACCAAAATTGTAGTTTCAGGCTGGAAAAACAAAATAATGAACTGAAGATGCCAAACCACTTTGTAGAGCTGCTATTGTCTGCTTGTCTGTCTGCTATTGTGGTTTTGACACTACAACTGATTACTGTGACATGACACATTTGATCCATTGTTTATGTCTTTATGTCTTTACAGTCTACAGCTATGCTAGCAGCTCCGAGGCTGTACTTAGGTACGCACTACTGCGTCCAACGACAATACAGCCTAAGCTCCTAGCATGGCTGTAGAGTCCTAACCTGCTTTAGTTTTATTTAAAAAACAAACAAACAAAAAAACATGCAACATGCTCAAAACAAGCACAAATTCATCTACATTCAAAAAACATATTTAGTTCTGAAGTGCAAAGCTAAAATTCTTAAATCTTACATCCTTACTGTAACCTATTTCTTTCCTATTTTGGTCTGAATGTAAGAAACAAAATTCTGGACTTGTCTTGACAAGATCACAATCTCATTTAAACCTGGTATTGACTGAAAGTGGACTAGATCTGATAGTGGTATGACTCTGATGTTAAATGGTCTTTACAGTTTGCTTGTATGGACATTCGGGCGCTGCTGTCGGCTGGCAGCCCACCGCTCCTGATCTGCCGTGGAGGAAGGGCTTGCCGGGATGGTATAAAAGCGGAGAAAAGAATTTCACTTAAGCATGGCGTGTGCAGTTTCCCCTGTAACTCTGAATGTTGCGTTGTGATCAATAAAGTGATGTCTTCTTCTTCGTGTTCTTCTTCTATAATATTGTATTATATCTGATACATAACATTGATCTGTTACAAAAGGAGGACACAGTCATTGATGATCAGCTTTATTGTCTTCAATTTGCCAGACCAAAAGCTTACAAGACACTTTGTACAAAAATACTCTACAGATTACCCCCTCCACACTAAACAAACAATAAAGAAAAAAAATCAAAAACAAAACACCAGTCCACCAAAAACACTTTACAGTGTCTAAAATCTATACATAAATATGACTGACGTACCAATTAAAATAAAAAAACAACTCTAAAATTAAAACCCCTGTACAAACAAATACGTATATTACATACAACCTCCAGCATTGTATGTGCATATATGCACAAGGTCAGTGTTTGATCATTGGCAGATGGCCGCCCACACAGAGCCTGGTTCTACTCAAGGTTTCTGCCTGTCTTTTCTCCCTGTCTAACCCTTTCCTTGCTACTGTCATGAAGTGTTTGCTTATGGGTGAACTTTTGGGTCTCTGTACATTATTGAGTATGGTCTGGATCTGCTCTATATGGAAAGTTTCCTGAGACAACTTTTGTCATGAATTCACAAACAAAACTGAATTAAATTGAAACTTCTTTATCTTTTAAGAAAACAATTCTTTTTACATTGCCTTCCTGCTCACTGATCTCCTGCCAGGAGTCTGAACAAACAAAGCAACAGCTTTCATTAAATCTCAGCGTGGGAGGTGTCATTCATAGGTTTACCATTTGATCCATAAATGATGATGATTGATTGAAACAGGATGTCATGTGACAGTTCTGTTACAGCAACACCAATCCAAAGCTGCCCCAACATACAGTAATTTAGAACCAACTTTTCATAAATGCCTAAATTCAAAGGGCTGTTTCAAGCATCATGTCAAGTATTTTTGCAGAACAGCAGAAGGCAGTGTCTAACCATTGTGGTAAGGAGCCCATTAGAGGTTAAACTCATTTTCAGTTCACACATCAGGGGTTGATGTTGATTGTGTTGCTTATACCATGGCAATCAAAATAAAGTAATATTTATCCATATTTTGGGGGCATACATTTTTCATCAATCAATAGTAACTTCTTCCAGAAACAGTGTCCAGGCCACTCACAGTTTAATGGAAAATAGTTCCCATAAAAAACCATCCACAGTCTACAGTTCTGTGGATTATCTAGAGTAATCAGGATACTATTTTTGCAAAGATGTGTTTCGTTTTTATCTCTAAAAAAACACTGACCCATTATTTTCGAGTGGAGGCAGAAATCTCAGAAAACCTGGAATAATAAAACAAATCTACACTGGAGCCTATCCTAGCTTCAATGGGCGAGAGGCAGGGTACACCCTGAACCGGTCGCCAGCCGATTGCAGGGCAACATGCAAAGACAGACAACCATTCACGCTCACACTCACACCTAGGGGCAATTAAGAGTCACCAGTTAACCTAATGAGCATGTTTTTGGTCTGTGGGAGGAAGCTGGAGTGCCCGCAGAGAAGCCACACATGCACGGTAAGAACATGCAAACTTCACACAGAAAGGCCCGACCCGGGGATCGAACCGGCAACCTTCTTGCTGTGAGGCACGCGCACTACCTGCTTGCACCACCGTGCCGCCCACACAGATAGATATTATTAAAGGTAAAAGAAAAGAAAAATGAATTTTTGCAATTTTTGTCATCCAGTCCTTTGTGTTGCCAACGATGGGGTAAATGTTATTTAACAATAATTAGGAGAAGCCAAAGCCTAGCCACATCTGAAACCAGCAGCTTCCTGTTATGAAACAGTGAAAAGGCACTGGGTCCATCGAAATATAGACAGTTAAAAAGATTTACTTTCATAGAGAACTATAACAGCTAGTGGTTAGAAAGTGGGAGGAACCAGTTGGACACAGTCTAACAAAAGCAAACTGTCCATTCTCAGTTTTTACATTTTAGGCTGGTTAGCAAAGACAAAACATATGCAGCAGCTATTGTGAGATTAATGTCATTGTCTCATCTGCTCATTGTGCTTTGACTGATACCTGACCAGGATGTGAGGTATTATGATTATTTGCTTATAGAAAATGTAAATGTACTTTCTGAATATACACAGCATCAAGCTGCGCTGTGGCTGTTCTCCGGCTCAGTCACAGCTCTAGTGAAGTTTGTGTCCACTGGAAACATTTTTTCAGTGTTTGTTCTTAAGGGCTGCCAAAATGGCCAAAAAAAAGAGAGAAAGGTTTTGCTCAGTTTCTTTTTATGGGGAAATTATCTAATTTAACTATAAGTTACAACTAAAAGTGATATTCTTCATGTCATTGTAAGACATTTTCTCTTTATTAGATACTATATTATTTACTGAACATATCTTAAGATATATGAAGACAGAGAAATGGCTTAAAACATACATATTATATGGTTTATATGGTTTAATTAAGTTGTATTTAGTGGGATGATACACAGAAGAAGTGTTCCATCCATCCATCCATCCATCCATCCATCCATCCATCCATCCATCCATCCATCCATCCATCCATCCATCCATCCAAGACCACTGAAGTTCATTCGGCCTCACAATGGGTGAGATCCAGGGTATGGCCTGGACAGGTCACCAGTCCGCCACAAGGCCAAGAGTGGCTAATGATGGTTTGCCAGGTTAAAAATTCTAATACTATACCTATGGGAAATGGAACAGCTCAAGCAGTGCTTGACCTCTGGTCTGGGATGAGGTGAAACTGTGGTGATCTAATTGACTCACTCATAGCTTGCCAATCGGCACCAAATCCACAGAAAAGTTAACTGTAAAAGCTGAATAATTTGGTAGACCTATGTACTCATAGCAAGAAAATATGTCAATACCATGACATATTTTTCATGGTGTAACAAGAAACCAAAATGTTGCCATAATAGAGTTGTTTTTGAGTAATTTGTCCTGTTTTATAAATACATGAAGACAGAAGCTTATTCTGATGTGTGTGTACATCATGTAACAGTAACCCTCTCTGTCATTGCTAATTTTGAACGCCAATATAGCTGATCTCACAGCATAGTTTCCATAGCCTGTATTTATATTTAGTTTGTCTGACAATGTCCTGATCATAAAGTAAGCGTTTTACCTGCAGGTCAGCAGCTCTGTAATAACTGCTTGTGAACATAGTATTTATGAGCCTTGATCAAAGTCAATACTTGCATTGTCTGACAACAGAAACAGAAATACATGTAAAGGAGAACAACTCTATTGTGAATGTGGTTGCAGTAAAACACAGTGAAAACAATAACAGAGAGCAGGACCCTCCCTCACTTTTTTCTCTATATAACTACATGAAACATGAAAAATATATAACCACAAGTGGCAATAATTCGGCTCCAAGCAGATTGTGAAAAATCAAAAAATGGAACATTTTTAGATCAGATGCAAATGACTTTAGAGGTTAAAATGATGAAAGATTTTGGCTCTTGGCCAAGCCATTTTTGAGCCAATTGCAGTTACAGTTTCACTTTGAAGTCATTGAGTGTCACGATATACGTATGTAACTGAGTAGTGGAACCCACCTGCCAATTTTGAGAGTTTCAAGGGTTTTGTCAAAGCAAACACTTATAGCAGTGAATAGTAATCATAAAAAGAAATTTGATATTTGGACATTGAAAATTTTTAGTTTGGAAATTGAAAAATTAGAATCAGTGTATTGGTGTCCTGACACTGAATTAAGCTTATGATGAACATTTTTATTGAGTGATATTTCGTTAGGATACAAAAAATTGATTTGCTAATCATCATCACTCTGTTTATACGGTACATTTGTGAACCAAAATAATATTGTTCTCTTCATTTATGGTGAATAGTACATGACACATTTCATTTGTGTATATTAAACTACAGTGCCAGAACTTTCTGAATTATTGTGCTTTCAACCTTCCACAGCCTGCTCTGGCGATATTCGACCACTACAAACTGCAAGACCAGGGTCACATGACTGATGGTATTAGCTGAGGTAGCACTTGTGCTTGCAAGCTTCTCTACTGGCTGCGGTGTTACCTACACCTGCTCCCTTTGTTTTAAAGCAGGAATTATATAACATAATTTCCTGGATCAGCACATCCTGGTAAACTCATCAACAACTTTCTCTGTCTGGATGATGTATTTGGTGTGTACTGGGTATCAATTAATTCAAATGATGATATCTGTAACAGATAGGTGTTACACTTTTCTTGTAAATTACTGAAAAGTAGCCTGCCTCAGGTATAACCCTCTGTCACATGAGACACACACACACACACACACACACACACACACACACACACACACACACACACACACACACGTTTGCTAGCCCACAAGCTCTGCCTACATAACTTGCATATTGATATTTGATGGTGATGTGGGCAGAATGGTCACAAAAATGCTCAGCAATAGCAGATACAGATCACATGTTAACACCACGTGAAAACAGGCTGAATATGTGCAGTAATATGCCAGATAAGAACTTTTCTTTTAAAAATACAAATACAAAAATAAAAAAAAAATTACAATATTTGCTCATTGAAATATAAAGACAGAACACCTTTGCCTCTCAGCTGCTGTATTTGGACATGTATAGACAGTGTGCATGTAGGCCCTGAGGACAGAGCTCTGTCAGGCAATGATGATGATGATCCCACAGCCTTCACCAGGAGAACGGAGTAAGGGTACTGATATCAGGAGTGTTAGAAAACAAGTGTGTCCAAAAAGAGACTGGGAAACAAAGGCATAAACAGAGGTAAAAATGTAGGGACGGAGACTGAGGAGATCAGGCACAAAAAGAACAGGCAGAGATGGATCAGTTGACACAGATAAGAGGAAATCACTGATAGAGGAGAAAGAGGGAGAGGTGAAACTCGGAAACATGAGAGAATATTACTGCTAAATGTGAGCAACGCTATAATAGAGAAAGAAAGAGAGCATAAACGGAGCAACTACTACAACATCATCGTAGGTACAAAATGTCTTACTGGAATTTTCAAAATGCAAAATAGTAGCTGCAGTTGACAAGGTCATTTAATTAGTTGATACTCAGCAGCACAGTTTCTCTATATTCACATTTCTTTACAAAATCCTATTTACAACATTTTCCATTTGATTGATGGTGTATTTTAGACTATTAGATCTATCTAATTTCTGCTTACATGACATGAATATGTGGATTGTGGCAGACAGAAAAATTTACATAAACTCCATTTTTGAATGTGGGTGTGAATGATGTGGGTTGGCTGGTTCACCCTGAACCACGAATATACCTTCTCTTTCTAAGATATGTGCTCAGTTGTCTTCTAAAAGTGTCCAGGGTGGGACAACCTGCGGTTCAGTTTGGGGAGTCTCTCCAGCATGCCTGCCAGCTGGGGGAAAGTCAGCCTGTTGTCTGCTTCGGAGGACCAGCAGGCAGACAAGATCTCCTGTTGGGATGGAAGGAGGGGGATTAATACATAATGCAGGATGCTTCAAACAGAGTCCAGTCGGCTCCCAGGACAGTTTCAGTAAACTAATTATTAATTAAGGTTTAACAAAGCTTGTGTTAACAGCAAAAAGCTTTACACTAAATTTGAAAAATTAGTTGATTGGATGGTTATCAAATTTTAAAACACAGTCAAAGATGGCAAGAGAAGACCAAACTGTTAGTTGGGGTGCTAGAAGACTGCAGGGCAGTGGGGACATCAGTTTTTTTGTCATTAAACTGCAGAAAGATTTTAGCCATCCAGGACATAATATTTTTCAAGACATTTCAGCAGGGAATTAAGCAACACTAATAACCAGCTTTCAGTGCAAGGTTCAGCTGATTATTGTCTGGATAACAAATGAAAAAGATGTAGATGAGTCTATAGGAAGCAAATATAGTGAAAATAAAGACCTAAGATGGAACCTTGCAGTACTCCACATAAAATTGGTTCAGGGGAAGCAGAAACTTAAGTTGTTCTGTTATGGAGGTGGGAGGCAAACCAACGCAAAGCCTGTCCCTAGTGCCAGCATCTCAAACCTCAACTTTTCCACATCGTAACTGGGGGGACTGTGTCTAATCATTTTCATAACTTTCTGTAACCTACAATCCAATAAGCACACTTTATTCAATCATTGCCTAGGTGTGCAGAAGGGTGAAAGTAAGCAGGATTTAAACTTTTCTAAACAATTTCTGTCGCTTTTTGAGTACAAGCCCAATGTATTGAGCCATTATCCTCTCTCTGACAGCAGGGTTTTTGCTCCACTGTTAAGAATGACAAACATGTCTGCCAATAGACATGTTTGAAGAGCATGTTGCATCAACCAGTTTGTTTCAAGCATACCCTGACCTAAACTGCCTCAGAGTCAGCGGAGAGATCTAACGCAATTTAGGTAGTATGATGTCCCGACCTTATTATTTCCAGGGAAGATTCAATGTGCTTCACATAAAAGCATATGTATACATGCATACATCCATCATATACAATATCACATGTAAAATGTGCAGGTGTATAAACAAACTAGACTAGAACAATCTGATATCCTCAGAACACAAACAAGAAGAAGAAGAAGAACTAACGAAATGCACAGGAAAACAGTAACGTTTCCAGTATCCTTTGTAACACTGTTAATGTATAAGCACATGTAATATACAATCCGGCAAAGTCTTCCAGCAGCTATGACCACAAAAAACACAATCTGCATCATCAGCTTCTGATCTAATCTTTGGAACAACTAGGAGGCCTGAGCCAGAGGAGTCCCTGTAGGTTCATATCAAATGAGTAGGTCAGAGAGGTACTATAATAGGCCAATAGTGAACCTTTCATTCATCAGTGAGATACAGGAAAATGACCTTCTTTCTTCAAGAAAGTCATACCCAATCACCAGTGAGTGTTCTCACAACCATGTTATTTTGAGATCTATGCAAATGACTCACCATAACCTCCTTGCCTAGGTTGGCTTCCGCCAGCACTTTCTTAATGCCCTCATTGCTGCCCACTAGCCAAATTTCTGCTTCCACCGGCTGGTTGGTTATTGGCCAGTCTCCGACCTGCAGCTCATACCAGATTGTGCTGAAAATGACAAAACACAAAAATCAGATCAGAAAAACTATTTTGACAGTGAAATCTCCTCATATGCTAGACCTTTTACATTCCGTGTCTAGGTCAAGTCAGTCTAAGCAAATAAGCCGAGTGATATATGAATCTCATGGAAATAAAGTTTCAAAAATGGATAGAGTCAGCACTAAAAGTTGGACAACACGTCCGGCTACATTTGTGAGCTGAACTTGTCAGGTTACATAAAAAAACAAGGAAAAAACCTCTGTGAAATTTAAAGAAGCTTTAAAGGTGAGGTGAGTCATTCAGTAGAAAGATTGTATTTTTTTCAATGTACACACAGAACAGACAGCTACCAGACCATGAGGTTCAACAATCTTTCTCCAGAATGACTCATTCCACCTTTAAATCATAAACATAAGCTATTGTGTCAATGCAACCATTACTTTAAAATTTAGCATAAATTTCAACCAATACCCAAATGCATAAACGTCAGCAGCTTTGGAGAAAGGGAGCTGGTCCTCATCCAGTTCTGGACTCATTTTTTGGACAATCTCTGGAGCCAGATAGTAGATCCATCCCTGAGGTATCCGCAACATGTTCTTTCTTCTATAAACACACACACACGCAAATACATACAATATATGCATATAGATAGATAGATAGATAGATAGATAGATAGATAGATAGATAGATAGATAGATAGATAGATAGATTTTTTTTAACCGTTTACTGTTTATTTCACTCCTACCTGCCTTCTTGTACCACTCCAGACATCCCAAACAGGCCAAAGTCTGTAATGACCACCTTGTTTGTGTCATAGAACACGTTCTTCGACTTCAGATCCTTGTGAATGATGCCTTTGGCATGCAGATAACCCATTCCCTGTAAAAGAAATGGATTTGCTGAACACAAGGCATTTCTATGACCAAGAGTGGAATATGAGTGGTAGCTGACATTCTTATCCATGTCATTTAAAGGTTAGGAATGAAATTCTTCTAATAAAGAGAATCAAATTGCTGAAATAAAGATACCAGGTTACCGTACTGGGATATATATAATCTCATCTAAATAAAGTCATCATATTTTCATTGTACACTTTAAAGACCAATACTAGTATTGGTATAGTATTGATATTTAAGAATTAAAAAATATTTATAAGGATTTAATGGCCAGTGTTTATTTTTTAACATGAGCGTATAATGCAAACATATTGATAGGATCCCTTAAATCTGGGTGCCAAAGAATCATGACCAACACATATATTGACTGAGACACTTTACAATTAAAATATACTTGTCAGGGCTGTCTAAAGGACAAATGATCAGGAATCCACAAAAAATGTGTCAGTGGTACCTCAAAGAAAGGAGAATGTTATGTTGAAAAGTGAGAGAATTTATTATTACTACCTGCATAAATGCGCACAAATACAGTCAAATGTTGTCTATATTCTGGATTGCAATATTTTTCAAGCGTGGTGTTCTTGCTCATACTCAACATATTCAATTCTCTTACTTTTTCTGCATTCAACTAAATTCCATCCTGCACATATCCAGCACATCTTTGGCATTTCTGTCCAGCAATTTCTTGTCATTGATATGCCAACATATATCGCTGAAAAATTTTAATGATCAGAAAGCGTTGCTTACCTTTACGATATCCTGTGCTATCTGTCTGGTTTTATTGATGTCCAGCATGTGACCTCTTTCTCTTACAACAGAGTATAGAGTCAAACCTTGACAGAAACTGCAGAGAAAATACGTACATATTCTTACTAAAACCAAATTCACAGATCAATATCACAACCTAAATATTCACCAAAAAACACATCACGTAATAATAATAAAGAATAACACATAAAATCCCAAGTGGTAAACAAATTTGGAATTTAGGGAATAACAGCAGAATTGAAATCTTTTATATTTTAGGTGACGAGTCTTGCAGCTGCACCTGGTGATGATGGCGAGGTGGGGAGGAGCCATGCAGGCGCCCATGAACAGGACAACATTCTCGTGCCTGGTCTGCCGGTAGTTCATCACCTCCTTCTTAAAGAGCTTCAGGTGATCCTGGTTGTTGCCGTCAATCTCCACAAGGCGAATGGCCACCTCACCATGCCAGCGCCCTTTATGCACCTTCCCCCAGCGACCCTAGACAGCCATAAAGTCAAACGTGTGTTGGACCCAAATGATAATTTATGTTTTCGTACCAACATTTAGTGTATCTATTGTATCTCTGTCTTCACCTTGCCAATGAGCTCTCCCAGCTGCAGTTGCTCATACGGAATGTCCCACTCCTGCAGGTACACGCTGGTCTGGCTGGCCTTACGAGAGACTGGACTCCTCCAGCGCCCAACGGTCCTACGACAATATATGGCAGAAGGTAGGTCCTCCAGCCCATCCTCATCACACTCCTCAGTGCTCTTTTTTCTGCTACACTGGTCAGCTGCTTCCTCAGCCTCAGCTGGGTACTCTTCCTCTGTCCCCTCCTCCTGAAACCAGTGAGGGAAGTGAACATGGACACATTAATGTTTAATTAATGATTGAACTCAGTTCAAAGCATTTTAAAAAGAAGGGCAATATGAGAACAATTTGAACATAAGAATAGCAGAAGTCAAGTTGGAAAGCATTATTTAAAGTTCATACAATGGTACATAATTAGCAGGGGCACAATGACCCCCTGATGGGTCTTTACAGTCAACTACTAGAATTTGTTTGTTTAATTCTTTATTTAATACAACCGCAGGGGTTAGATGCAACTTTTATAAAGCACTGGCTCCGAATGCCACTAAGCCCCTAAATTTGGTGGCCAAAGCATATTTTTGGTGGCCCAAATGTAGACCTACATGACAACAATACAGATAAGGTAACTCAGCAAAGCCTTTTTTAACTTTGACACTTCAATAAATTAAGACATTAACGGAATAAAAATCTATAATTATTTTTTAAAATTGAAATCTCAAGTTCTTTGAGAACATATGGTACATTTCCTCACAGTCTCTTAGGTCACAGTCTTTCTTATCAGTTCTTTTCCACTGAGAAATAATTGCTTTATAATATTTTTACATTACATACATAACATTACATATATCAAATATTTCACTTTAAACAAATCTAAAATGTCAATACAATTAATAATATTCCTGACATCACAGTGGTGAGTGAAGTTTAGAAAGAATGAAGAACACAGCCATCAGTCAGTAGTCAGTCATTCCTCCTGTCTGTTCTCCCTCTGCTGTCTCAGTGAGCAGGTAAGTTTACAAGAATTTGTAAAATTTTCAGACATGTGGCACACTAAGCTAAACAGACTGCATACGGACAACTTTCGTTTTAGCTTATTTGTAACAATTTGTTGTTATCCAAGCTAGCGTGCTATGCCCTACAGAGGTGGTGGATGATTGACAGTGGATAGAGCAGATTGAAATATTGCTTTTATACATGTTTGTTGTTGGACGGGTGTATTGATTAAGTATTAGCTTCTACCTCACAAGCATTGTTGGAGGAGCTTAACCCCGACATAGACAAAAGAAGAGATGCTGTAGCATGATAAAAAATTATACCAAAATGTTAAAAAGTACAGATAAAAGAACTCGTAACGTCAGAGCTTATCAATACTGATGTTACAATTTTTAATCATTTATCCCTGGAGCCTGTTTAATACTGGGTTTTGGTACCATGCCACTGCCTCATACACTGCCTCCCTCCCAGCATTGTGCCTGAATCAGTCAATTCTACAAAAAAGATATTACAAAAAGAAGTAGAAAATGTTCAATGCATGTTTTTTTTTTTTTTTAATTGTCTGCCTTTTTTGTTCCTAAGCCTTTCTGGAATACTGTACTAAAAGGCTTGAATGAAACAGGATGTTTGTGGAACTGTTGGGTAGCATTGGCAAAGACAGTTTCCCCCTTTATCAGCTGGTAATCAAATCATTCAGAAACACATTTAAGAGTTCTTCCAACTTCGACTGATGACAAAATATGTCAGTGATCCAAAAAGCACACAATCTCCATGAATAATGCTATGTTTACACTTAGGGAAAACGCATATATTTTCACACGGTTTGGCCTCTCGTTTACAACACCAGCTATGTGTTGGCGTGTAAACAGGGTTAAACAGCGTTTTAGGTTCACAACATGCAACTGAAAATACTTAAAGTCATGTGAGTGACCTGTGTTTACACTTGCGCCCATAGGTTTGGCGTAGTTATAATTGTGCTCGATGGCGTATTTATCTGTATTCATGTAAACAACAACATTTTTGAAAATGATGTTGTGTGCACGATGTTATTTTTGAAAATGGAGGGGCTAAAATATCCTTTTTCCAAAACATCCTGCTACGTGTTAACATAGCATAAGACAGGCAGACAAGATTTCATGACAAAACAAGCAGTTAACACTGTTTTCAACTTTGTTTGGTGATGAAACTCACTGTATGTAACTGCTAGCACTCACCCCCTCTTGATCTGCTGATATTAGCTGTGTCTCAGCAACAGCCATCTGTGACTCACTGGGGGAAAAAAATCACAAAAATTAGCAACCAACAAGATTATATAACGGTTATTGTGCTGATATACATATTAGCCTAACACTCACACACATGATTTTTGAGGCAGTTACACATATGTTTGAGCGATTACTATATACAGTATGATCATTTATATACTGTAAATGCTACATACATTACACCGTGATCTATACTAGATTTTTGATATAGATATTTAAGAGTTAAAAGGACTATCAATTAATATTATACTATATATTGACTGATATGTCCTTTTTAACATCATTAGATAACATAAACAAATATAATGAGGGTTGTTTAAATTTGCACTTTTCACAGTGTAAAAATAAACTCATCAATGCTCTCTAGTGGACGGACTATGTGATGGAGATTGTTTCTACATGGCCTCAAACATATGATTTGTCTGTGCAGACATTTCTTATTGCTTATCAGCCAGCGCATATGAAATGTGAAAAGCTAAGATCAGCCAACATGGAACCGTCTCTGCTGTCTCTTACCAAGGCTCATGGTAGCTGCCAGAATGTTGAACAGCAGTATATGTGGGAGCAGGAACATCTGTTGGAAAATATAACTTCAGAACAGTGCAATACTACCAGAGTAATTCTCATAATTGAAAAAGCTATATAAATACTAATAAATATAAAAACATATTACTTTATGAATTCAGAACAGAGGATGCAAAATGGTTTTATGTCTCAAGCTCTCAATCTGCCATATATTAGACCCCTATAAATAATGTGCTTACCTATCTAACAACTCTAATAGCCTTTTAATTAAGAGATTTAAAGAGGTACCCCAGCAAATTAGTATTGCTCAGATTAAAACTATGTGGGCATCTAAAAAGAGTCCAATAAACTGCAACTTTAAAAATGCCCTCCTTATGGACTAAAACTGAGTTTTCCAAAAATGGTGTTCAGAGTCAATATTTCTGAAAACTTCTCTTTTCAGCCTGAAGTTTGTGCTGCTATTGAACTATTTGTCATTATATTGAGATGTTTATATCAATGAAACCTGTAGTACCTGTACTGTTGGTAATCTGCTTATATTACACAAGGCTTTTGTGTATGTGAGTGATACCAGTGACAGGGTGTTGACCTGGGAAGTGGAAGCGGTTGTCCCGGGAACCCTGTGGTGATGGGTTGGGTTTGGGGGTGGCACTGAAATTCGGGGGGTTACTTTGCTGTAAATGTGCTGGGGAGGAAGGTGCAGAGGAGGTGGCTGATGATGGGTTACTGCTGGAGTCCATGTGGTTTAAATTGGGCTCCTCCTAAGACACCCACCCAGACAAACACACACACGCGCGCGCGCGCACACACACACACACACACACACACACACACACACACACACACACACACAATTCTATCATTATAATGTCGTCTCACAGCTAGAAGGTCCTGGGTTTGATTCTCGCTGTGTGCGCTGGGGGCGCGCCCTCCACCATGCACTCGGTGCCTGCTACTCAAGGAAAAGGGGCCTTTCTGTGCGGAGTTTGCATGTTCTCCCCCTGTTCACCTGGGGTATCCTCCAAAAAAAACCCCCCACTAAAAACATGCAAGAAGATCACCACCTGACCAATGGTGACGGTCTGTGGAGGAAGACTTACCAGGATGGGTTAAATGCGGAGAAAATGGCCGTTTCTCAATATGCATTCTTCTCTGTACTTGTGTTCTCGTGTACTTGAGAAACGTCATCACTCTGAGTCCAAGTACTGTTCCAATTCAAAAGTCTGCATCTCGACAAGTACACTCAAATACCCGGATGTGTTCTTGCCCCTCCCACTTTATCGAGGATGCATCGGATGGTGACTTGTGCGGACTTGGGGCAACCACGTATCCCAGAATGCATTTCATAGCAACGATGGCGGAGGAGAGGACTCACAACTATAAGTTACAAGTTTTGAAATACTGCGTTTTAGTAGTACGGAATGTGGTTTTAAGATTATTTTATGTGAGAAAGTGGATGTCGATTCATCACGATAGTGTGTAGTTTAAAATTTGCTCCAAAGTTTTCGGAGATGTGTCGTCCTGCTAACGTCATCAAGTATGCTGCTGTCCCAATTGCAGAATGACGGTCCTGTGTCCTCCCGTCCTGGAGAGACTGTACTCCCAAGTCGAACTTGCTAAGTCCGAACTGCCAAGTTCGTAAGTCCGAACTTGGCGTACTTGGTATTGAGAAACGGCTACAAATTTCATGAAGCATGGCGTGTGTGCAGTCTCCTCCCTGTAGCATGTGTGTGCAGTGATCAATAAAGTAAATCTTAATCTTAATCTTAATAGTAAGTACCTTCCACTGACACCATTTATTTCTTGCACATTGAAACTCTACATCTACATGTTTTACATTTTTAATTTTTACCAAAACAGTTATCTTGAGAATGAAAACCACAACAACAGACCAAAACAGACTTCAAAACATATTATAAGAAAAGTAACCTGTACTTACCCTTTTAGTTATTGCCTTTGGTAAAGTGCCAAACTGCAGTGGGACTTCTGCTGTGTGATCAATCCTATTATTGATATCTGATGGCACTGATTCTGCCCTGCGCATCCTTGGCACTACAAGTGAGATTAAAACATTAGCTAATTTTACATCGAACTAAATACTGAAATAGAACAATTTTTCACGTCTATCTTAAAACAATAGACAGATGCTCATTTGTGCACTGAAACAGGTTTTGCTGGATGTAATCATTCTCTCTGGTTACACTGAAGTTAAAAGATCCCTTTCTAATGCGCTTCAACTGTTAGTGATGGGAGAGTCGCACAGTCTACATTTTGTAGAGTGGAACTACGTTCCAGAGTGTATATACAGCTAATGTGAGTTACACAGAAAGTGTAAAAATGTTCTAAAATTGCTCTCTTTTTAGTACATTTTTGTAATACTGTGTCACCATCACAGCTCAGCACAGAAACACTATCCATGGAAAAACAAAGAGGGAATTCTATACTAAAAAGTAGCACCCCTACATGTAGATGATTTGAATCAGCAGCTGCTAATGCTTGAGGTAACATAATCTGAATATAATGATAAAAAGCTTGGTTCAAGAATGGCATTTTTTTTAACCTATCAATCTGCAATAACATGGTCAGGTGTTGGAATTTACAGCTTTTAATTCAAAGTTTAATTTAAATCCCCCATCAACACCTACTGACAGTTTCTGATAAAATGATATGAAAGACTGTGTCCAGAGGAAGAGACAAAGTTGCATGCAAATCCAATTGTCAGGGCCCAAACATCAGGCATCTACTGGATAAGCTTAACAGCACCATTTCATTGGTGGGGCTTGGGGCAAAGAAGCACCCATTCTCTCTGTAACCAGGTGGAACCAGGTTGACCATGCAATCACATCATCCCTAGTTCCAGTTGCATGTCATTTCTCATCTCTTCTGTACTGTCCCTGTTGTAGTAAAGGCAAAAATGCCCATATTACAGTAAACCATTAAAAATTTTGAATTTGATTTGTGAGTGACGGTGTGTCAGGAATATTCAGATGTGCATTAGAATTGAACACCAATAAAGCTAAAGTAGTAAAAGTGCTGTTTGTGTTGCTTACATGTTAGAAAGGATATCCGACATGAGGGAGCATCTTTGGTACACTTGTTGTGGCACTTTAACCTGTGAACAAATGGATATGATGTACCCTAATAAGACCATAACAAGAGCTACTAAACTCGAACAAACAGAGTGAGAGAGGTTATATTAATATTCTCTTACTTGCAGTGTTTGCACTTGACACCAAACATCATGCTCTTGCGACACACTTGGCACATCTGGGAGAGCCAGGACTTGGTTGAAAACCTACAAAGGACAACAAAAGAAAGAACAAAAAAAAAATTATAATGACACTATCTTCTAACATTTGATGCAAATTAATGAGTCTAATAAGTAAAGTTAACAAGTAAAGAAGACCAGAAATCTGAGGGAGAGTGAGTTCACCTAAAACCAGTTTGTCCATCTTTTTGGTTGAGTTGTAGTTTGACCCTACATTCAGTGACAGCAACAAAGTAATCTCAAAGTAGCATACTTCACATGAGTGAAAGTCTAAAGGCCCACTCAGGGACGATGTAAGTTGTGATGTTTAACACAACCCAGGACAGAACAAACAACATACTGATGATTTCGCAATTCTTGAATAGCTAAATGAAGCTACGAAAATAAGGTTTGTCCTGAGCATGATGGTAGAGCGCGTGCAGCTATTACGCAGACTGGGAATAGCTATTAACTCTCCCCAACAATTCAGCATCATAAAATGTCAAGACAAAAGAAAAAAAGACCATGACAACAACTCAAGTGTAACCTTTCACACAAAGCCCATATACACTAAAAATAATGTAACACATCAACCACAATGTCCACAGCATGATGTATAGCAACTGTCTTGTTTTCCTAAAGTCTTTTATTCTAGACAAGATTGATAGTTAATAGGGGTGATGGTAACTGACCTGTGTGTTACAGCCAGGCCAATGTCTCTCCTCAGTGTCTGAGGGGAACTCCTGTGCATTGTCACATCTGAGAAGAACATTAGGATGTTGCATGTAAAAAACATAAAAGAAACAATGGATGAATCAGAATCACAGAAGCACTAAAAGACAGTATCTGTTATAGGGACTCACTGTCCAGCAGGGTGGGGTTGGCAGGCGTCATGTATGGGGCTGAGGCTGGGACAGGGCCTGGTGTTCGAGCAGACAGCAGCGGTGACTGCAATGCTGAGTCCTCAAGACTGTTCCCACAGCCGTTTATATGAATAGCAGCCAACACTTTGTTCTTCCTACAGGTCCTGCCAGAAAAGAGAACAATAAACAACTAGTATGGTCCATATCCTCCTATGACGCTGTGTCTTCACATTATGTGACACTGATTACTCTGCAGTATAGTTAAATGAATACATTCAGAATAACGATTTGAAAAGAAACAGATGTAGAAACACTCTTAAACACCTTTGTGTATTGGTACTTTTGCCTGTTCCACTACTCATTAGACCTGTCAATGAGAAGAATGGAAAATAAGAAAAGGGGAATTTACCCAATGGTGCTGCATCAGTGGTGTTCTCCAACAGCATCAGAACAGCTGTCATTACACACAACTGTTTAGCATGGCTGTGGTCAGCACCTTAGAAAAATAGAGTTGCGACACTCCCATAAAGTAACATTCTGTGGGGCAATGGATAGTTTCAAACATGGAGGAGTACCAGCACTCATCCCCATTCATTTTGAGTCTTTCCCAAGCATGCTTGCTGGAAAGTTGATGAAATTACTGCATTTTAGACATTTTAATGGATTAGATGACCTCCAATGAATCTAGTCAATGGTGGTGTTGTATTTGTCAGCTTTAGTCAATGTTTATTAAAAGACACTAACTCACATCAAGGTAAGTACAGTTATTGTTGTTCGGGTGGCATACAAAGTTTGTTTTCGGTTCAAATCACAACAAAAGAACAATGGATTTTAGAGGTCAGTAAACATGCTGGAGCCAAGGTATACAGTTCAACCAAGGCCACACTTTAATAATAATAATAATAATAATAATAATAATAATAATAATAATAATAATACATTTTATTTAAAAGCGCCTTTCTAGACACTAAAGGACACTTTACAAAGATGAAGCAAGTGCAGTAAAACACCAACAGCTATACACAGATAAGAGCTATAAAATTGGGCAGTGCAATCAGAGGGAGTATGCTTTCTTGAACAGGTGGGTTTTAAGTCTGAATTTGAAGTGAGGAAGAGAGTCGATGTTATGGATGTCCGGTGGCAAAGAGTTCCAGAGTTGGGGAGCAGAGTGGCTGAAAGCTCGGCTCCTTATGGTGCTGAGGTGGGCAGAGAGCACAGTAACGTGGATGGAGGAGGAGGACCTGAAGGAGCGGAAGGGGGTGGCGACATGGAGGAGATCTGACAGATACGGAGGGGCGAGGTTGTGGATGGCTTTGAATGCACACAGGAGGATTTTGAATTTGATTCTGAATTTGACCACGAGCCAATGAAGTTGCAGAAGGACGAGGGTGATGTGGTGAAAAGAGTGAAAAGAGGGGGTTTAGGTGATGATGTGAGCAGCTGAGTTCTGTACAAGTTGGAGTTTATAGAGATTAAGATTAAGATTTTTACTTTATTGATCACAGCACACATGTTACAGGAGGGAGACTGCACACATGCCATGCTTAGTGAAATTTGCACATCCTGGAAAGTCCTTCCTCCACGGCAGACCAGGAGCGGTGGGCTGCCAGACCCGGTTCCTTTCGTCACCATTGGTCAGGTGGTGATCTTCTTGCATGTTTTTAGTGGGGGTATGTTTATGGAGGATACCCCAGGTGAGCATGGGGAGAACATGCAAACTCCACAAAGAAAGGCCCTTTTTCCTCGAGCAGCAGGCACTGAAGGCATGGTGGAGGACACGCCACCTAGCGCCCACAGCGGGATTCGAACTGGGACCTTCTAGCTGTGAGGCGACAGTGTTACCACTTGTTCCACCCTGCCACCTAAATGGAGGGATTTGTGAGGAAGACCAAAGAGGAGAGAATTACAGTAATCGAGGTGGTGACGAGGCTGTGGGCGAGGATAGAAGTAGTACGGGGGGTGAGGGAGGGACGGAGACGATTAATGTTGCGTAGATGGAAATATGCAGACTGGGAAATGTTATTAATGTGAGATTGAAATGAAAGTGAGCTATCGAGGATGACACCCCTCTTTACCTGAGGGGAGGGGGAGACTGAGGAGCTGTCGATTGTAAGGGAGAAGCTGGCAGACTTAGACAGTGTGGACTTAGTGCCGATGAGGAGGACTTCAGTTTTGTCACCGTTTAATTTTAGAAAGTTTGAGGTGAACCAGGATTTTATTTCAGATAGGCAGTTGATGAGAGCAGAAGGTGGGAGTGAGGAGTTGGGTTTGGTGGAGAGGTAGAGCTGGGTGTCATCTGCGAAGCAGTGGAAGAGGACATCAAATTTACAGAAAATGCTGCCAAGGGGAAGGAGGTAGGTAATGAAGAGAAGGGGCCCCAGGACAGAGCCCTGGGGCACACCAGAAGTGACAGGGGAGGTTTGGGATTTGAAAGTTTTGAGTTGTATGAACTGAGTGCGGCCTGAGAGATAAGAACGAAACCAGTCAAAGGTCTATTGAGGAGGATAGTGTGGGAAATAGTGTCAAAGGCCGCACTCAGATCAAGGAGGATGAGGATAGTGAGTAGACTGGAATCAGCTGCCATGAGGAGGTCATTGGTTATTTTAATGAGAGCAGTTTCGGAGAAACAGAGAAGCAGAGTGCATCTCAGTAACCACTGGGTAGACTTCACAAGCTACACAGAGATTGTCCCACAGGCGTGGCCCCTTTTCCAGCCTCACACTGGACTCAACACAGCTGAGTGTTTTGCACACACACTTTAAACCTCACTTCACTTGTGGGTTTGAATGTAGTCCACTCCAGCTGTCTGCTTGATCGAGTGAGGCTTCCTCCCACAGACCAAACAACATGCTCATTAGGTTAATTGGCAACTCTAAAATTGTCCTTAGGTGTGAGTGTGAGCATGAATGGTTTTATGTCTGTATATGTTGCGATTGGCTGGCAACTGGTTCAGGGTGTACCCCACCTCTCGCCCGTTGACAGCTGGGATAGGCTCCAGCCCCCCCGCAACCCCGAAAAGGGATAGTCAGGAACATCCAATGAATGGATGGATGGATATCATATCATGGCCTAAATATCAAGGTAATATCCTATGAGTGATGAGTTTTTGATATTGTTACATCCAAAGTAGCTAGCTCAACTAGATATCATGGGTAGCGTATATATGGGCGATCACAGTAAAAAGATAATATAACTGCAGATAGTAATTGTATTCACTCTCCCTTGCACGCAAACCTGTCTCTTAGGCCAGCTACTTGTGCATGGCCACAAAGCTGAAGTCATATTTTTACAGTTGTTCCATAGAATACAGTGATGGACTTCAGCTACACAACACCACTCCTCATGTTCATGGCTCCGTTACTGAAATCGGTCAAAAATGTCACCAAAACATGGCTTGTAGACTTGTGAGAGTGTCTCAGAAATGACAGAAAGCTCTCATACTGGTCATTCCAGCTTTCTCTGAAAGAAGCACATGTATGCTGCTACTTAGGGGATACCTTGAATGTTCAAAGTACCCCCTGATTGCTGATGGTGAGGAATGTACCCTATGTCCACAATGTCTGAACCCTTGTACATCCTAATACAAAAAACCTACCATCAAAATATACTTAAAGTACATAAAGTAAAAGCACTCATTATGCAGAAAGGTTTCAGAATAATGTATATAGTAATGAATTAGAATTATTGATGTATTAATACATACATTATTTTAATGTTGCAGCTGGTGAAGGTGGAGCTTTAACATGTAATCAATGCATATTGTACATGAATATATTTATTGAAAATATATATATATATATATACATTTATTGAAAATTGCTGCACATAATCAATCAATCAATTCCGCTTGAAACCTTGCAGAAGGGTTAACAGTGCAGATTTGTTTGGAACCGTTGAGAGCTACATGAACCATGTGACAATGTGGCAGCTCTCTGTCTCTAATAGTCAGTTTCTTGAAGTAAGTACATCTATAATAAATGGATTGCTCTTCCTCTCTCACCCAACCGGTCGAGGCAGATGGCCGCCCACCCAGAGTCTGGTTCTGCTCGAAGTTTCTGCCTGTTAAAAGGAAGTTTTTCCTCGCCACTGTCGCCAAGTGCTTGCTCATGGGGGAATTGTTGGTTTCTTTGTAGATAAAAGAGCTTGGTCTGTACCAGCTCTATATGGAAAGTGTCCTGAGACAACTTCTGTTGTGATTTGGCGCTATACAAATAAAATTGAAAAAAATTGAATGACATTTCCCCTTGCAATGCACCTCTTGATTAAGCAGTGATACTATATTATTTTTAATGTTATGATATATAAAATGGCTGAGGCTACACCTGAATATGATGACTTATGCTTCAATAGTTTTTTTCCTATTTGATATTTAGCAGCTAAATTGTAAGGAGACATGACTGTAGTATTAATTCAAAAACTCACTTGAGTGTAGCCGGCTCCTCAATGCGGTTGGCCAGCTGTGACTCATGACTCTTGCTTCTTGTCAGTGCAATGTTGGGCAGGAACTGCAGCAGTTTGCGGGAAGGCAGCGGAGGTGTGAGGGAGGGCTTGTCTGTGCGTGTCTTTGAAGCTTGGGTAGCTGGGGGGGTCCTTGGCTCCTGGTAGAAGGTGTCAGTCATTTCTTCAGATGATATATACGGTTTCAGGTCATTTGAACAAGGTACCACTGATATGGAGATGGAGCGGCCATGGGTGCTGGTGGGCTGCAGGGGAGTGGAAGGGCAACCAGAGCTGGAGGGTGGCAGAATGGGGGAGAAGGCATCACTGTCCTTTAGGTGCTCAGAGCTGCAGGAGCCCGAGTCAGGCATCAGGTCATCTCCTTGAGTCAAAGAGTTAAGATCACAAATGTTTACTTGTAAAATATAATCAGCTTTGAAATATAAATTCTAAATAAAATATATCTACTATAATACCATCTGAAATTTAATCCAGTTTACTGATCACTCTCTTTTATTGTTTAGTAACTGCTTTCGTATTTAAAGAGTTTAAAACCGGTGTACTACACCATACAGCACAATGTGCATAAAACACTAAAAGTCAATGTACCCATACAACAAAAACTTATTATTAGACATAGCTGTGATAACTGAAGAGTTCAATGTATTTACTGGGCAAACTATCAACCTGTCTACCGGTCTGTCAATTTTTAGTTCACCACAGGGCTGTCTAAATTGGCCCAAAATTATGTTTGAATGTGTCAAAACCATTCAAATATTTTTTTGTTGTGCATTTTGTTCATAAGAGTACACTGTGAACCCCATGGAGATAACATCAACTCCATGATTGACTGCTTAACAGAGAATATTTACCTCTGTGTTGACAACATCATACCCACCAAGACAGTCAGATGCTACCCCAATAACAAGCCCTCAATCGCCATTGACCTGAAGGACCTGCTGAACATCTGGCTCATCTTTCACCCCAGGTGTCCACCTCCCTGGACCTGCTGCCTACTACCTAGAGATTGGTGTTGAGTTGTTGAGTGTACCTTTAACACAATTCAGCCTATGCTGCTGTGAGAGAAGCTCCAGGAGACACCGCCACAACCTCCTAGAATATGGACTACCTGACAGACAGACCTCAGAGGAGATACAGTCCTGCTCACCATTATTGGCACCCATGAAGTTTAAGTACATAATGTGGAATATCTTCTGAAAAACATGAATCAAATGAAACATATTTTTTTCTAAAGAGAGCTCTTGTTTGATACAAAAGAGCAAATGATAAACAACAATTAAAAACAATGAACAATGGGAGGAAAAAATAGAAAAACTTCAAGCTTGCTGTATCACTGTTATTGGCACCCTTTGCTGTAAATTAGTATGGAAACACACTGTGGCTCACCTTTGGTAAATCACAAATGAGAATCACCTGTAATAAATTGTTTGTGCCCATGTGACATGAATTAGCCAATGAATGATGACTTGTGTGTTTTAAAAAGCCATCTGTCATTCCCTGTTCCTTTGTCACAATGGTGAAGACAAAGGAGCTGTCTGAGGACATCAGAAGTGTGATAATTCGCAAACACAAGACCTCCAAGAAGTATAAGGCCATCTCCAAAGACCTTGGTATCCCTGTTTCAACAGTGTGGAATGTTATGAATGTTATTAAGAAGTTTCAGAAGCATGGAACTGTCAAGAACCTCCCTGGACATGGGGGGAAGAGAAAAATTGATGAGAGAAGTCTTTGAAGGTTGGTGCGAATGGTGGAAAAAAACACCACGGCAAACATCCAAAGACCTGAAGGCCAACCTGGAACAGTCTGGGGTTATGGTTTCAACAAGTACCGAGGAAAAGAACACCCTACCAACAGTTAAGCATGGTGGAGGATCCATAATGCTGTGGGGCTGCTTTGCTGCATCTGCTACTGGAGGCCTTGACCGTATCACAGGAATCATGAAATCAGGGAATTATCAAGAAATTTTAGAGTGAAATGTCCTACCCAGTGTAAAAAAACTTTGTTTGAGTCAACGATCATGGGTCTTCCAGCAAGACAGTGACCCAAAGCACACATCCAAAAGCATGCAGGAATGGTTGAAAAAGAAAAAATGGACTGTTTTAAAATGGCCAGCAATGAGTCCTGATCTCAATCTGATCTTTGGTATGAGCTGAAATCTGCCATTGGGAAAAAGAAACCTGCAAATGTTCAAGAGCTTGAACAATTTGCAAAAAAAGAGTGGGAGAAAATACCAGCTGAGAAGTGCAAGAAGCTTATAGATGGCTACAAGAAACGTTTGGAGGCTGTTATCACTGCCAAAGGGTGTGCAACCAAATATTAAAGAGGGGTGCCATTATTGCTGCACATGCTGTTTTTTTTCTGTTTCTTCTTTGAAACTACTATATGTAAGTTGAAAAAACAATTTGTTAAATTACTTTGGACCTACAATTAAAAGATCCTGATGAAATACATTTGGTACATTTCCATTTATGTCTGAAGATATTGTAGAGGTTATGCAAAAAATGAAGGGGTGCCAATAATGGTGAGCAGGACTGTACGTGTCTCAGCACAAGACAGGGGACAGGGGACTGTACTCTCACCTTTGCACTTTACACGGTACACCTCCGAGTTGTGGTACGGTACAATTCACAGTCCTGTCATCTGCAAAAATTTTCTGATGACTCTGCAACTGTGAAGTGTGTAAGTGGTGGAGGAGTACAAGGAACTGGTGGACTGCTTTATGGCATGGAGTGGAAATAATCATCTACTCCTGGATGGACTTCAGGAGGACCAGGGGTAATTTACTATTACTAGTACTGTTTCCATCCTTGGAGGGGAGGTAGAGGTAGTGGAGGGGCTACAAACACCTTGGAGTTCACTTTGACAACAGACAGGACTGGAAATGTAACACTGAGGCTGTCTACAGGAAGGGACAGTGTAGACTTTCTCAAGTCTATCAGTCTGTTGCTGCAAGTGCAATTTTCTTGCAGCCATCTGATTGGGCTGCAGAACCAGAGTCAGTGACATGAAGAAACTGATAAAGAAGGCTGTCTCTGAGTTGGGGACTGTTCTGGAGCCCCTAGAGTTGGGTCTTAAGAGAAGAATGTTGCACAAATTTCTGAACATAATGTCCAACACTTCACATCACCTGTATGACCTATTAATCTGACAGCAGGGTATTTTCAGTTGGAGGCTTCATTAACGCTGCTGTAGTAAGGACCACCACAGAAAGTCTTTCCTACCCACTGCAATAATGCTGCACAATGACTCTGCTCTGTACACGGAGAGAAGACTTATCATCTGATGGTCCGCACACTGAACTTTATTTTCCTGAATAACTTTGCACATCTAACTGTATGTACTGAGAGCTCTAACTTATCTAACTTCTAATCAATTTTTTCATTCTGTCTTTTTTCAACCCATACAATGAGAGAAATACTACTTTCATATTATTTCAACATAGACATGTCTATTAAAAGATTTGCATACCCACACAGACCAATAAACAAATTAAATGATGTCCTATACTGTGTTGTTAAGTTATTGGCTTTTGTCATCATTGACATTTTCACATGCAAAATTTATTTTTAAAGTTCTTATTCTTAAAGTTTATTTGTCAAGTGATATTATGAACTACAGATTTAAATATGTTGGACTTCAACAGATTTTCCCAGTAAAAAAAAAACAAACAAAAAAAACAGTTAAACTCCTGTTCAAGGCTTACTTATGGTTTCTAAAGTTTCCAAAAGTAGAAATGGAACCATAGCCTTCAGATATTAAGCTGCACTCCTGTGGAACCATCTTCCACTCTCGGTCCTGAGGGAAGACACCTTCTCTACATTAAAGAGTAGGTGTTAAACCTTCTGTTTTGATATACCTCACAGTTACTGCTGGCTCAGGCTTGCCTTGGACAAGCCCCCACTTATGCTGCAATAGGCTTTGAGGTTTAAGTTTCTGCCTTCAGGTTGGTTCGTTACACCCAGGCCACCCCGATCTGGCCTTGATCCAGCTGCCCCCTCGTTTTGGTGACATGAAGTTCAGTTACGTACAACCAACACCTCATCTTTCTAAAGGGCTACTGCAGGAACAGTGATATCCCCTTTGTTTGGAATTCTGCTGCCTTTTTCAATAGGACTCAGCATTTTCAACCAGATGGCCTCCATCCCTCTTCACGCCTTTTGACCTTTTTTTACCTCCCCACCTGCTTTGAGTTCACCTAACTGTATCTCCCTGGACTCATACATTATATTTCTGTTAGAAGTACGCCTAGAACTAATAACCAGCACATTCTATATTTTCAACTTCTAGGTCAGATAATATGATTACAGTCTATTTATTCCTATCCAGCTAAAACCCTTATTCCAGCTGTCTTTACACTATTAACCTCTTAGGCTTTGTCTAATATATCTTTCATTCTCAATGATTTCATTGCATCCCATAACTTAGACTTCCTGTTCTTTACTGACACCTGGCTTAAACCTGGGGAACGGTCCATTCTAGTGGAGCTCTGCCCACCCAGCTCCAATCTTCTGAATGCACCAAGGTTAACTGGCTGTGGTGTTGCAGCTGCTTTTAAGAATCATCTCACTTCTTTTTTAGTTCTGGTTCTTTCAACTGTTTGCTGAAATTTTAACTTTTAAATAGTGTGCAATAACTCAATTTGTTGAGTAATAATTGATCAACCCCCAACTCTAATATGAGCTTTCTCAGTGAATTCTCTGAGTTATTGTCCTCTCTTGTGCTTAAATTTGATTAGGCAATTATATTTGGTGATTTTAACATTCACACGGACAATCCCTCCAATTTGTTTGGCACAGATTTCATTTTAACCTTGTGCAGCATGTCTCTGGGCCCACCAGGCATGGACAGGCCATCCAGCATACCGGGCAATGCCTGGTGGGCCGATGCACATTTTTGGGGCCGGGCTGTCATAATTTATAAAAAAAAAAAAAAGGTATAATTTTTTTTTTTTTTCAATTGTCCGCAATGGTATTTGAGACACGAAACACGGTCCATTGGTACATTTTCTTGAAGGACAATGGGTTAGTCTAATGAAATCTCTCAGCCCTCACCTCCCTCCTTGGCCTGCCCCTCCCCTCCAAGCAAGGTTAATCAAATTTCGCCATTGGAGTTTGACCGGGGATAGAGCGAAGTGAGTGTCCGTCTGTGGAAGTGGATAGGCCTAAACCACAAAAGCGCAAGGGGGCGCAGAGAAGCTGTGAGAAAAGAGGCTCAAAAGCCTACAAGTGGACGCAGCGAAATGTGCCAAAATCACAAACATGTTTGCGGCCACAACTTCGACTGCAACAGCAGGGCCATCAACATCAAATGCAGAAGTAGTCCCTAGTGCAAAGGCTGTCGGAGAGGCACACAGCTCTAATGTGCAACAGAGTCGTAAAACAGAGGAAAGAGAAGTAGCTATTCAGGTTGATTTGGAGGAGGAGGAGGAGGAGGAAAGAGAGACATGACCCAGCAGGGACAGATTGAGGAGGTCAGAATAGCTACTGTCAGCCCGGTAAGAAGTAGCCGAAATGTTAGCAGAATGAAGAGGGACTTTTCATGTAGGGAGGGCAGAGGGCTTGCTTGTGTGTGTGTGTGTGTGTGTGTGTGTGTGTGTGTGTGTGTGTGTGTGTGTGTGTGTGTGTGTGTGCGCGTGTGTGTATGTCACTCTTGATTGGCAAGCATTTGAGCGTTTATCTGCAACCTGCACCAGTAGCCAGTAAGCCACCTGCATTTTATATTGCGCATTTCGATTGTTGTCGATGCGGAGAGGAGACAACTTTAAATAATTGGGGGGGGAGCCAATTCTCTCTCTATGAAGCCAATTCTCTCTCTCTTTATTTTACATGGATGTATCGTCTTAGTGTAGGCCTAATTGTCTTTATTTGTAAACAGTAAATTTCATTTAACACTAGTCTACAAACATCTCCAGCAGTGTTTCTTTGACAACCACTTTCACTTCAAGATGGGAATTGTACCATCTCTCCCAAGATGAGAGTCTCTGTGAGTATTGAAAGAACATATAATTTTGTTTAGCATGGTTAATCTCTTCCATGTAGGCTACTGCGCTTTATTTTCATTTTTGAAACAACACAATGTGCGCATATATCCTCTGGTATGTCATGTGCCTCCACATATCGTATAAATAATCATGGTGGGCTGCCATGGCCAGAATTGACAGGGCAAGTTTTTGGTGCCAGTCCAGCCCTGGCGCCCACCAATAACTGGGGACACATCCTGGACTTGAGTTTTTCTTTGGGCATGTTTCTGAATTACCTGAATAACAAACCTCCAACTACAATAATCCAGAAACATAAAATCGACTCTTGCCACTTGAATGAGCAGTCTGGAGTCATATTTTCCAGCTACCTTTCTAACCAATTGCCTTACTCACTTCTCTAATATTAATGAAGTTAGTTGGTTTCACCATGTGAGAACAAAAATAAAATAATAAAAAGTTAACAGAAAAAAGCAATCCACTACATCATACCATTTTTCACAATTCATCGGTTTACTTTTAATCTTTCTATGGAGTTGGATTGTTTTGTTTAACTATTATTTTAGAGGTCAAGAATGAACCCTGAAGGATGGGTTCTGTCTTAATTGATCAAAATACTAAAAATCTACTACAACTGACACACAGTGGCCGGACAGCTGCAATACCCCCTGCTTTGCGGTTTCTGTTTTTAAATCCATTATAAAGAAACCCAATATATTTGCAAATGCCCTTTTCAAATGTGGAATGTAAAAATATATCATATAATTTCTCATTTCATATCATTTATCGAAATTACAATTCAAGAATAAATAAATCAACCTGAATCAGGATTTTTTATTGATTGTATTTTATGAACTTCCTATGAATGACCCCTTCACAACAAGTGGGGCAGCCAGTGGTCTTAGTTTACCTGTTTCATTAGCACTCTTCAGACAGGAGAGGGCGACAGTAAGGCGAGAACGATCTTCTGAGTTGGAGCCCAGGCATCTCATGGTGTCCTGCAGCTCAGCGCTGGACATCTGCAGAAACCCATCCACTGAAAGTTTCCCTGCTGCAGCCTGCAGGGGACAAGCAGGATATCTCTGTCAATGCCTGCTTATGGGACAAGACAAAGTTACAACAAACAAATCTGTAATCAGTAGGATATATAGTATATTATGAGTATGTTCTTCTGGGATCCTGTGTGGTTCTCTGTGTGTGATTGATTTGATTAGCCAAAATGCAGTCCCTGATAGACATTAAATAATCGTGCATAAAATGCAAATGTACACTGTGTAAAAAGAGAACGAAAACATATTGCAATTATTCAGAGTGTATTTACAGACAATGATTTTACAAGGGATCCCAAGCCCATGTAGTATGATCCTTTCACAGTCATATGTTTCACAAAGTTTTGAACCTCACCATATTCTCTCTTGTGAATGACTGAGCCTTTCCAGGTTGTCCCTTTCATACCCAATCATGATACTATCACCTGTTACCAATGAACCTATTTATATATGGAATGTTCTAAACAGGTGTTTTTGGAAAATTCCACAACTTTCCCAGTCTTTAGTTGCTCCTGTCTCAACTTGTTTGAAACGTGTTGCTGGCATCAAATTCAGAAGAAGCATACAATAATCAATGTACTGTTTTCAAGTATATGTATTGTATATGTATGTTTTTGAGTATATGTCAAACAGGCTAAGCAAATATAAATATCATATTCTGTTTATCTATGATTTCCACAGCTTTTTTATCATCAGGTTTGTAGAATAGTGTAAATTGTTCAGCTGACAATGAGAGGAATGATACACACTCACAAACCACAAAACAAGAACCAGAATATAATAAATGTCTGTTTATATACGGTACAGTATGAATTGTATGCATTCAATCCAACACCAACTCCATTTTTTACCCGCTTTTCATGTAATTGAGATACTTACAGTAATCTAACATCCTAGAGTTGCAAGAAGTAGCAAAAGCTGGACAATGTTTGGATCACGACGCCTCATCGCAGTATTTGCTATTTGTTAGGCAGCTCCTGGTACGTGTAACACGATAGCAAGTTATTTCAAGATCCCAATAACAACAACCTACAACTCTAAATAATATCCCAGTCAGTCAGTCAGACACATGCGTGTAAATGACTAAACTGCACTGAGTGAAATTGAGAATTGAGAACCAAAAAAACCTCTACATACAATATGTAGCACACTTAAATAGAGTCCTGTGTGAAACTAGGGACCTAGCTCAGTTAGCATCAGTTAGATGGTAAATAGTACATATCTGATACACTTTGTCTGACAGATTTTGATACAGCACTAGCTTGCTTTAATTTTTGTTTTCTCTTGCCTCTGCAGGCAATGCAAGTATGTCTTGTACATCCATGTGGGCCAGTAATTTACTACTCAGCCCTTTGGTGCATGACTTCTGAATAAAAACCCAACATTCCTTTATTCCTGTAGATGGATATCTTGATGTCAGGTAAGACTGTAACATAAACACTGGCATCAACATCATGGCTGTCACGTGCCAATCATCACAATCTGCTGATATCAATCTTATGAAAACTATAAGATGATACTTGAATGTATCTGCAGAGAGGAGCGCTGGCAGTTGAAGCAGGCTTGTCTGCAGATCAGCTGGAACAGCAGGGAACTACCACTCTCATGCAATCAATCAAAGAAAAAAAAAAAATTCAAGACCAAATTTATTTATTTTTATTTTTTCTGGATACATTTGACTGGTAGAGATCTGTGCTGTCACTGATAACCAGATACCAGATAACATAAGGAATGAGAGGGATATGACATGTAACGAAGTCCTCAGCCAGAGTAGAACCATGGATGCTGTGGTTACAACACTGTTTGTAGAAACAATTCTACAGTGAAGATATAGAAACAGTGTCATTCCACAAAGTGATGTCTCTGTTTATTCGTAGTATGGTCATATAGTATGTAAGAATGTTCCCATTCTTTAGGATACATCTGTTAAAGCAGCCAAATTGTAAAAGTAATTAACTAATTACTTACTAATTAATTAATTAATTAATTAATTATCAATGCTGGGCAGTATGACCAAAAATATATCACGGTATTTTTCAAAATTACAATGGTTTCACGGTATATGACGGTATTTTTTTTTTTCTTTCATCTGGAAGACAGAACACAGGTTTTTTCAGGCGCTCATTTGGGCAGAGTACAGTTATCTTATCCAAGCATATGGAGAAACTCCTCTGTTGAAAACACTTTTTCAGCCTTTTTTTCTGCGTGCTAATGTTCTTATCTCTCACAAAAGGATGAAATGCAAATAAAACAGTAAAATAACACCTCGGGCTGCTCAGCAGAGTCCTCTGTTAGCGCTCTGCTCATTCATGTGTACATGAGAAGGAGCGGTGAAACTAACTGCGCAGTTAGACCTGTCAATAACTCAGCAACCTATTGATCGACACCTCCATTGACCAGCCAGAGTCAAGAGATTCGAGGGGCAGTGCCCAAATTCACCATAGTAACACCAATGACGATCCAGAAGGAAGTAAGCCCAGAGATAGGTTATCGCATAAAGAGAGCTCCCTCCACTCTAGAAACCCCCTCCTCTTTAGGTAAACAACTAGGACCTTCGTGATTGATCTCAAACTAACGCAGAGTCATACATTAGACATTAGCAGCGTATTGTATGAGTTAGTGAAGTTTTTCTCTGCTACTGATTGGCTGCTAGCTTGCAGAGTTTTCGTCACAGTGAGGAGGCAGACATCTTTGTGATCATCAGACTCTCTGCTTTCATATGATACCAGGCTTGTGTGGTTTGCATGAAGTGGCGAAATAAAGTGGACATATACTATTTATGTCTTATTGTTACAAGATATGCTTGCGGCTAAGGTGGTGGAGCAAATTGCTCATGTTAGCCTGACAAAAAAAGCTACAGACACGGCTCCTCTTTCTGGCACAAATTCTTCTGTGTCATCATGTTCTACTAGTTCTGCAGCTTCAATTTCGGAACTTTAAATGGCTGTGTCCCAATTCAAGGGCTGCATCCTTCGGAGGATGCATTTGAAGGCCGATTACGTCATAGCGCTGCGCGAAGGCTGCCCCAATTCGTCCAAATTTGAAGGGTCCTCCAAATGCAGCCGACAAATGCGTCCTCCTTTTCCCTGTTTTCGGTGGATGCATCGCTACTATCCTTCGCGGCCTCACATATCCCAAAATGCTTTGCGCACCGATTCTTTTTTTTAACAATAGCAACCAACAGCACCAGCAGCATCGTTATTATTGCTATTGGGTAGCACGGCGGCACAAGTGGTAACACTGTCGCCTCACAGCTAGAAGGTCCCCAGTTCGAATCCCACTGTGGGCGCTGGTGGTCTTCGGTGCCTGCTGCTCCTTTCTGTGTGGAGTTTGCATGTTCTCCCCGTGTTTACTTGGGGTTTCCTCCTTAATAACCCCCATTAAAAAAATATGCAAGAAGATCACCGTCTGACCAACGGTGACAAAAGAGAAAACAAAAGATGGGTCCCCGGGCGCGGGCACCGGCGTTGGTTGGCGGCTGGCGGCTGGCAGCCCACCGCTCCTGGTCTGCCGCAGAGGAGCGCCGGACCAAGATGGGTCAAAAGCAGAGAAAATAATTTCACAATACATGGTGTGTGTGCAGTGATCAATAAAAGTAAAATCTTAATCTTAAATCTTAATTTTAATCTTACTGTCGTTATTATATTGAACAATACTTTTGTCTGTTGACATAACAGAAAATATACTTTACATGTCATTTTGTGAGCAAGGAGCAAACGGAGGAGTTTATTAAATTCCGTGGTCCAAACGACCATCTGTTTACAGGGGGCAAAAACACGGCCACACTCGGATGGAGGTAACTGTTGAGGCATAAATGAATAGCCTATTTGTTCTCTATACATACTGTATTTGTATGTGAAAGTTACATAAAGGAACCCAAATCCTGTACAAAGACCAAATATAATCTTTGGATCATATCAAATGAATGTTGTTTTTGGGTGGGGGTGGGAATTTTATGTCTGTCCTGATGTCACTTTTTGTGAATCTGTACATATCTGTGATAATGTGATCTTGTGTGTTTACCTTTTGTCATGCTTCACTCATGTTTAGAACAATCCTGCAAAAAATTGACAAAACATGATTGACGGGTGCTGATTCTTTTTAATGTTTTTTTTTCTGTTTAATTACATTCTGTGATGTTAGATTTAAATTGGTAATTAAAAATATTGTGTTCTAAACTAAAATCTTATAACCTCGTTACATTATATATTCCATTTCTTATTTACAATATAAGTAGACTTTTGAACTACTTTTCAGTGACAACACAATTATTTTACTTTTCTGTGATATTTACAGATATTTACAAAGATACAATATGAATATTTCTATTTACAAGTGGGCATTCTTAAAATGTACAACTATTTACAAAAGATCAGCAGAAATGACTATTTACAGAAATTTGCAGATTTACAGAGAACATATATCCCTGGTGGTGCTGCAAGATTATTGAAGCAGACAGTTTCCTGTTCCGGTAACAGTGACCATCAGGACTGCTTGGAGGCTTGATCCTCACATGGCAGCCGTTGATTGCTCCAGCAGCTTTTCGAAAAGCTCTGTGTCTTGCCAGCTCTGCAAACCTCTGAGTTGCTGTCGCCAGGTCTTCTGTGGTCTTGGGGAGGTAGATGACCCTGTGGTGAATGGCCACCACCTCCTCAGTAACTCGATGGATGATGCGGTCCACCACAACTGGAGGATGTCCCACTCGCCAGCCAGAAGAGACAGACCAAGGTCTCTATTGTGGCACCCCATCCGTGTCGCCTTTCCCGGTGGAGAAGCTCCAGCAGCACCGCCAGGGACTCTCTGCTCAGCCTAAAATCTTGTCTGGTGTCATGATCGTTGAAAAATAATAGCAGAACAGGAACACTGATGTTTATGCAGCAGTACATCGCCCTTGCCTGGATGGAGAAAGGAGGGTAAGAACAGGAGGATTAAACAAGAGAAACCGAATTTTAGTTGATACGACACCTCTAGTGAATGTTAAAGCTTAGACCAGTAATGCTTCATTTCTCCATCTGTTACACTTTGGCTTCTCAATATGGTTCTGATGTTTAATAACACAACATTTTAATAGGCTATTGAATTAAGTCAGGGTTATTTACAGGGTTCATACACATTTAACTATTCAATTCAAGCACTTTTCAGATCTTGAAAACATAGCATTAAAATTACAGCATACAGAAGTATCAAGACTCATGGTTAAATGACATATATGTCAGTCCATAGTTTATATGGCAAGCATTTGTCACTAAACGGTATCGTTTATTAACGGGTATATTAATTACCACCAACTATGGTAGCTATGTATGAACATTAATATGGGTTAAAATAGCCGGTTAATGTTACCTCCCCACGGCGCTCTCCCAGCCGGAGATAAACGAGCCGCCGGTGTCGCAAAACCTCTGGCTCCATTGTCGTCTGTCTGTTATGTTTCCGTCGTCTGTCGGTTATGTTTCTGTTGTGTCGTCTGTTAAATTTTTGTCTCCGTACGTGTGTTTTTCCCGGGTTAGGAGGGAAGACGTTATGATGTCGTGACGCAATCAGGGAATGCTCCAAAGGCTAGACCGTCCCATTTACCGATAGTTGATGCTGCCGACGGAGGAGCCTCCAAGGCCGTGGCCTCCATGGGCCGTGTAGGCTGGGTCCTTCGTAGGATGCAGCCCCTGAATTGGGACACAGCCAATGTCTGCCCCATCCATCTTCACCGTAACGTAACACCAGAGCACTGCAGTTTACACTCACCACGCCCCGCACCATGCCTGTTTAGAAGAGCAACATTGAAAACGGTCCCGTCTGAAACAGTGTTGCGCAGCGCAAAGTTACGGACATTGCGTAATCACATACACTGGTGTGGCGGTATATTAAAAATTCATATCATAACAAAAATATACACTGGTATTCGGTAGTGGTGTGCGATACTGCATATTTTGGTATCGATCCGATACCAAGTAAATACGGGCCAGTATCGTAGATACTGATACCGATATCGATACTTTTCAATAAATAAGGTGGATGCGTCATTGAATTGCTAAATCTCAATTAATTTTCATGACCCTGAGTCTTTTTTGTGCTGTTTCCTTTTTTGTTATTAAATAGTTAAAACCCAGGACAGAATTAGGACAAAGTGTAGAATATAGAATGGAAAATGCTTTATTATCAAATTTTTTTCAGAAAAATCTTAAATAAAAAGTGCACGCAAACCAGTAAACAAATTAAAACAAACAAGTACTATTGAAAAACTATAATACAAAAATTAAATAAAAATTCTCAACAACAAAAACAACTGGTGAAAATATAAATAATATGTAAACAACTTAACAACCCCCAAAGCCCTTAGTTATTCTGTGCAGAACAAAGGTTTTGGTTACAGGTTTTTGTTCAAGAACAGCATCATATTAACATTTTTTGCCTTTAATGCACTTCGTTTGTGACTTAACTAACTGCTCTGCTTTTGAAAAAATCCTCTCAGCTGGCACTGATGTTGCAACCACTGACAGGTATTTTTTGGCAAGTTTTCTCAGAGAGGGGAATGTTTGTTCATAGTTTTTCCACCAAAGTAGTGGATCCTGATCCCGAGGAACTGGCCTCTCCTCAGTGTATCTGTGCATCTCAATAAGGGCATGAGTGCCAGTTGTCTGATGCTGCTAAGAGGCTAGGACTTTACAGTCAAATTCTTCCCATATCCCACCTTTTGCTGCAAGTGGAGATGAAGTAGCCCCTCCAGACGAGCTTGAGGTAATTTCAGGAGTTGGGGCAGAGCTGGGGGCAGAGATGGTGACAGAGCTGGTGGCAAAGCTGGTGGCAGAGCTGGTGGCAGAGCTGGTGGCAGATGATGAATGTGCTGACATCTGACTCACAGACTGCATTTCAGTTAGAAGCGGAGCTCTTACACAGTCAATGTTTGCAGAGTCACGGATGCTGCTGGTTTTTAAATCTGTTGTCCAAGAAGGTGCAGACAGCAAGACCATAAAATGTTTCAATAGAGTTGAAACAACGGTGACAATGCCCTGACAGCTGAGCAGCGAGCTTGCTACCTTGAGACTCTGAAGCTTTAGTGGTTCTAAGAGGCAGTGACACAAGGGGAATCACCTTGGACACAGAAACATGTTTTTCAGCTGATATCTCTCTGGTTGCTTCCTCAAATGGTCTCAGTGCATTGATGGAGAGATGGATGACAGACCATTCTTCCTCATTTAGACAAAGTGAGCTCTTTCCAAGGAGACAGAGGACTGTGGTAACTGCCTCCTTTTGCTCAAGCAATCTCTCCAACATGTAGAATACAGAGTTCCACCTTGTCTCAACTGCCTGAATTAGTTTTTGTTCAGGGAACTTCTGCTGCTTCTGGATGTCTTTGAGCTTGTCTGTAGCTTTAGTTCTGTGATGAAAGAAAGCAACAATAGCACTGCTTTTCTGCTGAAGCTCAAGCAAGTCAGGCAGAGCTTTAATGAAGTCTTTTGCCACCAAATTTAAAGTGTGTGCAAAACATGGGTAGTGTGTCCATCCTGCTTTGCGCACAGCAGCAACCATGTTGGCACCATTGTCTGTTACAACAGCCAGAATCTTGTCCGTTATGCCCCATTCTTCAGTGATTCTGGTTAATTGTGCAAATATTGTCTGCAGTGTGTTGTCCAGGAACAGAGCACGTTTCAAGCACGTATGCCACCATTTGCCAGTTTTCATCGATCATGTGGCATGAGACTGTTAAATATGCCTCTGTGGTTCTTGATGTCCACATGTCACTGGTGAGCACAACATTGTCCACACCACTCAGTGCCTTTCTAACCTTAGCACAACAGTCTTCATAAAGAGCTGGTAGTTTCCCCTCCATTAAAGATTTTCTGCCTGGAATTTTGTACCGGGGGTCAAGTGTCTTCACAAAATTCCTGAAGCCATCATCCTCCACTATGGAAAGAGGTTGCAGATCTTTAACAATCATCTCTTGTGATCTCTTCTGCTCTTGGGGAATCAGCTAAGTGAAATAATAAAACAAATAAGCCTTTAGCACATCTATGTGTAGTTTAAATGTAGAAATCATACAGTATCCTTTTGACAGTTAACACAAAAGGGCAATAATATTAAATAAATTCTGAGCCATATTATATTCAGTATATGTGTTTTAATTCCAGTATATGTATTCATTTAAATAACACATTTCAATGGGATAAATGTATTACATCAAGGTCTTGGCATAATTTATACTTTTAGAGTTGGCTAAAGTAATAAATAACAGTTTCACTTTGTTACTTTCAACATTATAACCTGCCTGGATATTTTCTGCCATGCTGAAAGGCCTCTGCCAATGACCTCAGCCTCTGGACTGGGGGTCTTGCAGCGGGGCCAGGGGGTGGGGGATTTCTCTTCTCCTCTCTCCGTTTTTTTTAGCTCCATGTTTTGATTGGGGTGGTTTTTGAGATGTTTGTATAAATTGGTAGTGTTTCCACTATATTTTACAAGCTTCTTGCAAATCCCACATTTTGCGGTTGTGTCATTTTCCGCTTCAAAATACTGCCACACAGTGCTCCTCTTCCTCTCTGCCATTCTCCTGTTGTTTATCTGAACAGCCGTGTGCTGATGAACCTGAGCCGAACTTGCGTGTTTGCTTTGTGCGTCACGTGACAGCGCAACATCCAAACACAAGAGGGGGGAGGGGGAGCAAAGTGTGCCTGCCTGCCTGCTCTGCTCTGACACAGGAGCGGCCACCTGGCTGTTTCCTCTTTGCCGAAACCGCAGCATTGCAAACAAGAGCGGAACTTAAAGTAAAGAATCGATCTCACCAGGCTAGTATCGATCCGATACCGATGCCGACTTGGTATCAATACTATCGATATTTGGATTGATCCGCCCACCACTAGTATTTGGTGTTGAACCCGAATAACGCCCACCCCTAGTTGTTTCCCAACTAACTTCTGCTTTCTGTGGAAACGTAAAGCTTAAGGTTCAGCTGAATCTGAGTATTGTTTTAAGGAAGACTTGAAAAAGTCTCCACCTATCCTATCCTCCACTGCCAGAGGACCTGACAGGCCAGGAGATCTGGATCTGATCTGATAAATGACATATAAATTTGTACAAATAAAAATATTTATTTAATTCAGCATTCGTTGTGCAGGTGTGTGCGTGTCTGTACATGCGTGCGCTGTCTGTAACCCCCACCCCTCCCCCTCCTGCTCAGTGTATACACACAGAAGCCACCAAATATCATGTAGTTGACCAGTTATGTGCGGCTTGAACAGAAAAAAACAAAGTGGCTCGAATCGTTCACTTCAAAGAGCCGGCTCTAAGAGCCATTTGGTTTGCAACCAACACATCACTAATTCCTCTACCTGTTCCACTGTTATTAAAAATAGCGGTGCAACTTGGTGGGCGTTATCCTGGCAATTTCTCTGCGTGAGAAAAACAAGGTGTGGCGTGTGAGCATATGAACGGGTTGAAATGCATTGAAAAGCTACATTTATTAGTAAACTCCTCATTTACAGATCCCGTAGCTGGATATTCTGTATATTCCACAGACCTCACTGTGGATGCTTTGCATTGGAACTAGTTTCTCACAAAGAAACTGTTCCTATGAAAACTGTTAATTGTGTGGTCTGTGGATATTCCAAGTTAACCAGGACACTGTTTCTGTACACACTGCTGCTGTTTTTTAAATGTGGTTTTGTAATGCTGTGAAAAGCACAAATATAATTCCATCCATGTACAATGTAAGCTAGATACCTCAAGACTGAAAAACAACAGTGTCTGTCAGTAGCTCAAATGTGGGTGACTCATGACTCTTGTCTGTCATAATTCACAAGAAGTGAGGTGCTGTTTTAGTGCACCTAGTTGGACAGCATGTGCATGACATCTATGACCTGCAAGGAGTAGAGGCAGACAAATACACTATGTTACACAGAAACTAAAAAAGTACTTTATATCAAAAAGAACATTCTGTACCAGAAATAAATGTTTAGAGAAGCAGTGCAACAGCCAGGAGAAAAACTAGACACATACTACACCAGACTATACGTGCTTGCTAAGAACTGTGAGTTTCCCAATTTGGATAAAGAGATCAAAGCACAACTGATTCAGTGCTCAGAAAACCTGGAATTACCCTTGGCCTTCTTGACCACAAGAAATCACTGCAGCTGCCCGAACAACAAGCAACAGGCAACAGCTATATACACATGGTGCACATGTAATACAGAGGCAGGACATAAAAAGACTAGGAGCAAATTCCAAGTGATGCAGAGTGAGGGCTGGTCCTAGGTTGTCCTGGTGGTCCAAGGTGGTTTGTGTGATAGGCTACAAAACAGCTAAGAAGCTAGGCCTAAACAAAATCATAGAGACAGTGACAGGCCCTACACCATGGGTTTTCCTCATTGTAAGAACCACCCAAGTCAGAAGATCCAAACAAAGTGAGAAAAGAGAGTGAGATGCAGTGTTTACAGTGTGTATAACACAATAGCGTGTTGCTGTATTTGTGGAGTAAATGGTTATCCATATTGTGGAGGCGTTATGGGACTTTGCAGCTGTCATTTGATGTTTTATCAATTGAATGGGTAAATGCAGCTCATGAATCAGCAGGACCCTCTCTATCAGGAGTGGGTGCATTCAGAATCAAGGTGAGGTTATGAGGGTTATGCCAGGATCTGGGTCAGACAGAGTTAAATACTATATAGTTGATACAATTTTACATCAGTGTCTTGGTCCCTTTCCAGTTTGGGTGTAATCCATCAGTTTTTTAAAGGCCATTCTTAGTCAAGAATGAGTCAAAATGGCTGAAAAAAACATAATCTGTTGCTATACAGAAGTTTTCGCAAACAATAATGGAGTGAATAGGACCAGTTGGAAGACAGTGTTTGCCCAGACTTCCAATAGTTAATACCAATGATTCAGTCTCACGCTGGAGCTTGACTGATTGTCTGGACATGATGTCATTTGTTTCTTCATACACTGTGACCATGTGAACCAAACAGCAAAGTTTAGTGAAAGTTCAAGTAAAACCTACTACATTGCCACCAGAAAGGAAGTAGATTATGGCACTGGGAAGACCCACAAATCAGATAATGGATACCTAGATCTAGAACCAAAGCTTTGCAGTTATTATAATTTCCAGGGCCCCTGGGAACTGGTGATTTGCAACAACCATGCAAGCTGTGTTAGCTGTATTAGCACTGCTGGAGAAGGTGGCTTCACGGTCAGATAGCATTGTGGAAAAAGAGGCGCCAGCTCTACCAGGAGTACTGTTGGGTGCATGAGTGGAGCTATCTTTGGGACTAATACTAGACACTCAGTCTTATAGCCTGAGAGATTTGCCAATTGGAGAGCTATTTCAGGAGTCGGAGAAGCTGGATGGGTGGAGGCTTTTGCTTGATGCTATAATTTGTTCTGCTTTGTTCTGTGTGGTCTGTGTGGAGAGAATGGGGAAACTGCCTGCTCTGCAATGGGATGCTAAAAGAGCAAGGGAAAGACTCCTGCATGTCGCCACCATTGCCCAGGAGGAGCAACTGGGAGTGGGGTTAGTGTCACCTCTTTGTGGCTTGAGTGGGAACAATGGGGACTGACAACCCAAGGCTAGCCAAGAGGAGAGCTCTGTTTGTCATTGGACAAGATGTATGATGAGAAGTTCATTCGATTGCAACTTAATTTTTATGTATATGATTGCTACTGTTGTAAATATGGTTGACTGTCAAAGTGGGGAAGGTGATTTAACAATGTTATCCTTATCAAGATTTGTTGTATGTAGTACACAAACTCAGTCAATGCCAGCTGGAAAGGAACAACTACACTGTAGTATGTCGTACACATGCATACTCCCTGCTGCCAAAGCAGCACCAACATGTGGAGACAGGTCTTGCCCAGCCCTGTGTACTCTCCAAGCCCATCCTCATCAGAAAATAAGCCAATTAGCTATTCAAAATCTCAAAATAAAGATATTGTGTTTCTTCACAGTTACATATATAATATTCATTCAGGGGAAAAAGAAAAAGTTACGAAAGCACAGTGTGCAGATCATATTTTGTTCTTCACACCTTAACATTCATCAATAACATTTTATTAAAAATATCCTAATGTCCCACTCACTGACAAAAGTTCTGCATCACTTTACTACTCTTAAAAGCAAAAAAGGTACTGTACTGCCTCAGCTTGCTGGCATGGCTGAGGGCGATGACTGTACACATAATTGTAACAACACAATCTTACAGAAGTTCTGATAGCAAGTATAAAAGCACAGTTTCTGAATACAGACTGTGTGATTTTCCCTGTGTATTAAGCGTTTTGATACTTTCACTGCATTTATAGACCACCTAGATGTGCTTAATAATCAAAAAAGATGGAAATATAGAGATTGGACATATGAAATTTATAATAAAATACTTCCTTTGTAGCTAAAAAACAGTGGGTTGTTGGTATTTTTATAAATCTGTTTATCTGTATAAATCTGTTTACATAGTCACATTGTGGAGACTCACTGTACTTGTGGAGACAAAATGCAAGTCTCCATATTGTTAATCACTGGATTTTAGGGTGAACACTTGGGTTTATCTTAGGATAAGGTTAGGGTAAAGGTTAGGGTTAGGCAAGTAGTGGTTATGGTTATGGTTTGGGCAAGTCTGTGTGTGTGTGTGTGTGTGTGTGTGTGTGTGTGTGTGTGTGTGTGTGTGTGTGTGTGTGTGTGTGTGTGTGTGTGTGTTTGTTTGTTTGCGTAGGGCTGTGTATGTGTAAGAACAAATAACAGAGTATTATAGAATGGAATAATAGATTAGAGATCTTTTCATAAAAAAAGATAATTTATACATACTTGGCACATTGTAACACTTTACAAGTAACACCAATACATGACAAAAAGTAGCCATCTCAAGCTGTGATGTTGGACCTTACTTGATTGGTGACCCAGCTTAGGGAATTAGTTCATGAAGCCCTTTTCAGACACTGGCAGACTGACCTTTGAACAATGCACAAAAAAGTAAAGGCTGAACAATGCACGATTAGTTGTGGAGATGTCTTCTGGGAGATTAAAGGGATGCTGGAGGCACCTCCTAAAAAGAAATGACTGCAAGCTGGAGCTGAACAAGAGAATGGCGCTAACGTGATGTGTGTGAGGAACATGGTGACAATTTCACCAAGGGGCACCCAAACAGGCATACAAACTTTCAGCCTCTGTTCAGGCATTATTTGAGCATGGCAATCCAGAAAGGGCTGACATTAAAGCTGTATTAATAGAGTTCTGCCCTGCCTCCTCCCTGCGGCGTCTGCATGGTTGCCGTGATAACCAGTAGACTTTAGACAAACTTTATTGTCATTCAGTAAACAGCACGTGTACACTGAAATTTCAATTGCAGCAGGCTCAGCACAGGATAGAAAATAGTTTAAAAAATATACATATATATACAATATATGTATAAATGATAAAGAATGTAAAATAAACAGCTGAATAATTTGTATATAGTGTATAAATATACAGTATGTAAAACAACAGTGTGTACAACAAACAGTAGAATAAAGGGAGATAAGTAGGTAACGTTAAGTAACATAATGTTAAGTAACAAAAGTAACGTTAGCCTTAGCATCGGAAACAAGCTAACTCTGCCCAGCCGCTACATCACAGTCACTAACATACCGTATATACTGCAGAGTGTTACTGTAGTGTAATATTTGTTGTCTTAGCCGTATATGCTGTTGTTGGCAGCAGCGTTATGAGCAGTTTTACTAGCCTCCTGGTGCTGCTCACAGAGCTGTTTGATTGAGCGGCAGCTGGCAGCATGAGTGGAGGAAGGGGGCGGTTCGCAGCGTGTATAAGTAGTGATTGGCAAATGTCAGACACTCCCTCAGATGGTCCTCTGGCTCTGATTGGTTGTTTTGTGTCGAATGGGGGATTCTTGCAAATCGCAGTAGGAGCAGTAGGTGGGACCAATGGAGCCGGCTTTTTTCACAGATTACATGTTTCATGTACTGCTGTCTGGGCATAGGGACAGTTTTAGCTAATATGACAAAAAATTACTTTTATACAAGTTACCTACTGCAGCTTTAAACTGAAGGATAAAGTGTTCCTTTAAGGATTGACAAAATTCTCCCGCTTCTTATGATAAATGACCTATTTAAAAACCCTTTGGATAAGCAGAAAAATACACTGCCACAAAGCTGGGGAAAATACTGAAAGTACTGGCAGGGACCATTTTACTGCACAATGAGTATTTTTAGGTTTCCACTGTAAATATTTAGACACGTAGAAACTTAAGTAAGGTTTTGAATATAGGACTTTTACTTGCAGTTGGGTTTTTTCAGTGTGTGTATTGCTACCTTTACTTAAGTACAAAACCTGAATATAACACTGGTAATATAACAACATAATATAGCACTGGTTATATTGCTGTACTATATACTATGTTATATGATATCACTACACTTGACATTATAATTTATCTGATATATATCTATATCTCCCCCACTAAGTCATCATGTTCCATATTATGTTATATTGTACCATACAATGTTAATGTCACAATGACTTTACTCTCTGTATCATAGTCCTACTTCATCTCTATGTTAACACTGAAAATTTGTAGTTTTACCTATTTTAACTGTTATTTATCAAAGCAAATGGATTTAGAGCCTGATTGGTGGTAATACAAATATAAAAATTGAATATCTCTATGTCTGCATAGTGTCTGGTGTGATGTGTGGTGTGGTGGAGGCAGCCCCGCAATCAGGAATCTGAACGCCTGATGGTCAGATGCTTTCTATACTAGTTACTACACTGCAAGTGAGAGCTCAAGCAAAGAAATACTGTAGTGCCACGGTCACTTCGACTGGGTGCCAATCCACAACCGATTCTTATGTAATATGAGCTGGCCTGAGTGTAGCCAGAGAGGAGGACCGACAAGAGAGAAACTACAAGGTCGACTGAATAATGCCACAAGGAACAAGTGGAGTAATGGTGGAAAGCCAGACAAATTCATTTGGGTAAGACCTGGCTCCTTTTCGTGTTGACTGACTACCAACACATTTAAAATACTTTGTGTATGATCTCTTATATGGCTTTGTTTACTTAATGTCGAACCATACAGATAATTTAGGTTTAAATTAGTTAAGTTAATGAGGGTGAATGTTTTTTTTTGGTGGTGTTCACAGCATTAAAGGTGACATATTATGAAGCTTTTTCAATAAGTTTCATACGTCTATGATTTCCATAAAACATGTTTCTGAAGCTGTTTGCTGGAAATAGCTGTAAGGAAAAGATTCTCACCTCCCTCTATTTTCCTCTGTTTCAGAATGTGCTGTTTCTGGTGTCTGTAGCTTTAAATGCAAATGAGCTGATGCTGTCCCACCCATGTTACCGTGGTAACGGGAGAGCGTAGTCTTATGTAGCACTACGCGTGTGAAAGTAGGGGACGTGGCGGCAGTAAACAGACCAAGCTCTTAAGTAGTTCAACCGTACATGTTCGAACCTGAATCAGATCCTGAACGAGGGGAGGCTCCTACAGAACCTCAATTCAGCAGGATGCTTCTGAAAGGTTAGTCTAAAAACGTCAATTTCTTTCTCCTCAGTACGAGCACAGCCTGTACAGGAGGCAGCATGAGAGGCCCGCAGTTCAGACGGTCAATGCTCACGCTAGGAAGCACCAATCCTAACTTGTAGCATACCAGAATGACGGGAGAAACTCGGCTAAAAGCCCCTACAAAGCATTGGCACCCAAGCGAAACATAATTCAGACAGCAATAAATTATATGGGCATGTGATGAAAACAACGAAATAGTGTATGTCCACTTTAGCATGTCTGCTGATTTCACCATGTCACGCAAACCACACAAGCCTGCTATCATATGAAAGCAGAGAGTCCGAAGGTCCTGGTTGTTTACATAAAAAGGAGGGGGTTTCTAGCAATCACTGGGTTGCTGAGACATTGAATGGTCTAACTGTGCTGTTAACCCCTGACAACTCAGAGTAGAGACCAGGAGGCAGAGCTCCAGTCCTACACGCTTCTCTGTGCCTCCATTAGAGCAGTTACCCACCCAACACTCCATAGAGACTGTGTCTGCCCCCCGACCACATAAACTAAGTAAACCAAAAGTACAGAGAACAGGAGTTAAACATAAAAATCTAATTAAAATTAAAACAACCACTGCAATAGTACAACAAGATAGGAGAATTAAATGTGGACTCCTTAACATCAGATCTCTGTCCTCTAAAGCTGTTTTAGTAAATAAGTTAATATCAGACCATAATATTGATTTATTTTGTCTGACTGAAACCTGGCTGTGTCCTGAAGAGTATGTGAGCCTAAATGAAGCTACTCCTCCAAGCCATATTAATACTCACATTCCTCGAGGCAGCGGCAGAGGAGGTGGAGTTGCAGCCATTTTTGACTCAAGCCTATTAATCAAACCTAAACCTAAACTTGACTTGAACTCATTTGAAAGCCTTGTTCTCACTCTTTCTCATGAAAAATGGAAAACAGTGTAGCCAGTTTTATTTGTTATAGTATACCACTCTCCTGGTCCCTACTTTATTTATAGCTGAGTTCTCGGAGTTTCTATCAGTTTTAGTCCTTAAAGCAGATTAAGTAATTATTGTAGGTGACTTTAATGTTCATGTCGACGTTGATAATGACCTTAGCACTGCGTTTATCTCAACATTAGACTCAGTTGGCTTCCATCAGAATGTACATGAACCGACTCACTGTTTTAACCACACCCTCGACCTTGTTCTGACATATGGCATTGAAATTGAAGACTTAATAGTCTCCTCACAGAATCCTCTTTTATCGGACCATCATTTAATAACTTTTGAATTCATATTACCAGACTACCAGCCAGTAGGCAAAAATTCTTATACCAGACTCCTGTCTGATAGTGCTGTAGCTTAATTTAAGGATATGATCCCATCAGAATTTAATTCAATGCCATGTCTCAATACAACAGAGGATTCTTATGCTAACCTTAGTCCCTCCCAGATTGTCTACCTGGTTGATAGTGCTACAGGTTCATTGCGTATGACACTTGACTCTGTTGCTCCCCTAAAAAGGAAGATAATTAAATAGAGGAGGTTAGCTCCGTGGTATACTCCTCAAACCCGCAAATTAAAGCAAACTTCACGGAAAATAGAAAGGAAATGGCGTTCTACCAATTTGGAAGAATTTCAGTTCGCCTGGCAAGACAGTATTAAAATATACAGGAAAGCCCTCCGCAGTGCCAGGGCAGCCTATTACTTTGCACTAAGAGAGGAAAATAAGAATAATCCCAGGTTTCTCTTCAGCACTGTAGCCAGGCTGACAGAGAGCCATAATTCTGTTCAACAGTGTATTCCTTTAGACCCTTTGGACTTCATGAGCTTCTTAAATGATAAAATTCTAACTATTAGAGACAGAATTCATCGGCCCCTGCCGTCAACAGGTACTGTTTTGTCTTCAAACACAGAAACCGTAGAAACCGTTTCTCAGCCTGTCGCAGTTTTAGACTGCTTTACTCCTGTCGACCTTCGCCAACTAATTTCAATAATTTCATCATCAAAATCATCAACCTGTATTTTAGATTCCATCCCGACTAAGCTATTTAAAGAAGTATTACCTTTAATTGACTCTTCAGTATTAGACATGATCAATCTGTCTTTATCAACAGGCTACGTACCACAGTTCTTTAAAGTAGCTGTGATAAAACCGCTACTTAAAAAGCCTACTCTTGATCCAGGGGTTTTAGCCAACTATAGACCGATATCCAACCTTCCCTTTCTCTCAAAAACTCTTGAGAAAGCAGTTGCCAATCAGCTGTGCGACTTATTAAACAATAATAGTTTATTTGAGGATTTACAGTCAGGATTTGGAGTGCATCATAGCACAGAGACAGCACTGGTTAAAGTTACAAATGATCTTCTAATTGCGTATGATAAAGGATTTGTCTCTGTACTAGTCTTATTGGATCTTAGTGCTGCATTTGACACCATTGACCATGGTATCCTATTGCAGAGACTGGTACAGTTCATTGGCATTAAGGGAACTAAGCTGGTTTAAATCCTACTTGTCAGATCGCTCTCAGTTTGTACACATTAATGATGACTTCTCTGTGCTCGGTCAAGTCAGCTATGGAGTCCCGCAGGGTTCTGTGCTTGGACCAATTCTATTCACCTTATATATGCTTCCTTTAGGTAAGATTATCAGGAAGCACTCAATAAATTTTCATTGCTATGCAGATGATACCCATCTATATTTATCAATGAAGCCAGAAGAAACCAGTCAGTTAACTAGACTACAAGCATGTCTTCATGACCTGCAATTTTCTGATGCTAAACTCAGACAAAACTGAAGTTATAGTAGTAGGCCCTAAACATCTTAGAAAGTCACTTTCTGATGATGATGTTATGGATGGCATTGCGCTGGCCTACAGCACCACTGTAAAGAATTTGTTATCTTTGACCAGGACATGTCCTTTCACTCCCATGTAAAACAAATTTCAAGGACTGCCTTTTTTCACCTACGTAATATCGCAAAAATCAGGCATATTTTGTCTCAAAATGATGCAGAAAAACTAGTCCATGCATTCGTAACTTCCAGGCTGGATTACTGCAATTCCTTACTATCAGGCCGCCCAAATTCGTTGCTGAATATTCTCCAGTTGCTCCAGAACACTGCAGCACGTGTTCTGACAAAAACCAGGAAGAGAGATCATATTTCTCCAATACTCGCCACTCTGCACTGGCTCCCTGTAAAATATAGAATAGAATTTAAAATTCTCCTCCTTACTTACAAAGCCATAAATGGCCAGGCACCTTCTTATCTTAAAGAGCTCATAGTACCTTATCACCCCACTCGAACACTGCGTTCTCAGAATGCAGGTCTACTTATGGTTCCTAAAGTCTCAAAAAGAAGAACAGGAGTCAGAGCATTTAGCTCTCAAGCTCCTCTCCTGTAGAACCATCTTGCAGTCTTTATCCGGGAGGCAGACACTGTCTCTACATTTAAGAGTAGGCTTAAAACTTTCCTTTTTGATAAAGCTTATAGTTAGGGCTGGCTCAGGCTTGTCCTGGACCAGCCCCTAGTTATGCTGCTATAGGATTAGACTGTTGGGGGACCTCCAAAGATACACAGAGCTCCCCTGTCTTTCTCTCCCTCTGCACGCTTTCATGTTCTACTGTACCACGGCGTGTTAGCTCCTTCCCCGGAGTCTCTGTGCTTTGTTGTCTCACAGGTTCTCATGGACAGTGCCTGAATCTCGATTGTGGATTGCAGCTGCGTGTCCTGCCTTGGCTCTGCCTGACATCCACTGCAACTGCTACTACTGTTATTACATCCACTGTCACTGTTACCGTGATGCATGTCTGTCTGTCTGTCTGTCTGTCTGTCTGTCTGTCTGTCTGTCTGTCTGTCTGTCTCTGTCTCTCTCTCTTGCTCTTGCTCTCCCTCTCTAACCAACCGGTCGAGGCAGATGGCCGCCCACCCACAGCCTGGTTCTGCCTGAGGTTTCCTGCCTGTTAAAAGGAAGTTTTTCCTCGCCACTGTCGCCAAGTGTTTGCTAATGAGGGAATTGTTGGGTCTCTGTAGATAAAAGAGCTTGGCCTGTACCAGCTCTGTATGGAAATTGTCCTAATAAAAATTGAATTGAATTAGTCTCAGCGCTCCTAGTCATTTACATATGAATGGGCAGAGCATGCAGACACACTGCTGAGAAGCACGACTGACCATTCACCTCAGGCTGAGGAAAAGTAGCTAGCTAGAGCACACACATTCAAATGTAAAAAAGGGGTGCTGTTATTGGTTGAAAAGGGCTGGTGTAAATGCAGTCGTTTTTTTAATTTATTTTGAATGCTTTTACATGCTTTTATTCTATAATTATTAAAAAAACAGGAAGTAGCATCTGTTAGCTCCGTAAGCTTCACACAGAGACCGAGGAGCACTGGTAACGGTGATGTCTGCTAGTTCGTCTCCCTCTTTTTTGTTTATCACTCCATGCTTCGTGAACTGTGTGAATGAGGTTTATGAGCCGTTGGTTGAGGAGCAGGCTAAAGTGGTTAGTATTGCTCCATGTATTCTTATTGGTATTAGCTACGGTGCTAAGCCATGTTATTTCTGTAATAATTGCAATAACTGATGTCTTTTATTTTGTCTACTTGAACATTTAGTTCTACGGTGTTGGTGTTAATAAACATCTGTGAAAGGAACTGGAGTCTTGCATCCAATCAATGGGCGGCATAGCTGGTATGCAATGTTTGTTATTTCTTTAGCTTTATACATGCATGAATTGTCTTTTCATTTGATTGTATCAGTGCATGTGGAAATTGTGCAACAATGCAGTCAGAGCCTGAGAACATACGCTGCCAGGAAGTGCCACAGTAACAAAATTGATGAGGCCTATGTTATAATGATGGGAATTCTGGCTCTTTTAAGAGAGCCAGTTCTCACAGCTCCCAAGTAGCTCCTCAGATTTTTTGTTGCTTAAATTTATTTCTTACCAAAATAATGTAAAATTTAGTGCTGTCAATCGATTAAAATATTTAATCGCGATTAATTGCATAAATGTCAAAGTTAATTCGCGATTAATCGCACATTTTAATCTATTCTAAATGTCCCATTAATTGTCATTTTAATACTTTTATCAACATGGAAAAGTGGCTTGCTTTGCGCAAATGTTTTTTATTGAAAACAATGTGTAGTGTTTATATTTCACACTAACATTCTCGTTTTGAGCAGTCATTTACATTTGAATGAATCAAATCTCACAATTTAACACTGGCAATAAACAGATGACAAAAAAATAAATGCTTGGTTACAAAAAAGCCCCTTCAACAACCCTTTCTAAGGGATCAAAACAGGGTGATACAAGATAAAGTTACAAAGTGCACATCATTGTAAACTAGGACTCAGCCCATAGTGCAGTTAAACCATGGCTTAAACTTTCCTCTCTTAAGTTTCCTCTGAACATACAAGCAGTCAGACAATAATGCTCTTCTATTTATTCACCAGAGGATTATCAACCCAGCCTCTTATTTCTCCAGAAAGAATGAACATTACTTGGCTATGGCTGCAGTAAGCTTGTTCTTAGTTGCGGTATCCATATGCCTCTGTCCAAACTTTGGTCTTGTTAGTCGACCCATCTGGCAACTTTTTGAAACTAAACTTTCTATTCAGAATCTTGTTCACATCCATTTCGGCGTTTCGCGCTTGACATCCGCCTACACTTTCACAGCGAGCAGGCAAGACCAAAACATGCGTGGGGCGTTCCTATTGTTTTGTTTCCAGTTTACAATCGGATCCTGTAGTTTTTGTAACGTTACTAGCAGTGGCCACAGCTTCTAAAAAACTACAAGTTCACTAGGTCATAAAAAACGTTAATCGCGCGATAAAAAAAATGACGCCGTTAAAATTGATTTGCGTTAACGCCTTAATAACGCGATATTTTTGACAGCACTAGTAAAATTATGTGTAAAATTAATTACTAATGTACAAAACATACTTTATACCAATTTTTACTGCATTTCCTGCGGTCACTCATTTTCTCACCTTTCCAGCGTTTTGTCTGTATGTGTGTGTGTGTGTGTGTGTGAGTGTGTGTGTGTGTGTGCGCGCGCGCACGCCTACACACTGAAGCCACCACACATCAAGTAGCGCCTGTGGCGCCTGGACATGATCCATAACATGGTGCTTTCGAAAATGTAACAGCGGATCTGTCAGAAGGTGGCGCTGGGTGGAGAGACACTGGGCGCGCCGAATTCAAACGGGGGTGCTTACAGAGATCCGTATCTCACTCAAAAAAGCGCAGACGATCTTATTTCACACTATGTATGCATGTGGCAACACCAGAGTTTTTCATAATATGGGACATCTAAGTGTGAAAATCATATATATATATATATATATATATATATATATATATATATATATATATATATATATATATATATATATATATATATAATTTTTTTTTTCATTTCTGATTGGGTGGGCAAGCTGTCGATCAGGGCGGGCGTATGCCCGCCCATGCCTGCCCGTAGCTCTGCTACTGCCTTATGTTATTCCTAACAGGTTACAAGACCGCTGCAGCAGCTGGATGAAAGGCCTCCATGCATGATCAACCATCCAGGTTTCAAACCTGTTTGCCTAAATGTGTATCCAACTCTTACATAGCTGACAATGGTCTTTTACAGCTATGGGGGACAGAGCAGTGAGTTTCATCTATAATAACCAACTTCACTGTTCATACACCATAATAAACTAAATAAAGTCAGTCATATTTTTTCTTGAACATATAGCCAAGTTTTTCCTTAGCAAATACTGTATATTACACATTTATTCACATGAAACATTTTACAGATATACAATAAATCTTTATTGACCGCAGTCATGAGTATTTGTTCATGGAAATACAGTACAAGTGAAGGATTCACTGAATCCATATTAGAAAAATGTGAATACAGATGTTGACATTATAGAACCTGTTGACTAACATAATGTTCAATTGTCTCAGTTGTTACAGGTATCTAGCCAATATGAGTTTTGTGAGCTGGTGCTGGAGCTTCCCTGGGCAGAAGATTTGTGTAGTCATCCCATCATGTATAGTACTTCAGATACTTTGGGAGTTTCCTGATGACCTGATGACCTCCTCCTTGTCTGGATGCTCATATTGTGAAGACACGTCCAGTGGGATGTTTATCTTCAGAATCTCAGCTCTGTACAATGATGGGTCGACAAAGATCTTCTCCATGATCATGTCCATCAAATCATCAATATACCCTGTGCAATTTACTGTTTACAAATACAAATAAGACAATTAGGCCTACACTAAGACGATACATCCATGTAAAATAAAGAGAGAGAATTGGCTTCATAGAGAGAGAATTGGCTCCCCCCCCAATTATTTAAAGTTGTCTCCTCTCCGCATCGACAACAATCGAAATGCGCAATATAAAATGCAGGTGGCTTACTGGCTACTGGTGCAGGTTGCAGATAAACGCTCAAATGCTTGCCAATCAAGAGTGACATACACACACGCACACACACACACACACACACACACACACACACACACACACACACACACACACACACACACACACAGAAAAAAGTGAATCATTAGTATCATTTATTAGATTATTCAACAACTGTTAATATAGTGACATTTTGTACTTTGAATTCTGCAGTTTCTGAGGTATTTAAGTGTATGTTTTTTTGGTTTATTTATTGTGTTGAAAGTACCGAGTTCTGGTACTTTGTGACACGTACAATATAAATGTTTGTTTCTTGATTGAAAAAAAAAAAAAAGAAGTTAAGAAGTTAACACTTACGAATGTGGCCTGAGTCTTCACTGGTGTGGCTCTGCACTCTCCCTTCATGAACTTTGGAAAGCTCAGTTTGAAAAGAGGATCCCCTGATGATGTGGTGGCTTGTCCTCAATCAACATTCTCACTGTAATGCAGTGCATAACAACAGTAGTCCTTGCAGGACACAGCAGCCTGGACAGCTGTAACAAAAGTATATTTTTATGATAACAGGTCATACTCAGGAGTAAAACATGACAGCACTGTTGCAGTGTAAATTCAAGCACTAAAGGCTGCAACAGCTCACTGCTACACTTGATCAACAGCAGGTAACTGTAATGATGCACTGGCCTATATAAAAAGAGAGAAGTGACATCAACTTTATCTTACATGTATAGCTATGCCAACAGCTACATACAGCGTAAAAAAGGATCACTCATAAATAAACTCCAGAGAAAAAATGCTTGCAGTGTAAATTGTGCTGGGATGTAGCAGTCTCAACCATACAGTCATTTTGCCCTGGGCTTTTCTAACATACTCCAATTTAGAAAACATTTCCAAATGCATTATTTTCTCAAATTCCCGAAGCTTAGACCCTGCCGAGTGTCTGTGTATGTATCGCTTGACCGGCCGGTTTGCTGGGTTTGACCGTGAGACCTTGCTGATTTAACTAGAAGCCAGCAGTTAGCATTAGCTTGTGCAATGTGGCAAAACACTTCTTGCTTAGTTTGTATAAAGCTCCAAAATGAACACAGCTTAATATTTGTGAATGCTGGCATCTCCCTGCAACATGTATTAAATAATTTGCAAGATCAAAAATGTGATGTGATGTACCAAAAGCTATGGTAGCAGTGAGCTAATGTTTGATGACTAAAGTTGTAGTCTTGAAGCTAGCGGTTATCCTTACATCGTTCTCAATGGCAAAACACACGCTACAACACACAAGAGTTCGCGCTAATCTACAAAAGAAACACACAGCTAATTATTTGTATACTTACATGTCCTTCCTCTGCACGTATTCCACGCAAAGCTGGAAGTGAGCCCTCCTGTAGAGAAAGTCTCCTGGCCAATCCTGCCAAGTACTAACCGAGGTTGGAGATACAGTCAGCCTCAAAGTGGTTAGCACACACCAACAGGTTTTTGCCAACTGTAGTGGGGACGTTGCCTTCAAAAATTCAATTCAAGTCGCTCTTCTGTCCTCTGAGGCTGAGAGCCCATGGAGCGATTTGTGCTCGTAATTACAGCCAACAACAGAACACTGAGTGTGGCGGCTGGACATGATGAATCCTAACATGGTGTTCTTGACAGCGAAGTGGCGGATCTGTGAGAAGGTGGTGCTGTATCTGGTGGGTGGAGAGACACCGGGGAGATGGGGAGCAGGGTGGTGGCTGGTAGGTGGGAATATACCAGAGCTGCCAACTCTCACGCACTGGCCATGAGACTCACGCATTTGATTGGCTTCACACGCTCTCACGCCACACCTCCGATTTCTCACGCTGAAATGCACATCAAGAGCCTTTTTATATGTTTAAGGTTAAAAACAGTTAAATGACAGCTGAGTTTATCTGTGATCTATCTGTTGAGCCTGAGAGAAGCCACTCATGATTGATTAGTTATGCTTGCAGAGACTGTGGGGGGGGCTGAGCTTGCGCAAAGATCCTCCACTCGTCTGACTCATTCCCATTAGAGTGCCTTCCAAACTATTTTTAGCTGGCATCATCCTGCGCGTCATGGGCTCGCGCCCGCGATACCGCAACAGTTCTTGGCCAGTTCATTGCATCATCCTGGACTGAACACCAAGAGAGGTGTCCGACCGTGATTTACCCCTTTGCAGTAGGATTGGGCGGTAATCCGGTAATAAGGTATCCCGCGGTATCTAAAAATAGCAACGGTATCAGTCTATATAGGTCTATAGGGGTCTAACATAATTGTAGCATCGTCATAAGAAAAATGAAGTCCACTCTGTTCAATGTATTTGGTTGTATTTTTACTTGAGAAAAAGGTGACTCTGCAAAATTACATGCTACAAAAAGAACCTGAGCAGTTTTACAGGTGTTTTAACACAGGTATGTCCAGGCGCTCATATGGGTGCGTTTGGGCAGAGTACCGTTATCTTGTCCAAGCATATGGAGAAACTCCTCTGTTGAAAACACTTTTTCAGCCTTTTTTCTGCTGTAACAGTAAAATAACACTTCGGGCTGCTCAGCAGAGTCCTCTGTGAGCGCTCTGTTCCTTCATGAGATGGATCGGTGAAACTAACTGCGTGGTTACGCTGGTCAATAGCTCAGCGACCCGCCCACATTCACCATAGAAACACCAATGACGATCCAGAAGTAAGTAACCCCAGAGATAGGTTATTGCATGAAGAGCTCTCCCTCCATTTGAGAAACCCCCTCCTTTTTATGTAAACAAGCAGGACCTTTGTGATTGATCTCAAACTAACGCAGAGTCATAGGAGGAGACATTAGCAACGTTTTTTCGGGCTGGAATATAACTTTTGACCACAAAAAAGCAAAGGTAAAACATACTTTATAATTTAGCGAAGTTTTTTTCCCTGCTACTCTTTGGCTGCTAGCTCGCCGAGTTTTTGTCGCACAGTGTGGAGGCAGATATCTTTGTGATCATCAAACTCTGCTTTCATATGATACCGGGCTTTTGTGGTCTGCGTGAAGTGGTGAAATCAGCAGATGCAGTGCCTTTGACATGCGCTATTTTCGTGCTTTCGTTACATGCACATATAATTACACATATTGCACATATTTTGTGGGGTATGAATTATGTTTCGTATGGGTGCTAATGCTTGGTAGAGACTTTTAACTGAGTTTCTACCCATCATTCTGGTATGCTACAAGTTACTGGTGCTTCTTCACGTGAGCATTGACCGTCTGAACTGCGCGCATGTCACGCTGCCCTGTAAAATGATTTTTAATTAGTCATGGTAATACCGTATACCCTGGGAAAATGTGGGGAAAGTTTGACGGTATCAAAATTTGGATACCGCCCAACTCTACTTTGCAGGTATGTATTTTTGAGTATTTATACCCTTAAGCTCTAAATAACATTTTGTGATACGTTGTGTGTGTGCTGTGGCATTTCGAGCATTTCGTGAACATTTTTTTGAGGATTAAATGTTTAATTAGTATATTGCTGCACCAGCTACCTTAATTTTGTCCTCTCAGCAAGCGGCACTGGATAGCACCTCCTATTTTGATATGTTAAACAGTCATGGATGGCAGTAAATCCTTTGTTTTCCTATGTACATGTGCATCTTAAGGAGCCCCTAAAGTTCCATATTAAGAAAAAAAACTATATACTGCGCTCAGCGCAGGAGATACCAAAGCGTTCCCTCATTTAAGCTAGATGGATAAAAGTACCATACCACTGTGAAAACAGTCCACAAGTCCTGCATTGAAAAACTTAAGTAAAAGTATGTATCAGCAAAATGTACTTAAAAGTATCAAAAGTAAAAGCACTCATTGTACAGTAAAATGCTCCCTCTCTGTGTTTTACTATTATTATTACAGGATTAATATTATTGTTGCTTTAACACTAGAACTGCCTTTATAATCCAAATTACTTTGTTTTATAAACTACAAGCCAGTCATTCTCTGACTTTTCCTAAATATGTATTTTGTAGGTTTTTTTGAAGCTTATAAGGTGCTTAAATAAAGCACAAAAGATTTCTGAGCATATACCTCTGACCGCCACGGCGGTCACACAGACCGCAGTTGAAAGATGATACATTTTGCAGGGTTGTTTTCAATGGCTATGATTTTTTTTTTTCCCACATGAAAATTAAATCATTATAGAGTGTATTTTAGCAAATTGTTCTTTTTAATGGGGGATGTGAAGCAGTGGTAAAAATAAAATAAAATGAACAAATAAAAAAGCCTACTACTAAATTGACATTAGACATTGAAAAGTTTGTGATCCTGCTCTAGGCTGTGATATTTTGTTGATTTATCATAATTTCTGGTATGAAAAAATGCAGTCTTGGTGTGTGAGCACAAAAAATGGAATTACGTATAATGGTCTGGCTGACGCACGGCGCTTGGAGGGGGTGCTATAATGCTGGCGGTCCTAGTGTTAATGTGCATGTTTTGTTTTACTATTGTAGATGTTTAAGGTTGAGATAATTTTAACTACTTTATATACTGTTGTGTAGGCTAATCTGTAAGATCATATTATTGTATTGTTTGATTAAACATGCACAAAATGAGCTATGCTATGTCTTATGTCTTCCCATCATGTATGCAGCAAAATTTTGGTTGGCTCAACCAAATCTCACTCCAAGGTTTTTTGAAAAGTTGGCAGCCCTGTATACAAATGTGCCCACTTGTTGGAGCTCATTTGGGAGGGTGCTTTCAGAAATCCGTATCTCACTCAAAAAACGACGCAGAGGCGTGAACCGTCCGACGCGAAGAAACATGAAACAAAACTTTGCATCATCCTCTGCATCATCCTCTGGACACACACAAGCGGTAAGAGGTGCACTTGCCCCCTGATATGATACTTTGTAACATAACGTTAAGCAATCATCTCACTTTCCTCCACTGATTAGGCCTAATATAACAGCTGCGGCCGACCGAGCTGCAGGTTCTGTGGCCAGAGCTGGTTACCTTGGCAATGCGTCACAATGATAGTCCACTCAGCCGCTTCTTGTGAAAAACGTACAATTTTAACAACATTAACGTATTAAAAATTGATTTAATATTTATTTCTTTCATAAGTGACCATGGTATAAGTGGGACGGTTCATGCCTCCGCGTCGTCCATTCATTTCTGATAATGGACAAGTCATTGGGCATTATCCCTTACATAAGTCACTAAGAACTCTCTTTCAAAAACTACTGTTCTGATGAGTCAGGATACTCCATCAACCTCACTGTCAACAGTTTTTATTGGGAACATTTCTTCTATAGAATGTTCTAGTATATTTCAAAATGAATCTGTCCCCCTGGGGTCGAAGCAGGGTGTAGTTTTCTTATACAGTATACAACAGTGTTAAGTAACATTCAGTTTAAAATCAAGTTAAACAAACATATTTGGAACATGACTAGTGGAGTTGAGGAGTACTCAAGCTCATCTGATAGGCCTGTTTGTAACTCAAAGTCAGGAGTCATTTGAGCAAAAACCAGCAAGTTAGCAGAAAGTAAAATGATGCAGATGTTAATGTAGACGTTAAAGTACTCCTAAAATCCAAGACATATACTTCACATTACCTCACTCTTAAAAGAGTCCTCCACTGATTCAGCATTACAATCCAACAGTTTTTCCACACTCATGATGGACAGCATACAGAGAGGATAAAAACTAATGCTGAAGAACCAGATGTACAATTTTATTCCATACATAACCTTCGCCCTTTGGCATCTATATTACCCACAATGCAGCTTGACTCCTGTTCAGTGGGAGATTCGGTTGTGTTAAGGTAGTAGTCTCTAATTTGGCCTGGAGCTGGTAATCTCAGGCAGACATGAGGATTGGGCTACACAGTTCACTTCTGTCCAACTCCACATCCCCAGATTTGGTTGAATTCCACTTTAATGCTCCACAAAGCTCCCTTGAAGTCTTGAAAATATGCTTTAAGAAATTACCGAAATCAGTGCCGTGTTGAAGAATGTAGCAACTGATATTTCAGTAAGCGTGATACTTAAAGGGCAATAGGATCAGCAAGAGCCTTTGCTGTCCAGTCAGGATTAATAAGTGATTCTATGCAGTGAAACAATTACTTATTTGACAGTCTTTTTTCCATATACAGTGAATGTGATTTTGTTTTCTAGTAAGGATGATGGTTTACTGTTTACTTCCCTTAAGTCAAAAAAAAAGGTTTAAGAGACAGACTACACACTTTGCAAAGCTGACGCATACCAATACCTGGGCAGTGCCTGGGCATGCCTCAGATGCCTGTGTTTACAGGTGATGAAAGCTCAAACAGAAAGGAAGGAAAGACGAAGAAACGCTAACAGAAATACAGGACAGTGACTGAAGACTGAGTAATAATGAAAGCCTATCCTGTAAGCTCATGAAGGTAAATCACAAATACGGCCAACCTCCTGTACCTGACACTAATTACCGGTTTCTCATGCACACACTTAAACACATAGAAACAAACTTCTGAGGAAACAGTCAAGCACACAGACTCAATAAGAGGGTAGAGTCCACCCTAACAGGCACGTGGGTTTGGATATATGCCTCCACCTAGCAGGCAAATAAAAATCTGTCTCGAAACTCACCACTGCCAACAATGACACAAAGGACACAAACAGCTGAACAAACAGGCTACACAGACACACACCAAAACTGAGAACACATACAGCAACTGCCTGAAATAGAAGCAATATTTCATAGATGTGCTGAAACTTGTTCCATAACAGCACCCCTATCAAATTAGGAAATGAAGGAAACACCTATTTCTAACCCTTCTATGACAATTTACATATGCTAAAAGCTGGCAGACAGATCCAGTAGAGGTCTGGTACTGTACATTACCATATTGTTGACAGTATCTCCTGAACATTGGCGCCCCTACTCTCATAATCCAGGCATTGTCGTAGAATAATCCGTGAATGCAGCAGGCTGCTGGGAAACACACTGACACAGAGCCAACAGATCTTCCAAACACTGTTATCACACTCCCTGTTTTTCTCCTCCCTCTGTCTCACATTTCCCTCCTCTCTCTCTCTCTCTCTCTCTCTCTCTCTCTCTCTCTCTCTCTCTCTCTCTCTCTCTCAGCAAGGCTTTCCAGATCAGAGCGCTCTGTTTTCTTGACATGCCAAAGCTGTGCATCAGTAGCTGGTGGCAACTGTCCACAGGATGCCTAACTCCCTGTAGGAAAAATCAGGGTCATAATGGTTTCATTTTCATTTTGTTTGAATCTTACTAGTGAGAATGTGTCCACTTTTGAAACTGTGATATCTTGGCTCACTTCTAACTTACCCACACAAATGACACATCTACATGTTCAACAATGTCTTTTGGTGCTCAGAGTGACAAGCTTTGAGTGTTACAACTTTTTTTTTTACATTTGATGTTTTCATTGAGTAGGATTCTCTGTTTTATCACAGAATGAGGCCAATAATTACTCCCTCTTTTGTAATCAAGCGCCAATGGATTAATGAACTGTTTACAGTTTGTGTGTGCCAGGATTCGTTATTTTGGAATCTGGTTAGCTATCAGTAGCTACTTGATTTGTGAATCTGATGTTTGTTAGTAAAAGCACGTGGGGCCGTGATGATAAAAATGGTGATTTTTGATTAATTGGCATTTGAAGTATAGTTTAGTTACAGCATGTTGTGGGCTTATGATGGTTTAAAAAATGTTGCTTAAAAATAACTCTATAGTTTAATATTACTTGGAATAAATATGATTTTAATACAGTAAAATACATACATTACATGATGTTACAGTTAAAGGTTCTAACAGGTAGGCATTAGCTTTATTGCATTTAATGTTGAAAATATATAAATAAATTTCTTGTGAAAAAATGTAATAAATAAATTTAAATAATAAATTTAATAAATAAATTTAATAATGCATATATTTATTTGTTGCTATTTACGCATTTACAATAGCATATATTGTTCTCTTTGTTTTTTTCTATTTAAAGGTTTTTCACCTAATGGCTAATGATTAATGAACCTGCCAAATAAAAAAAGACGAAAAAGGAAAAGCTGTTATTTGAGTTGAATCCAGTTAAAAAATCTCTAGGTAGGTATATATTTCTCTTTCAAGTTGAGAAACTGCACATGCTCTGAGGAAATAACTTGACAAATACTGTGCTATTATGGAGAGCAGTTGAAAGTGGTTGTATAGCTTAGGGTTGTCAAAAGTATCGATACTCCAAAAAGTATCGATACTAAAACGTTATATCCGGATACAATACTCATTTGCAATTTGCAATACCCCCCCCCCCCCCCCCCCCCCGGCGCTGCTGCTGCAGGCACACACCTTCCCCCCCACTGCTGCCGCTATGTCACGTGAATTGTGATGACAATAACAGAAGATGGCCAGTGCTGCTGCAGGAGGGCCAAAGCAACCACTTTTGGTCGAAAATGAACACCCTGGCCTTTACGGTGAATTTCGACAGGTCAGTAAATCATCCGTTTCAAACTTATTACTGATGATATCGTGGCCGGTGGCCCGCATTAATGTTGGCAGTCTTATTAGCCATTAGCCGCAGCTAGCCTAAGCTAGCCGTGAAAAGCTGACGTCAATGATTAAAAGACAACATTTAAAAAATAAATAAATAAGTAGTAAAATAAATAAATAAAAAACTGATGTGTCAGTATACTAAGTTTACTTATATGCTGGTGACTGAAAAGTGTTATTTTCTCTCTTAAAGTTCCAGAATGAAGCAGAGAAAAGTCGACCTGCAACCAAACAGCAACACACACAGCCGACCCTACCATCTTTGTTTGACCAACAACGAAAATACGATGCCAGGTCACCAGAAGCTGTGAAAATCAACAGAGCTGTGGCAGAATACATATGCATGGATCAGGTTCCTATTTACACTGTGGAGAAACCTGGGTTCCAACAACTTCTTAAACAACTAAACCCAAGGTATGCTCTTCCTTCCCGGAATCACTTTATGTACACTGAAATCCCAGAGCTGCACAACACAACAAAACAAACAGTCTTGGAGCAGCTTCGGGGGAAACCATACTTCTCCTGTACCACTGACCTTTGGACCAGCAGGGCTGCATCCTCTTTCATGGCTGTAACACTGCAATTTATCACAGAGTCCTGGAACATGCAGAGCTGGTGTCTGGGCTGTGTTGGGCTACATTCAGAGCATACAGGGGACAGCTTAAGGGATGCTTTGGAGGAGATTGTGCAGGAAACATGGAAGCTGGATATAACTAATATGGCAGCCATCACTACAGATAATGCTTCAAATAACAAGAAAGCATTTCAGCAGCATTTCACATGGGTCCCATGCTTTGGTCACAACTTGCACTTGGCCATTAACAAGGGTCTGGATATTGATAGTGTATCAGGAGCATTATCCAGGTTAAGAAAAACAGTGGCAGCTTTCACAAGGTCACCAAAGATGACCCAGCAGCTAAAGAAAAAACAAAAAGACTTGAAGCTGCCTGAACACAGACTCATCCATGACGAGCCAACACGCTGGGACTCAACTTTTGAAATGGTAGAGAGGTTTATAGAACAGCAGCAAGCAGTCAGTGCAGTTTTGGTAGAGGACAGAAAGAAATGGTACCTTATGCCAAAAGATGCAGACATCACAATTCTCGAGACTGTAAAAGAGGTACTGAGCCCACTAAGCTCTTTTACTGATGCTCTTAGTGGTGAAAGGCATACCACTCTGTCCTCTGTCCTACCCCTAACCTGGAAGATATATTCCACATTAACAGTTGAGGACACAAGCAGCAACTTAGAACGTCAGCTGAAAGAAAAAAATTGGAAATGATCTGAAACACAGATATGAGGACAGGCATCTACAGCTGGTATTGAACACAGCCACCTTTCTTGATCCCCGCTTCAAGGCCAGTTTTACCAGATTAAAAGAAGAAGTGAAACAACATCTTGTGGATTATATGCAAGATCTGCAGACTCAGAGAGTCCCAAGTATATCTCCTTCAGCTGCAACCCAGCCTATGAAGAAATCCAGAACAGATATGAAGGGGCTTTTGTCAAACATTCAGGGGGAGAGAAAGAAACAACATGGTGATGATGCACCAACAGCATCCACAGATGAAGATCCAAAATGCAGGCTCAGGCAGGAGTTGATATTATATGAAACCATGTCTGAGCTGAATGCAGAGGAAGACCCCCTAACATGGTGGAAAACACATGAGAGCACCTTACCTCATCTTGCTCATGCTGCCAAGAAGTACCTGTCTATAGCTGCTTCAAGTTGTGCCTCAGAGCGTGTGTTCAGTACATCAGGGCTCATTTGCAGCCCAAGAAGGGCAAGACTTACAGAGGAACACATTGACGTGCTTGTATTTGTAGCAAAAAATCTGCAAATAGCAAAGCAAATTCAGGCCAGTGTTACCACCAGTGACACCTAAACAGTCATTCCTGTAGAGTGTGTGTGTGATTGAATAATTCTGTGCACTTTTCACTTTCAGACTTTTTTTGATCAGGTGCAGCTGCTGACAATACTGCATTTCAACATTGTGATGTTCATGTTAACTAGTTTAGCTAGTGTCATTTAGTTTGTTAGGTTGTATGCAAAGCATAGCCAAGAAAAGAACGTTTAAGTTAATTTTATTGTTGTTGTTTTTTCTGGCTTGCCTAATATTTAGATGTCTTGCACAGCACAACAACCTCAAAATATTGTTCTAATTGTTGCTGTTTTTTTTATTTATTTATTCATTTTTTGCACTACCTCAGATAACCTGAAACTTGTTATCACAGCTGCAGTGTATTTTTGCACAACTGTTCATTATTATTATTTAGACTGTGGTTCTGTTAATTGTTACATTTTTTAAGAGAGGTTATTTTTGCATTTTTCTTGTTAAAAAATATTTCAATTAAATTTTGGGGTCATTTTTTTTTTCCCTGTGGTATCGAAAATGGTATCGAGTATCGAGTATTATTAACGAATATCGGTATCGAGTTGAAAATGTTGGTATTGTGACAACCCTAGTATAGCTAGATCACAGAGGATTGGACTTAGTGGGGACCATTGATAAGTAGGAGAAAAGGTTGATAAAAGATGCTGTTAGTTTGAACTGTTGCAGTGGGAGATGAATATAGTAACTGAATGCACGGTATAAGCGATCACCCTAATCCCAAAGTTATTCCAAAACTGTAAACAAGTACTTCCACTCAACTCTGTCAAATGCTTTTTCCACATCTAAACATACATTGTACTTAGGGGCATTTCCATAGGATGAATACAGTGTATTAAAAAGACATCAGACATCAAAGGAGGAGTGACGATTTTTAATGAAGCTTGTCTGATCAGTAACTATTTGAAGAAGAACTTCTTGAGCTTGACCTAGGGCTGGGCGATATGGCTGAAAACTCCATTGCGATATAAGTGTTTTATATTGGTCGATATCGATAATTATTGATATTTTTTATGACCTATTTAAAATAAGGACCAGGAGAAAAATACATTAAATTTAAACATTTTTATTTTAAATTTAACCTTCCTCTGATTATAATCCCCTCAGCTATCAAGGCAGAAAGGAAAGGAAATGTTAACACAACCATGGAAAACACTCAAATAATAAATGTAAATAAAAGTGTAAAAATGTAAACAGAGAGAAACCTGAGAACTTTTTTCTGTAGGTTTAGTGCAGAAAGTTCACAGGCTGATTCACCTTCTGGTGAATAAAATGTTTTCAAATATGTGCAGTGTTTTGGAAACATAGCAGAAACTTGACATCTGTAACATACAAACAAACAAACATGATAGACAGTACAGTAACACTGACTGAACTATAAAACCAGCCTAGACATATGAACAACTTTACTCACTCTTCTTACTCTAAACATACATGAACTATTCGATTATATTTTTATTGCAAGTGTGTTTAAAAAAAAGCACGTGTAAGAGATGTTTGTAACCTAGCTTCTCCTCAGTGCTCAGTGAAACATGTCTTTAGCTATATGATATGCCGCTGCCTCCGTTATGTCTTCGTACCTTTTAGATGATTTGTCATCAGGCACTGAAGCAGATACCTCTGCATGGTGGTCAGCTGCTTGTGCGGTGGTGCTGCGGTTGGCGGACGTTGGCGAATACGGCTGTGCTCCAAAGAGTGAGCGCGGCTAAGGTGGTTAAATAAATTTGTGGTATTACCGGTCTTGGTGGGGACGAAAGTCTTGCATAAGTTACAGACCACATTCGTCCGACTACGGTCCGACTTATAAAATACAAAAAACTGCCATACTGGCGAGCTGACTTTTCCTGTTCTATCGATGATGTCTTTGCTCGCTGCAGCGCTCACTTTCTATTTCTCATCTCACTCCTCGTGGAGCAACAAACACAAGACAATGAGATGGCGCAACAAAACTTGATAATGTTACATGATTGGCGTGTTAGCGCGTCTCTCTCACTGATTAGCGATTACTCCCTACGTTGCTCAGTTACCTGAGAGCGAGTGCCTTTGTTCATGCAACCAACCTCGCTTCGCAACTTCAGGTTTCTTCCGACGAAGAAAAAAAAAATATCGAATGCTTTATCGATTTTATTTATTTTATATTGATACTGATGATGTGTCTATCACGAGACATATTGCTATTGTTCTATCGGCCCAGCCCTAGCTTGACCCATAGGGGGTGACATAAATACTAAAAACAAACCAAAAAAGAGTATAAAGTATTTTACCAATTTTGGTCTGCATGCAAGTATTAACCAAAGTCTGATGCTGATAACTCAAGAGACTTTTCAGCAATCCTGATTAAACTCATTGGAGACATCCTTGCTGAGGCTTTTTCCTCACAGTAGGTTGTTGTTGTGGTTGTGATCTCAGCTTTTCTGGGTGGTGATATGCCAAATGGCTTCTTTTGTTTGATGTATTTCCCAAATTGTAGCTGATTGCCATCTGGCAGTATTTGCTGATTGTTTTTCAAATTCCTTTTAGACATTGTCATTTCCTGAAACAGGAAAACTGAAACGCTGCTAAATTGGCTCAAAATGTGAACTGAGCATCTGCAATCTGAAGTTCAAATTCTTCATTTAGTCATTTGCCACCACGTCCATACACTTCATTTGTCATTTTCTCATTGGGGTAGAACCTGTCTCTTTGAAGATGCCAGTCAGTACTTACATGCAAAGGCTGACTGGAGACTGTCTTCTTGACCAGTATGATTGCACTCCCTGCTGTTCTCACAAAAACAGTACCATTTTTGACAAGGTGAGATAGAAGAGTTAAAATGCTTCCACTGTAGCAAAAAAAAAAAAAAAAAAAAAAAAGGTAATATTGTGGTTATTATGTCACCGTCCCATGACATTATCAAGATGGGTTTTTTTTATCATGATATTGCAAATTTTGATAAGTCTTAGATCCCTAGAAGTGTCTCTTGGTTCTCCTCTTTTGTTCGTCCAAAACCCAAGGTATTGGAGGATGAGTGTACTTTTTTAGCAACCAAGTTTGTCACCACCATAATGCAAGCTGATTTGTCACTGTCACTGATCAATATACATTGGGCTAACTACCTTTTTTCACTGTTATATTCTGCTGTTACAGCACTATGAAAAATAGGCATCATTGTCCATCGCTGCGGATATTGTATGCCAGTTTTGTTGACATTGCCCAACCCTCATTGTCCCTATTTCTGAGAAGTCTGCAGTGTCCAGTAGGAAAGACTACTGTCCCATGACACTCAACCCCATTCTGATGAAGTTCTTCAAAAAACTGGTTCTCAAGCACATCAAAAGACTACATCCCAGCTAGGGCTGGGCGATAAAAACGATAGCGATATGTCTCGTGATATCAATATCAATAAAAAATGTGTTCGATAAAACATTCGATAATTTTTTTTTCTTCGTCGGAAGAAACCTGAAGTTGCGAAGCGAGGTTGGTTGCATAAACAAAGGCACTCGCTCTCAGGTAACCGAGCAACGTAAGGAGTACTCACTGATCAGTGGGAGTGACACGCTAACACGCCAATCATGTAACATTATCAAGTTCGGTTGCGCCATCTCGTTGTCTTGTGTTTGTTGCTCCGCGAGGAGTGAGATGAGAAATAGAATGCGCTGCAGCGAGCAAAGAAATTGACGATAAAACAGGGAAAGTCAGCTCGCCAGTATGGCAGTTTTTTGGATGTTTTAAGTCGGACCCGTAGTTAGACCAATGTGGTCTGTAACTTATGAAAGACTGTCGTCCCCACCAAGACCAGTAATACCACAAACTTATTTAACCACCTTAGCCGCGCTCACTCTTTGGAGCACAGCCGTATTCGCCAACGTCCAACAACATCTGCACCCACAGCACCACCACACAAGCAGCTGACCACCATGCAGAGGTATCTGCTTCAGTGCCTGATGACAAATCATCTAAAAGGTACGAAAACATAACGGAGGCAGCGGCATATCATATAGCTAAAGACATGTTTCACTGAGCACTGAGGAGAAGCTAGGTTACAAACATCTCTTACACGTGCTTTTTTTTAAACACACTTGCAATAAAAATATAATCGAATAGTTCATGTATGTTTAGAGTAAGAAGAGTGAGTAAAGTTGTTCATATGTCTAGGCTGGTTTTATAGTTCAGTCAGTGTTACTGTACTGTCTATCATGTTTGTTTGTTTGTTTGTATGTTACAGATGTCACTGCACATATTTGAAAACATTTTATTCACCAGAAGGTGAATCAGCCTGTGAACTTTCTGCACTAAACCTACAGAAAAAAGTTCTCAGGTTTCTCTCTGTTTACATTTTTACACTTTTATTTACATTTATTATTTGAGTGGTATCTGCTTCAGTGCCTGATGACAAATCATCTAAAAGGTACGAAGACATAACAGAGGCAGCGGCATATCAAATAGCTAAAGACATGCTTCACTGAGCACTGTGCTCAGTGCTCAGTGAAACTTTAAAAAAAACAAACAAACACACTTGCAATAAAAATATAATTGAATAGTTCATGTATGTTTAGAGTAAGAATAGTGACTAAAGTTGTTCATATGTCTAGGCTGGTTTTATAGTTCAGTCAAGTCTACCGCAGTTTCTGCTATGTTTCCAAAACACTGCACATATCTGAAAACATTTTATTCACTAGAGGGTGCACAGAGAATAATCTACTGCTCAATTTCAGCAAAAAACAAGGAACAGATTGTTGATATTAGAAAAAAGCAGGCAAGGACACAGACCCTTGTCTACATCAGTGGAATTGAAATCGAAAAGGTGAACACTTGTCTTTCTTTGCAATTCAACATTCAACAAAAAACCTGACATGGACATCACACATCTCTGCTCAAACTCAAAAAGCTCTGTTTCTTAGAGAAACTTAAGAAGGCAAAATTCCTGAGCCAAGTTCTATATCACAAGGCAGTACGACTATGATACATGACAAATTAGATTTACAATTGCACAGCACTTTGACTTGGTAGTGAAACAAGGCGGTGAATCATTACAGGCCCCTCAGAGGGACGGAGATAGGGACAAGTTGTTTTCACATAAAATTACAACTGTTTGCTGACCTGGCCCCACAATGGTGGAATAAGTTCCCCATTGACATCAGGACAGCAGAAACCTTACACACAGACTGAAAACTCATCTGTTCAGACTGCACCTTGGCCCATAAAAACAACCTCCATCTCTTATTTTTCTTGTATGTAGCACTTAAAGCAGTTTAGCATATTTAATGAAGTGCACTTTTTTGGCTGTATCCTTGTGTTGAACACTTATTGTAAGTTGCTCTGGATAAAAGTCTATTAAATAGATGTGATGCAAGGTAACATGGGAAAACTTTTTGGATCCATTAGCATCAGACACAAAATCAAGAAGACGGTACCATTAAAGAGTATGGGTTAGGTTAGGGTTAGGTTTGCTGTTTTTTTTCCACAGATTTGACACTACTGTTTCTTTTGTATTATCATGAAAGAGCCATGAGGTTTGGCTCTTTCTTATGTGGAAGTGCTAGAACAGGTCATGGGATTAAAAAATCAACTTTGGGAGGCCATCCCATTGAGGCATCATTATGTCAAACCACAAGCAGTCCAAACAGTGCATGTACATGTACGGCGGCATGAATAAGTTTAGGTACCCTTGGTCAAAATTTCTTTTACTGTGACTAGTTAAATGAGTGTAATGAGTGATGAACTGATCTCCAAATGGCATAAAGTTAGTTTTCTTAAGAAAGATTATTGTCTTATTTTTGATTTAGACAATTTTTAATTCAATATTCCTTTATTAGTCCCGCAAGGGGAAATTCTAGAAAAAAGTGAAAAGGGAAAGGAGCACCATGCAAACGTTTGGGAACCCAAAGAGATTTGTGCTCTTGGATAACTTTTACCTGACCTCTCAGATCTTAATCAGGATGTTAGGGCTATGGCTTGATCACAGACACTGTTTGGAAAGGCCAGGTGACTTCTTAACCTTGTCCTAACAATCAGCAGCCACATGCTCCTCTAAGCAGCTGCCTAGCACTCTGAAAATTAAAATTATTGATGCCCACAAAGCAGGAGGCTAAAAGAGGATAGCAAAACATTCTCAGATTAACTGTTTCCTCAGTTAATTAATAACTTGTATCATCTTTCATTTTCTGCCATTCATAAATCTATAAATCTTTTAGTTGCTTAACTATTCACAGTCACATAAATTTTGACCTGAAACTTTTGCATGCCAGTGTTTAATGTATAATTTGATTTGTGTGAACTTATCAAAAACAACTATAAATGCTGACAAATACAGCCTACACAGATATGGTCAAAAGAAAATGACAGCAACCACTGTCATCTATTATAAACTTATTCTGCTCAGTGACCAGACAATCCTACCGAGTGACTCATGGTGCGAAGCGAACCACAGTTCACAGGGCTGTCATGGACCAGGACAAACTTTAAGCAGCTCCAGCCTGAACCAGGGAAATGAAAACCACTTAAATAAACAGCTCTTCGTACACAGAAGTAACTCCAAGACTTTAAGAATCGTGGTATCATTACCATGGACATGTCAAACCAGCTCTACCAGAAAGGGGACTGCATTATGATGAGTTCAGTGGTGGAAAGTAGCTGACAGTGTCTACACAGGAAGTGTAACATGAGTAGCACGTTTGCAGAGCAGCAGCTTCAGTATGTTCAGACACTGTAGCTCACCCGCATTTTGGCAGTGCTCAGAGCCCAACACACAATCAATACAACAGTTAAGTGAAGAACTGAAGAATACACTTTGGGTCGAGTCTACACGCTGGATTAATTCAAGTGTAACAGTGCCGTCAGACAAGTGTGAGATGGATTGTTGAAAAATATGAAAATACATGGCTGAAATACCTCCTGTGTAGACATACCCTAAGTTTATATTGCATATATAAGTAAGCCCCTTGAAATGGACATCAAATATTTTGTTACTTTGGAGATTCAGATTCCACATACATAATGTGATCATTTAATAAATCATGCTATATCATTATAAATTAAACAGCTAAACAGTATATAAAGAAGTTACCTACTGTTGGGTATAAAGTAATTATCTAATACTATAATAAAGAGCGTAGCTCTGTAAAAGGAACTGCATTCATACTTTTGATATTTCAATATCATTTTCTAACATTATTGCTTATTTAGAGCAAATTTTCAACACCTCTGTACATGTACTGTATTCATTTATTCAATTAGTTGGGACAGTGCACACGAAGAAATATTACTTTATGTGTGCTGAATTTAGCCAAAGGGCAGGTTTTCATCTGTGCCACAGTGCTGAGGCACTATAACAATCTGCATGCAAGTGAAGCATGTGATGCATAAACCAAGAGACACATTCATGCAAAACACCACATACCACACAGGTGGTACAACAAAACAAAACCACTATGGAGGACATATGCCATTATCGTGTAGCAGAAGCCAAGTACACAGATGGATTAAAGTTTGCCAGGTGACCAAATAAGAGAGCAACTGATTTTAGATGACCAACCTCTTTAAATGGAAACTAAATTACTAATATATTGTGTAATTAACAGAGGCCTCAAGGCACTTATCAGTGGAACAACATGCTCTCGTCTCTGTGACTAAAGACTTTAATCAGTCTTGGGATAAAATAGCATGCATCAAAAGAAAAATTCAATATCCCAAAGTTTAATTCAATGCTGACTAACTTATTATCTTACCTCAGCATGCTAAATGTGATCCTGTGACATTTGATAAAAGTCCAGCTGCTCCCATGTGTGCTGACTATCAGCCTGAGCGTCTCCTGCTCTCTGCCACTCTATGTGTCTGAGGCCACCTGTTGCTTCCTCCTCAACACAGTGTCATGAAAGAACTGAGTCACCCTGAGGCACAGCTCTTACCCTGCCTCCAGTGTTTGTGTTCACTATTGTTCACAATGAGTTTTCAAGTCTGCCGAGCTGTGTGCACGTGTGTGTGTGTGTGTGTGTGTGTGTGTGTGTGTGTGTGTGTGTGTGTGTGTGTGTGTGTGTGTGTGTGTGTGTGTGTCTGTGTATGTGTCTGTGTGTGGATCAGACAACATGTGTATGCACTTGTGTCTGTGTGTATCTGTTGGTATGTCCAGTGGCTGCTTGGGGTGTGTATAAATAGCACACTGGGGAGGGACAGAGGCTTGCAGAGCAGCTGACTCAACACATTCTAGTTCGGGTGAGTGCTCATCACACAGAGCAGCATTGTGATGCTATTCAAAACACTGCAGGACTCTGTCCAACCAACACACTGCAGCCCATAACTACCAGACCTCACTAGTGTCAACCTAACATTCAGGCCATTTAGGCCTTAGTCAAACAATTTAATCAAGACTGGAATTCAAGTTTCTTTGTCCCCTGAAGTCTCTTGCGAAAGTAATGCATTTAAACTACACAAGAAAGAAACTAGTACACTAGTACACAATACTATTTGACAAGTTTTTCAATGCTCCAAGTTGTCGGACTGATCACACTGTGTCTTAGTATGGAAATTGATATAATTAATATAATATCCTGTAGGTGTCATTAAAATAACTGATGAAATGTTGAGGAACACACTTCAAAGTTAACCCATGGCACTTAAAAAGGTTGGATGACTTCACAAGACACCACTAGTGGTATCTAGCCATGCAGATAGTTTCAAGGTAAGGTAAGGATGGAGTCTGATAGCATTTTATTGAATTCCAATCCAATATCAATTCCACTGACTGAATCCAAATTACATCAAATCTGTTTGAATATCTTATTAGGTTTACATTTCAACATGTGCAAGTAACTAAAGGCTAAAATAACTACAACTCAAAGATGATCCGATTATGATGATATGAATCAAGTTTACCTGGAGCATTCTTGAATTGACGTGATGATCATTCGGCATTTCACCACGCTGTTGGTCCCTGCTGAATATACTGAATGAATGTTAATTAGCTACAACTGATCTAATCTGGTATTAGTGATGTCTGCCATTTTGACCAATGACATTGACATTTGGTCACAACACTGCTGGTCCCTGTTGAAAAATAATTTTAAAAAAAAACAAAACAGTGTGATGTGTCTTGGTCTCAATATAGACACCAGATGCAGAGAGAATGTTAACCTTTTGTTCATGACAAGGTGATAAAAAGAATGAGGAGAAAGAGAGCCAGATATTTAACCAGTGTTTCCCACCAATTAAGGAGACTGTGGCGGCCCGCCACAGTCTCGTTTGCCCCCCCCCCACCTAAAAAAAAAAAAAATAATAACCAGATCCGTCAGTCAGCTGATTACACAGCTGTAGCCTACTCTACTCTATAGCCCGCGAGCGTGAACACACACGCACGCGACAACAGGTCGCGTTCATAGACGGTCCTACTGTCTGCTGCATTTGGCGCGATCCGGCGACACCGCATCCATACATGACAGCAGGCCGGGACGGCATTTCAAGATTGTGTGAGGTAAGTGTAACTTCTCTTTTGGGCAGGTATCAAGTTCGATAACGGAGCAGTGTCGGCCATGTTGCTGATCTCATTGCACCAGTCAACTTCTAACATACCAAACAGAGTCTTTCCACTATCCCTGGTGCTGATTTCCCGGTAGCTAGCTACTTTTCCGCTATTTCTCCCTCTCCCGCTCGCGCTATTTCTCTCTCTCATCCCTCTGTCGTTTGTGCTCTCTCTCTACCCGCTTATAAAAATTAATCTGAAATTAATTATTTAATATCTCTCGTCGGCGAGAAAAAAAAAAGAAAAAGAAAAGATAAAGAAAAGAGGGATCCGACAGCACTGAGTCAGTGACTCTGCCACAGCCTTATCGGTGAGAGGGGTGAGGTTATGGCTTAAAAGTATTATTTCAGATGGCCAGTGCACTTTTACCGCTTGTGTTTACAGACTCCATGGTGTCATGATGCGCTAAAGAAAACTTGTTAGGTGCCTGTTGGAAGTTGGCTGTTGCTGTGATGGATGTGCTTGTCTCACATAAAGCTATTTTTCAGTGAATAAATGCAAAATTCGTCTCCTCAATACCAAATCATCTTCCTTTCCACCTGTCAATTAAAATTAAGGGGGGTTAGCACGAGAGGAACAAGTTGGCTCTAACTTATCATTTGTCGATTTGTGAAAAATTAAGTGTTCATGGCAGGGTGCAGAGTGTGTCAGTAGGGTCACAATAGTGTGACACTCAGTGTCAAGCTGTCTGAGTCTTAGCTGACTATTGGTGCAGCATGCATGTGCCAAGGTTATGGACAGCAAGTGTTCTTTGTTCATCATTTTGTTTGACAGTGAAGATTGTTCACATGATTGATGTTAAGTTTTGTATGCTCTAAATGAATGAATGAGTGAGTGAATGAACAAATGAACAATTGATTGAATGAGTGAGTGAATGAACAAATGAACAATTGATTGAATGAGTGAGTGAATGAATTAATGACTTTGTGCCATGGTTTTTTTTTTTTTTTCAAGATTAAATTTGAAATATTCCTGATATGCCTTTGTATGTTCTTAAGGATGATACCAACCTGTTATGTTCATATACAGCAATTTATATTACATTCAGTGGTCTCAAAATGCCCTAAAGAGATACATCAGGCTTGAAAACGTACACACACACCCAACCCCAAGGGTCAGAGACCCTCCCACCACAGTCTCCTAAAATCCTGTGGGAAACACTGTTTAACTATGGCTTTTCTATGGAGTTGTATTGTTTTGGGGAACAACTTGCTTGTGTTATACCTAGGTGTTCGCCTCAACAACAAATTGGGCTGGACAAATAACAGATGCCCTGTACAGGAGAGGCCAAAGTTGTCTCTACCTGCTAAGAAGTTGAAGTAGGGCACTGCTAAAAACTTTTCTGACTCCGTGGTGGCATCTCCAGTTTTCTACACAGTGGTCTGCTGGGGCTGTGGAAGCTCTGAGAGAGACAGGAAAAAACTTAAAGGTGAAATATTCTGAAGCTACATAGGTCTATGATTTCCATAAAACATGTTTCTGAAGCTGTTTGCTAGAAATAACTTTCAGGAAAAGATTCTCACCTCCCTCTATTTCCCTCTGTTTCAGTCCCTTTCAGAATGTGCTGTTTCTGGGGTCTGTAGCTATAAATGCAAATGAGCTGCTGCTGTCCCACCCATGTTACCGTGGTAACAGGGAGAGCGTAGACTCACGTAGCACTACGCGTGTGAAAGTAGTAAACAGACCAAGTTAATAAGCATAAACGCCAGCAAGACGAAGGAGATGGTAATTGATTTCCGAAGGAATATACCACAGACTACACCAGTGAACATCCAGGGCTCGGACATTGAGATTGTGGGGGATTACAAATACCTGGGTGTTCACCTCAACAACAACTTGGACTGGACAAGTAACACAAATGGCCTGTACAGGAGGGGCCAAAGTCGTCTGCACCTGCTCAGAAGACTGAGGTCCTCCGGAGTTTGAGAACATTGTTAAAAACATTTTACGACTCTGTGGCGGCATCTGCAGTTTTCTATGCAGTGGTCTGCTGGGGCTGTGGGAGCTCTGAGTGGGACAGGAAAAGACTTAACAAACTGGTCAGGAGAGCTGGCTCTGTTCTGGACTGCCCTCTGGACACCATCGAGGAAGTGGGTGAGAGGAGGATGTTAGCCAAGCTGACATCGATCATGCAGAACCCATCCCACCCCCTGCATGAGACGGTGGGGGCTTAAGCAGCTCCTTAGGTAGCAGACTGCTGCATCCAGTCTGTAAGAAAGAACGCTACCGCAGGTCCTTCATTCCAACATCTCTCAGACTGTTTAACTCCAGCATCATGTGATGTAGCACTGTATGGACACTGTCCTTCTTTCTTAATCTCTACATCATAAACCTGTTTCTGATTTTGCACTACTGTTCAAGGCTAATATATGCTCTATTGCTAATATCTGCTCACATTTATCCATTTCACCCAGTGCAATCTCTAAATTTCTAAAGTTGGATACTTCTCTCAGCTGTGCAATAACACTATTTATTATCCATATTGGCAACCGTATACTGTGTACTTCCCAGGTGCAATAGTATTTTATTCGGGTGCAATAGTATTCTCAGTACTTTTTTATGGCAGTAGATTTCTTTTGGCATTTGCTATTTTTAATAACCTGTACAAATGTATATAGACATAGTTGTTTTTTCTAGTGGGCGGCACAGTGGAGTAGCAGGTAGTGTGTGTGCCTCACAGCAAGAAGGTCACCGGTTCGATCCCCGGGTCGGGCAGGGCCTTTCTGTGTGAAGTTTGCATGTTCTTCCTGTGCATGCGTGGGTTCTCTCCGGGCACTCTGGCTTCCTCCCACAGACCAAAAAACATGCTCATTAGGTTAATTGGTGACTCTAAATTGTCCTTAGGTATGAGGGTGAGTGTGAATGGTTGTCTGTATATGTCGCCCTGCGATTGACTGACGACCGGTTCAGGGTGTACCCCGCCTCTCGCCCTTAGACAGCTGGGAGAGTCTCCAGCCCCCCCACCCCCCCGGCAACCCCGAAAAGGGATAATTGGGTATAAAAAATGGATAGATGGATGGCTGTTTATTCTATACTGTATTTTTGTGAACTTTCATATTTTTATTTTTTGTATGCTGCTTGCTGAAACAACTAAATTTCCCTGGCGTGGGATCATTAAAGTCCTATCTATCTATCTATCTATCGTCCAGTCTGTAAGAAAGAATGCTACTGCAGGTCCTTCATCCAAACAGCTGTCAAGCAGACTGTTTAACTCCAGCATCATGTAACGTGACACTGTGCTGATGCTGTCTTTCTCAATCAAACATCATAAATCTATTTTTGATTTGCACTGCTGTTCAAGGCTAATATATACTCTAATGCTAATATCTGCTCACATTTATCCATTTCACCTGGTGCAATTTCTAAATTTCTAAGTTGTATATTTCTCTCTGTGCAATAACACTATTTATTATCCATATTGGTAACTGTATATTTATAAACTGTATATATTGTGCATATACATATAGCAAATATTTCCCAAGTGAAATAGTATTTGTGACTAGCCACAAGAAAACCAGGAACAAGTCTCCCGGGGGGCATTTTGAGTTATTTACAGATTCTAAAAGTGTAGTTTCTAAGCTTTCCAACGATGTCTAACACATGGAAATAGAAGAAGATGCGGCCATTTGAATGTAGCCACTCCTCAAACTAGTTGAGAAATCCAGCCTGAAAGATTCTCAAGATTCTCACCTACCAGGGGAGCCAGGTAACACAATGCTGCTCATTGCATCTCATTTACATAAGTCCAACCCCCTACTGGTCTAGCTATCAGTGACATCTGGTATCTGTTGGCAAGCAGGACACCTCATTCATGGACTAAAGCTGCACTGCTTTTATTCTGAAGTTGTTGTTTTTCTTATTCACGTACATAATGAAGTAATACGTATATCAAGACATGCGCGTGATTAAATGTTATCACAAGACGACTTTAGCCCTCAAAAATGTCCGCTCAGGCTAAAAAAAGAAAGGTAGATTCCAAATGTAGGATTTTCAACAAAAATTGAACGCAAGTATTTATTTACTGAAGTTGGAGGTAAAGGCGTATGTTTAGTTTGCAGGGAGCAGATCGCCGTGTTTAAGGGCTACAATTTGAGTTGGCATTACCAGACAAAACATGCAGAGAAATATAAAAAACTTGACTGATGCTGAAAGAGCGTGAACATCGGAAGCTTTGCTAGCTAAGCTGCAAACACAGCAAGGCAAGCCATTCTCAGAGGGGGGAGTTTGTGAAAGAGTGCTTGGTAGACTCTGCAAAATTAATATGCCCTGAAAAAAAAGCAGCATTTGAGCAAGTCCCACTGTCCAGGCGAACCGTGACGAGAAGGATCAAGGACATTGCGGGGAATCTGGAGCTACAGCTGCAACGTGAAGTGCCAAGTTTTGACTTTTTTTCCTCGGCTTTGGACAAGAGCTGTGATGTCCACGACACAGCCCAGCTACTCGTATTTGTCCGTGGGATAACGCCGGACTTTAAGATTATGGAGGAGCTGGCAGCAATGTGGTCGTTAAAAGGGACAACGACAGGGAGCGATCTCTTCACGGAGGTAAATACGTGTATGGACACGTTGGGACTGAAATGGGACAGACTGGCAGGTGTCACCACGGACGGTTGTCCAAATCTTACAGGAAAGATGTCGGACTTTTAAAACGTATGCAGGATAAAATGACTGAAATTGACCCAGATCAGAAATTGGTATTTTTACATTGTATTATACACCAATGTGTGTTGTGCAAATCAATGCTAAAAATTAACCATGTTATTGATGTTGTTACTAAAATAGTAAACTTCATCAGGGTGCGGGCACTGAATCACAGACAGTTTGTAATACTTCTGGAGGAGCATGAGAGTGAACATAGTGACATTGGCTACCACACTTTTGTCAGATGGCTCAGTCTGGGCAAAGTGCTAAAAAGAGTCTGGGACCTGAAAGCACAAATTCGAGAGTTTTGTAAGACGAAAGGCACAGACATCCCAGAGCTTTCAGATGAGGACTGGATGGCAGATTTTGCATTTGCTGTTGATGTGACTACACTGATGAACGAACTGAACACCAAGCTGCAAGGCAAGGGCCTTTTTGTTCATGAAATGCACAGCCTGGTGAAGGCTTTCATGAGAAAGATACAGTTTCTTTCAAGACAACTGGAGAGCAACACTCTCACTCACATGCAAACCCTGAAAGAAGTCACACCATCAGCTGATAACATCTGCAGGTACTCATCCATGTTAGGAGCATTGCATGGTGAGTTTTCAAGGCGATTTGAGGATCTCAGAACAATGGAGGATGAAATGCACATGATTTCCTCTCCCTTTACCTGCAGTGTGGATGATGCACCCAGTGATGTTCAGCTGGAACTCATTGACCTGCAGTCTGATGTAGTACTGGCAGAGCACTTTAAGTCAGGATCTCTGCTGGATTTCTACTCTTCTCTCAAGGAGCAGAACTTTCCAAATATTAGGAGACATGCTCAGAAGATGTTTGTTCTCTTTAGCTCTACCTACATTTGTGAACAAACATTTTCAATGATGAAGTTTACAAAATCCAGGTATAGATCCTCTCTCACTGATGATCATCTGTCAGCTGTGCTTCGCATCTCCACTTCAGACATTCAACCCGACTTTGCTGCACTCGTTAAAGCCCAGCAGAGATTAGATTTCTCTCACTGAACAAGAAAAAATAACTTAAAAACACCAAATGAGGTTGTTAGACCACAAATGAAGGCATGTTAAGGCACCAGATAGCAGTGAACTGGGACACTTTATCTGGAAGCCTTTTTCTCAAAATCACAGTTCAGTGACAGTTCAATATGTTGTATCTTGCTTAATGTTTGGTGCACAAACACAATATTGTGATTTCTTTAAAATGCTCAGAACCTTTACACAACTTTCCAACGGTATATGAAACTCAAAATGTGTTTTGGAGTGAATGTGACTGAAATGAACACTAATATGAGTCACAAATAGTAAAAAATGTTAACATTTTGTCTACCATTGTTTTGAGAAATTTGAGTGAATAAATTACTTTTTTTTGTAAGGCAACCTCACTTTTTCATTGCTTAACTTCAACATATACTCTTGCCAGCTTGTCAAAACAATGCTATTTACTGCTTTTTATAAAGAAATACAATTAATATTATGCAGAATTGAGTTCAGCCTTTTGGCCCGGCCCTCCACAATATTTTCTGTTTCTTATGCGGCCCCATGGAAAAAATAATTGCCCACCCCTGCTTTAGAGTTAGAGGGAGCAAATGTAGATACTTATTTCTAATATTAAATAAAATAAAATAAATTCTGTCACTCTGTGGTGCAGTGGGATGGATCAGTCGGTTGCTGAATGAGCTGAATGAGTCAAGTCAAGTCAACTTTATTGTCAATGCTGCTACAGGACATTAACAGAGGCCGGCACTTGATGATCATAAACTCCACGAGGGGTGAACAGTGTCTACAAATCACCACAGCGTCTTTACACCAAGCATCCCCGATAAAAACACAGACCCCGTCGCCGCAGGTCTAACCTCCTTCAATGAGGGCTCTGTCTGCTCGGTAGCATGTTAGCTGGTCCAGCTGGATGGCGGAGTCCGGTATGCTGTTATTGAGTTCCGTAAAAACAAAAACACAGCACTCTCTTACAGTCTCCTGGGTTGAGAAGGTGTATATAGTCCTGTTTGTTGTCCAGGGAGCATACATTGGCGAGCACTATAGATGGTATAGCTGGCTTGTGTGGATTCACCGCTAGCCCAGATACCCCTACGCTTTCCCCGCCTCCGCCTCCTCTCGCACTGCCTGCGGCGCTTCCTCTGCAGGTGCGCTGCAGTAGTGGGGATCGGTGTTGAAACTAGCAGCCGGAGTAGGCCGAGGTCGAGTGTGTGCCGGTTTTAATTTGCAGATTGCTGTGTTGCTGATGTCAAAAAGAGTCCCACGGCTGTACATGCGCATTGGGACAAACAAGTGTGACGAAAACATAAAATCACTCGCACACACCGACGAAGACAAACATGTAGATACCACATTATCGGGACAGAGAGAAGCTGCTGTGTCCGACTGTCATCATGACTTCTGCTCTTTGTCGTATTCTTCATCATCTTCATCTTCAGCTAAGGTCAACTGTAGATTAGGGATGTTCTCCAGTGTAATGCAGTTGCTTTCGTCGATTTCTTCAGTTTCATCTTCTAGTTCAGGTTCAGAATCAGAAGTGAGATCACCGTCGGCATAACCAGAAGCTGCATAAGTAGCCATGTGGTTCCCTTTTAACGTGCAGCTGATTGGCCGAAAAAAGAACAGAAGCATGCGAATAGCCGTGAATAGCCAAAGAAAGCCAGTATGCTAATTTACTGTTGAATCACCACATCCCCAACTAGGACTGAGAATTTCCTCTAAAACAACCCAAATTCAAATACAAAGTTTATGGTTTTAAGGCCACCAATACTGTCATTTGGCTTCAACTTATATATTCTGCAAAAAAAAATAAAAAATTCTTTGTTTACACAACTTGCGCCGGGCCGACTCGTTGCTGGTTTTCTCATGGTGAGTCACATTTTTTCTCAGGTGCAATACAGTACATGTCATGTCAGCACTTTTTCTACTAGCAAAAGTCCTTTTTATGGCAGTAGGCTTCTTTGGTATTCACTATATTTTATAATCTGTACAAATGTACATATACATAGTTTTTTCTATTCTGTATCATGTATATTTCTATTTTTTTTTTACCTCTTTATGCCAATGTGCTTGCTTTTATATGTAAATTTTATTAACATTTGCCATTTTGTTTTTGATGCTGCTCAGAGAATACAACTGGAATCTGTATCAAATATTTGTCATTGTCTAAAAATAATAAAAAGAGTAGTAATAAACTTAATTGTATAGCACCTTTAATACCTTTAATATAATGCAGCTCAACTTGCTTTATAACAGAGAACATGCACTGTAGTGCTTCACTATACATGCACTGTGGCCACCTTGTGGCAGAAACACTCTAGCAGCAATCCCTCAATGTCCTCCAATGTGATTTCTAATCAGCAGGCAATACTGTGCAACTAGAGGAATATTTAAAAACCGCAATAACAAAAAAAATCCAAAATTTGATACTGCCCAACTCTATCATTGGGCCAAAAAACAAGAATTCAATTTGATAAAAAAATATATATATATATTATTTTAAATCAAGTAATTAAAAATTTCGATGTCACCTCCCATCTTTGATGATATTGGTGATATTTGGTGATATTATTATTATTACATTATTTGGTGACACACCAATATCACCACAGCAACTTTCTTTCACCTCTGTCACACTGTCACTTTCTAACACCGTAAAAAAGTTAGAAAGTAGTGCTTATTAGTGTAGATGACCTGCAAGCCTCACCATGGATTAATACCTCCCTACCTATCAAAACTTTTCAGGCCTTACATTTCCCCATGTACACTCACATTTCATCGTCTCAAGTCAGTTGAACTCATGGTGTGAGGGATGTGGCTTTTCCAAAATTGAATTTCGAGCCTTAAGTACCGTAAGTATGCCTCTACCTGGCCGATTGGGCTCATATTTCTTTAGAAGCACTTTAGCACTTTTCTTTAGCATCATTTCCAGTTATTGGGCTGAATTTCCTGTTTCTAGCTCATTGAAAGATTTTACCGTTAGGGCATAATAATAATAACAAGAAACACAATTAAGTACTACTCAATTGGGGTTAAGGTTAAGTGGAATACTTTACCTCCCCCAATCAGAGGTGAACACCTTTAAGATTTTAAAATCAAGACAGAAAAACTCCCTACTTTCTACTGTCATACTGCCACCTTTTTCCGGGTTTGCTTTTTTTTTAATAAATCTTCCTGTCAATAAGCAATAAAAAATCCTATTTGTTGTTTGAGCATTTTTTATATACTTTACATTACTATTTTCTCTTTCTGATATCTTGTAACAATTTTAGTTCGTTTTTTGGGGGGGGTATTTTGCCATGGCATTTTTAGTACTTCCTGGATCTATAGCACATGTCTATGTTACAATAAATTAGATGCAAAACATCACCGAGGGATATGAAATGTGTAATGTATGTAGTGAGAAATGAGACACAGTTTCAGTTTGCGGAAATTCCCTCTTACTGGTGGTCCACACCAGAAGTCTGTTGTTAAACTGTAGAGCATGCTGTTAAAATAAGTGTGAAGAAAATTTAAGAGCTTGTTTTAAACTGCCTGAGAGTTTATTAAGGCTGAAACTATTTTTACTGTCACTGATGACATTTTCATCCTGTCCCCACAAATTCAACTTTTGAAAGTCCCCATATTTTAACTTTTCCACTTTAAACATTTGGGACTTTTGGGACTAATCGTCTAAAATGTTTCAAATGACAATGTCAGAAGTCATTCCATTCAGTCCTCCAAAGTCCATCAGATCTTGTGGTGTTAATCTCAGTTGTCTTTCAAACAATAAAACCCAAGCTGCAAGCAATCTAGAGTTTATATTTCATGCTAAGCTCTGCTTTGATGATCAAGTCAAAAGTGCTGTTCTGTATCTTTCTTCCAGCTCAAGTTAATCTCTAATATTAGCTCATTTTTTTGAACTGCTGCTGATTATTATTATTTATTCTTGGCTTGATTACTGCAATGTACATTATTTGGCCCAGCCAGGGCTCCCTCCACCCTCATCAGTTGGTACAAAACACTGCTGTTCAACTCATTGCTGGAACAAAGAGGTATGATCACATCACCCCTGTGCTTGCATCCCTATATTGCCACCCTGTCAGATTTCAAATTGATTTTACAATTGTATTCTTTACCTTTGAGGCCTTAAATGTCCTTGCTCCTAAACACCTGATCTGTTGACCTGGTATGTGCACTCTCCACCATTAAAATCCACAGATCACAGTTTGTGACTTAGGGTGATCCAGTGTTTGCTTTTAGAGCCCTCAGACACTAAGTCTCTTGCATCTTTTAAATTTCTTCTTAAAACTTTTCTTTTTGTGGAAATGTTTGATATATGTTTTATTTACATTGTTTTTTTATTCCCATTTCTTTTTTTTTTCTTATTCAGTTCATTTTGTTGTCTCTTCTTCCTCTATGCTCTTGTCCTTGGTCTTTATCTCATTTTATCCACATTATCTGGTTTTATTTTATCTTTTGTAAAGCACTTTGCTCAGGAAAGTGCTACATAAATCAAGTTTATAATATTTTTAAAAGCAAAACTGCTCATTAGGTTTCCGTCCAAATGTAGCACAAATTTCAAGTGACTTTTTGAACATCTGCAGTGCAAATTAATGCACATTTAAATCCACTACCATTATTAGAGGCTGGTTGGTTGACATAAACAGCTGGTGGTGCTAACTGCTGAAGAAAGGGATACAATATGGTGATGTAATTAAATGGGTGCCAGTCAAACCTCAGATGGTGAAAAGCAATGTGGAAAACATGATGGAAATGTGGCCTTTGTTTGTTTAACGTATTAATTTAATTTACAGTCTTATCACTCCACACAGACTTGATACTTTCGTTTGCCACTGTTTTTTATCGCTTCAGTGATGGTTTTGGCCATGACACTGATAAATTTCTATTTATCAAAGGCCAAAGTCTACTTACCCTGAAAATAACTCAAGGCCTGCATATGCCATATTCAGTGACACGTTTTATAGGAATACAACAAATTTCTATTTTTGTCACATAACACAAAATTACTACGACACTATTTAGCTAAGTTTGAGCTTAATTTGGGTTAAGGTTAGAGTATTCTTCTGAAAGTGGCACTTATTTTTGTTAACAATGAAAGAAATGACCCCCTGGATTTTTTGAAATATGAAAGAAAAAAACATCTACAAAGTCTCAGATATTTACTCGATTGATGTCAAAAAGTGAAAGTGGAAGTGGAACTACTGTTACTAGGTTTTGCAGTTTGTTTGTTTTTGTTTGTTTTTGAATTTTTTTTTTTTTTTTTTTTTCTCAAATCCTGTCTTCATCATTTGACATTAACATTGTTTGTGGGTTTCAATTACTGCTAAACTATGACATCCTGAATTCATAAAAATAGACCTGTCTATGGGTCAGGCAGTTTAAGAACATAATAAAAGGGACAGGAAAAGGGAAAAAACGAACATTCAAATCTAGAAACCAGTTAGTGCATCATCGATTGCACAGACCTCCTTCACTTTTCTGTCTGTAACATGAGCCCTAGCACAGCAACATATTTGTCTTCTCCTCCCACAGTCATTCACGTCATTTGACTTTCTTCCAAACAGGATATGCTGAGAATTTGTGGGAGGGGACCACAGCTAAATTTAGGCTCCTGCCACAGATATGTATACAACAAGGGCTCTGTGCTCCTCCCAGCACAGCAATATCCACTCCTTAGCTACACCACATGTGAAGACCAAAATCAGATAGAAAATCAGATAAAAACGAAAATCGCTCATTTGACAGATCTGTGATGTAGACGAAAACATTGCTGCAAAACCTGATACTGACTGTGGGAAAGACAACTGAACAACCAGACTGTATGCTATACAAGAGTTTGAGCAATGTGTGGACATCTGAAAAGTGCACCTTACTGTTGAGCAATTTACCAACGACAAATTATCATGACATATATGACAGTCTATTTGTTCAATGTCACAGGCTGTCAGGCCTTCAGTTATTGTCAATTGGTTGCCATTCTCAAGAACTTGGCTCTAAGATAATATGAGCCTGCCCAACCCTGTACACTACCCTGTACACCCTGTACACTGTAAATTACATTTATATTTTACTAAAATGTTTTCCCAATTACTTGCTGGTGACAAACATAATCACTGCCTGGATTATATTCAGAGGCAAGGTGTTTTTAGTGAATGAAGCTTCACAATTATCTACATGATGGGAGTATAAAGTGCATGACTATGATGCTAGAGTCTGCTGTTCACATCCAGAATCATGTCTGTGGTTAGGTTTATACAACAAAAACACTTTGGTTTAAGGTTAGGGAACAGATAGTGATTTCAGATCAAGATCACTGCCTATGCTTCACCAAGTGCTGAGTGCCTGAACATAACCATTAAAAGTTTAATAAATCAATAGTTAGTATACTATTGCAAGAGGGAAGACACTAGAGGTGACAGTGTGAGAGTGGAGACATGGATGCTTCAGAGCGGTGTGCTGCAGAGATATACAGAGTGCAACTTTTTGAAGAGACAGTGATGGACATTGAAGCATTTATGTTTGTTTCTGTCTGCATCTACTTGCCCCTGAGCACGGCTGGCCAGATCATGCAGCTCAGTGGATGACACTGCTGGGAATGGGTGGAGTGAGCCAGTCAAGTTCATTGTGGTTAAGGTGAGGCCTGCGTCCTTTTGTTGTTGACTAGCAACCAAGGTATTCATTGTATGTAGGCAGTTACCCTCTGGTAGAGGGATAAAACTCAGTGGTAATTAAATGTAGCATGTAACAGCCATACATATTATACCAGCTATTTTCAAAGTATACATTTTCCATTTTCAAACAATCTCAGACGTGTAGATATTCAACAAAGACTGCTCAATCACACCATGTACAGGAGGTGTAGTGGTGCAGCATGTAACAGAACAGCAGCTTCAGTGCTGAAAAAGCAGGACAGATATTTATTACAAATGCAAACGGCAGGTCGTAAAAAAAGCAATAACCAAGAAATGGCTGAGTAAAGAGCCTCCAACAACCTTTGAATGGAAAGAAATAGTTCAGGAAATCTATACTATGTAACGATTGACCTTCTCTCTGAGACACAAAACCAAAAAATATGAAAAATACTGGAAAAATTGGAAATCCTATTTGAATTTGAAATGAGTTATGACTTGTTCTCTTTCCCTACTATTGTTTCCTTGTTGGTTTTTATGTAAGAATATTTTTATTTCCTTCTTTAGGAAGGCCAATAGAATGGACTTTAAGTAATAATTTACTGGAAGAATTCTTCCTAAAAAAGCAAATCTTTGCCATTGTATAAATAAAAAGTCCATCCATCCATCCATTTTCCATACCGCCTATCCCTTTCGGGGTTGCGGGGGGCTGGAGCCTATCCCAGCTGTCAAAAGGCGAGAGGTGGGGTACACCCTGAACCGGTCGCCAGTCGATTGCAGGGCAACATATAGAGACAGACAACCATTCATGCACACACTCACACCTAGGGGCAATTTTAGAGTCACCAATTAACCTGATGAGCATGTTTTTGGTGTGTGGGAGGAAGCCGGAGTGCCCGGAGAGAACCCACGCATGCACGGGAAGAACATGCAAACTTCACACAGAAAGGCCCCGTCTGACCGGGGGATCGAACCATGGATTATAAAGACCACTATCTTTTCAGAAGACAGTAAAAGACATAAGGAACTCATAGATCTGGACAAGGTAATGTAACCCTGATTTCTTTCAAGTCCCTGTTTTTAATGATGTCAAGCATTTCACTTGACCTGTGATGACCCTGTCTGTTATTCCCTGATCTGTCAGCGTTGTTCATTTGTAAATATGTATGTAAATAAAAATAAAGATTTTTTTTTTAAAAAGAGCACATAATATATTCTTCCTTACTAATGAAAAGGTGAATTCATAAGCAGTAATGTGACTTCAGCTCATGTGAGAGAACTTTTAATGCAGTGTAGCTGACATTAATGAGTACCTTTACTGCCTTAGTGGTTCTTCTCTACTTGTGCTACTGTTAGACTATGTTTTGAGATGTATGTCACATACAAAATTGACAATATACTGCAATCACTGCGATCTGCTGCTTGTCTACTGGAGGTTTTCAGCAACAGTAGAAATAAAATAGGAATGCAGCCTTGTCCATTATGCCCAAAAGCTCTGGAACACACAACCTACAGAGACAACTCAGCTTGCTGAGTATTTTTAAAAGAAAGTCAAAAATGTATCTCTTCACTTCGGCATTTAACTAGCTCTGACTTTCCTGGTAGAGGCCTGAAACTTTTGAGCTTTGTCTTGCACTTTAAAATGTTGTATTTTACTTGATTTTTTTGCACTCTATTCTCATTTTATCACCATTATTTTATTAATAAGCTTTTTATTTTCCATCTCATGATATGCATTCTTATCTTAATTCTATCTTGTTTTTGCTATTATTATCGAGTGAGTGGATTTTTTTCTCCATCTTAATTTACATCAATTTTCTACCACTGGACTTGGTGCATGTGATTTCTTTGTTCTAAAGCACTTTAAGCTGCACTCTTGCATGAAAGGTACAATATAAATAAAACTTCTTTTCATTATTATTATTCTCATTATTAGTAATAATACCTTTTAAGAAACTGGCTAGGGAATCTCAGTAAATTCTGGCAAATTCAATAGGAAATTATTCTGTAGTTGCAACTTGCTGATAATCCAAAATGGGCCACAGGATTTTCTGTTGCAATACTGTGAATAGTCACGGGGACCAAATGGCAGCAAGGCTCTTCATGCATCAATGAAAGGCCCAGTTCACCAAAGTCTGTCCAAAGTCAAAGTTTTGTTTTGAGAGATTTAAGGTCAGCCAGCACCACCCCTCCCTCTCTCTCTCTCTCTCTCTCTCTCTCTCTCTCTCTCTCTCTCTCACACACACACACACACACACACACACGTACACACACACACACACACACACACACACACACACACACACACACACACACACACACACACACACTCACATTTGTGTTTATATCACTTGTGGGGACATTACATAGACTTAAATTCATTTCCTGGAGCCTTACCCTAACCCTAACCATAACCACTATTTGCCTGTTCCTAACCCTGTACCTAATCTAACCTTACCTAACCCATAACCCTATCCTCAGTCTGTACCCTAACAATTAATGATTTACATTAAGGGGACCTGCATTTTGTCCCCATAAGGGAGGTCAGTCCCCACAATGTGACTGTGTAACAGATTTTTGTCCCCACAACGTGATAAATACCTGGACACACACACACACACACACACACACACACACACACACACACACACACACACACACACACACACACACACACACACATACAGCATTAACCTCTGGCTGGTTGGAAAGATCACTCCCACCACATTCTGTCATGATCTGCAGCCGAACTTGTCAAGTGACAAGTACGACACAAGTAGTGCTACTTGTGTCATAATGGCGACCAAAGTATCAAAATAATGCTAAACGTGACCATGAACAGAAAACGTTTGCAGCGTTCTTGATCAAGTCACGATGCACTCATTAGTTAGTATTATTTGTCAGGTGTCCCTCTGACAGGCATGATGCTGGCACATTTTCCACACACAAAAGCGACGTTACAGAGTTGTTGGAGGCTCGGAGCCCACAGAGCGTCCGTCCTCTGTCGTACCTCTGACGTGCGGCTCTCCCGATGGATGAGGTCGTCGGATGCGGCGCATCTGGTCCTGGGAGCCTGCAGGGTGGAGACGGAGAAGTCTACCAGGGTCTGTATGAATTGATGGTGATGCGGAGCCTCCTCAACTGCGGCCCTCTCTGTCCGCTCCATTCCGCCACATCAGCGCGTCTTCTGTCACAAACTGCGACCTGAAGACGTACTGGCGCCTCCTCTGAAACACACACACTTTCAAACAAGTTTCCGTGTTTGTGTTTCCGTGAAGACAAGTGTCCTTCTCCAAGCTAACCGAAATAAGAACAAGGCAGCAGAAGTTTAAAACCACTTCCTTCAAATGGAACCTCCAAATTAAATCAAGACTTGAACATTGAGGATAGGATCAAATGATTCATAGAGCACACTGAAGAACAAGAGCTTTTACACAGAGATGCAAATACAGTCAGAGACCTAATATGTCTTTTACTTGCGTATATTATATGCAAAAAAGAAATGGAAAAACAGAATTGTAGCTAAAACACAAGAATAGGCATTGCACAGGGAATTGAAGAATGTATATCAAAAAGCTCCAAGGGTCTTAAGAAGAATGTCACGATACCTTCGAGGGGCAGGTATTCAACAATTAGTGAAATGTATAGTAAAATTGGACAACTTCTGAAGCAGACAAATATTCATTCTAACCTCTTTTCTTTTCCCTCGAACCTCCTGTAAACTTCAGGACTACTTTTCTTCATCATACAGGTTCACCTATGAAACTGTTATATACTGTTATGGGGCAAGAATTTTTAAAAAGAGCTACACAAGATGTTCATGTATCATTAGTTACAAAAGGACAGTGGTTTCTGCAATGTTCTGGATTATTTTGAAGGGCTACTTTATGCTTTTATTTTGAAATATGTATTTTGTGATTTCTTTTTTCACTCTAGCCAACACAAGCAACTTGATACGACTCCAGCAGTAACCACCACCTGCTGCATTTGAGGTCCTGTAATCCCAAATACCTGTCACACATTAACATGGATTCCTATTATAATAGAAAAAAACTTCACATAAATAGCCGGTGTAGAAATGTGACTCATGACCAAGTGTACTGTACTCCGTGTACTTCGTTGTATAGAATGAATATAATGAGTTTTGAATGAAGTGTCTGTGTACGAGGAGTGATCATGGCAGTTAAGCTTGTCTTAATTTGTGAAAAGACTTTAATTTAGAGGGTGTGCAGTTGTATTTTTCTGTGTAAAAAGGAAAATATGTGCAAGAATATTTCCTTTCTTGATGGTTTATTGGGAGACACGTCAACAATCAATCTAAACAAATCAAAAAGTAGATTACTGCTCGTTGACTCTGTCATCAAGAAAACATTGTTATGAACTGGAGATCAGGGAACTCCACATGTGTTGCAAAATGGGAAAACTTGGATCATATTATGGATTATTTTTGTCTGGAAAATGTACACATCTTTGGCATTCCTAATACCTATGTATTTATTTAGGAACATTTGTTTGCTTGTTTAACAATCATAATTTGAGCACACTCACAGCTATAGCAGTATCTACTCCTCCATGCAAAACCACTACACACATACATACATACATACATTATTAAAAATTATATATATGTGTGTGTGTGTGTGTGTGTGTGTGTGTGTGTGTGTGTGTGTGTGTGTGTGTGTGTGTGTGAAAAAAAAAATATATGTGTGTGTGTGTCTCCAATCTTTTGTCATCTTTTTTATGTAGTGACCCCTTAACATACTCACAGTTTCACTACCATAACAGTAGTAAAGTAAATGAACTGTCAGGTTGTTCTCTGCTCTGTCCCTGCAGCTGGAACTCCAGCACTTAGACATTTCTCTCTGGAACAGGTGGCAAGGAGAAGGAAGACAGTGTCAACTTGTGTCTAATTTCCTCACAATATTTCTTCTTCTTCTTCTACTTATTGTTATTATTATTATTATTATTATTATTATTATTATTATTATTATTATTATTATTATTAGTGGTATTAATGGTAGCAGTCGCAGCTCTGGAAGCAGCAAAAGTTAGGGGTAGCATCAGTGTACACTGTTTATCTTTATTCCAATTTTTTTTCTTCAATGTAATCGGGGTTTTTTTCTTTTTCTTTTTTTTTTTTTTTTTACTTATCTCCCTTCCTATGGTGCCCATTAGTTTTCATTATTTTCATCTATGTGCCACACAGACCAAATGCTCAGACAACACACAGGCAACAGTGCCACTGACAAACACTTTGCAGTCTTTGTGATAGGCTAGAACACTCTGCCATCTGCTGCCAGAGCTGTGTCAATGAACACTCATAATATCAAGTGAAATAACACACTGCCACACAAATAAAGGACTGTCCAACCAGTATATCATAGGTCTTTCCGCATGTTGGTGCCCCACCAGATGCAGTTGGTGCCCTTTTTATTTTTTTCATCCCTGTTTCTTCAGACAACGTGAATCCAAATCTGGATGTGAGTATTTAAGGCTTATTCTGGCATGTTTTAGACTCAAGAGCTAACAATTTCATTGTTTATGAGCAAAATACACACATTCTAATTGAAGCAATTTTTTTCCCCACAAGAATTTCTTCAAGTATCTGGCAGTATGGAGAAGAACAACTTTAAGTCCATAATGTAGGAAGATAAAATATACAGAAAATACTGATGCACAGTTGTATGACTGTTAATTTTGTGATTAAAAAACTCTCTAATGACATCTGTCATTATAACCATACCCACCAGTACGTACCTACAAAACATGTTTAACAATGTTCTACTGAAAAACACTGAAATTGATTGTTCTTACTTTTGCATGCTACAGTAGGGGCAACCCAGTACTCCGTAATATTATTTATAACAAATGGCCTGAGTCAAGATGTAGCAGCAGTCACACAACAGTTAATTTTGTTAGGTTGGCAGACCGTGGCTTTTTCTGCTGCCATATGTCATTGCAGCCTGTGCTACTATGCTGATTATTTTCAACGACTTAATATCTGTCAGATATAGCGACCTTATCCTTGTTTCCATGTTTATCTGTGACACAAAGTATAATTTGTTTTCAAAAATATAGATTTCATCCTTAGTCTGTGTGATCACTTATGAGAGTGTTAGAGTTAAATATTTACTCTCATCTCTTAATAAGCTACATACACATAGTAATACAATCAACAAGCCCTCCAGTAACTATAAGCTGCACACACATAGCCACACAGGCAATGTGACCTTCAGTAACCTCAGAAAACACAGAAAACGAAACTTAAGATATCTCGTGTCAGGTAACACATAATTTACATATAGAGAGGGGGGTCTAGCTATCTTCTCTTTCAGGGCGCTGTCTCCTATGGATTGGATGGGTCGTGTGCCAACAGGCTGGGACCAGCCTGTGGACCAAGGAGAGGGCACTGAAGTCTAAACCACGATGATCACCACCTGTTTTGACCAATCAGATAGCTGCACATTTCTTTTTAAAACTTTGTATAATCGTAAGTCAGGCATTCTCATTCTGGCGGGTGGTTGCAGCTAACTGCTTGCAGACTGCGATTTCCCAAAAGTCTGAGATCCATGTACATGTACTCTATTTCATCAGTGTGTTAATAAATATCCTTAACTGAAGACAGAATATCTCCTGACCTCTTTCTGCAAAAAACGAACACACTCACAAGAGTGACCACACACACTTCTGTTGCTCAACTCTATCCATGATTCTTCCTCATGCATGCCAGATTCCCAACAAAAGCAAATATGAGTCACTATTTGGGCAGACAACAGCCTTCTCTTATGTGCTCAGCTGCTGCAGGTCAAGATATTGTATATTCCCAAATCACCCTCAAGACATGCTGTTATGGCTGTACAGCAAAATCAATTCAGGTCAAGAAGGCTACATTTCTCGGCCACATTTGAAGAAGCCTTTGAAATGTGACAGCCTTGACACGACGCTGTGACACATTTGGTCTTCAAATGTTGCGTTCCAAGTATGAGGACTCTGAAGTGGGACACAGCTTTTTTTTCTCTCCAAACTTCCAAAAAGTTTCCATCATCTGAAAATACATGACAATTGCATTTGCTGTCATGGTGGTAACGCGGTCATCCATTTCAATCCCTGGTTGTCTACATGTCGAAGTACCCTTGGGTAAGATAGTGAATCCCAGAATTGCCCCTGATGCTGTGCCATCGGTGTGTGAGCATGTTTGAATGGATAATGCTCGTAATAAGCAGGTGGCTAAGCCACCGTGCAAATGGGTGAATGCAGACTCTGCGATGTTGAGCACAAAAGCAGCCCAGGCTGATGCTGAACATGAAGTTCAGGAATATGGTTTTCTCAGTGGCACGTGACACAAAGCAATCTGTACGAGTAGGGCAAGGGTAAGTCTCACAACAGTAAAGGTGAGGCACCTCGAACCCAAACAAGAAGTACTGCCCTACCAGGAAGGTGATCTCCATGACAGATCGTAGTAAAACATGAAGGATGTAGATGAGCAGAACTTGGTTGGACTGTTTGGTTGGGTCCTCTTCCACCTTACCATAATCCTCTTCCAGAAAGCTTTTTTCCACTCCTTCCCTCTCCCTTTCATTCCAGTCCTCCTTGTAATGAGGACAGTAAGTAGGCATGCCAACTCTCAAGCCCTCCATGCCATCTTTCACTATGTGCCCATATCTCTGTCTGGGAGGACACTGGGCTACCACCTGTGCCCTTTGGCCATTCAGCTTCTCATCCTTGGCAATCTTATGCAGGACAAAAACTATATAGAAGATGGATGGGGTGGAGACCAGCACAATTTGGAAGACCCAGAATCGTAGATCCGAAACAGGAGCAAAGGTGTCATAACAGACATTGTTGCATCCAGGCTGCTGGGTGTTACAGATGAATTTGGACTGCTCATCGCTGTACACAGCATCACCCACCAAGGCCACCAGCAGGATACGGAAAATGAGCAGCATGGTGAGCCAGATCTTGCCTATCACTGTAGAGTGGTTCTGGACCTCAGACAGGAAGCGACCAAGTATAGACCAGTCACCCATGGCTTAACCTTAGAGAGAAAGTAAAATATTATGTGATCAGTGTTATTATAAATAGGACATGTAAGAGAAAGACATTTTTGTCTTTATCAATGGTTCTCAAACTTTTTGTCAAACCGTAAGCCCTTCTTTAATTTATGTTTGTGGTATGTCATATACACAAAAATAGAGAGTGAGGCAGAAATATGCATTACTTACTCTTTATATTGGTTTTACAAATGTAAATAATTTCAACAAAAAAAAAGCAGGGTTGGGGTTAGATGACAGCTCTATAATAGACTCTATATGTAGTACAGTATATATAGTGTAGTATATACATATATGGTGTATTTATGTATGTCATATATGCATGTATTAGTAACAAATTGTATATGTCCATATTGCAGCACTATGGATGTGAAAATCAGAAATCAGAATCAGAAATCAGAAAAAACTTTATTGCCAAGTACAATTTCACACATACGAGGAATTTATTTTGGGGAAGTTGGTGCATGACATCTATCTACTAAAAATAAGCTATTAAATAAGTAAAAAATATACCAAGATAAAAATATATACACAAGTCTTTTTTTTTTTTTTTCACGAAAACACAGTCTGTTTTTTCAGAAGAAGTCCAAACTGAGTGTTAATGTAACACATAGAGTTATGGCGATGTCAATGTGACAAGATGAGGCAGAAGAGTGTTGGGTGGGTTCTGGGCCTTGTTGATAAGGCTGATAGCAGATGGGAAAAAACTGTTCTTGTGGCGTGAGGTTTTGGTCCCAATGGACCGCAGCCTCTTGCCAAAGGGGAGTGTCTCAAAGATTTTGTGTCCGGGGTGAGAGGGATCAGCCACAATCTTTCCTGCATGCCTCAGGGTCCTGGAGGTGTACAGGTCCTGAAGAGATGGGAGACTGCAGTCAAACACCTCTGTAGACCTAATGACACGCTGTAGTCTGCCCTTGTCCTTGGCAGTGGCAGCAGCGGACCAGATGGTGATGGAGGAGATGAGGATGGACTCAATGATGGCTCTGTAGAAGTGCACCATCGTTGTCTTTCGCAGACTGAATTTCTTCAGCTGCTGTAGGAAGAACATCCTCTGCTGTGCTTTCTTGATGAAGGAGCTGATGTTTGGCTCCCACTTGAGGTCCTGGGAGATGATAGTTCCCAGGAAGCAGAAAGACTCCACAGTGTCAATAGTGGAGTCGCAGATGGTGATGGGGGCAGGTGAGGCTGAGTTCTTCCTGTAGTCCACAACCATCTGTCTTTATAGCATTGAGCTCTAGGTTTTTCTGGTTGCACCAGGTCACCAGATGGTCAACCTCCCACCTCTAGGTGGACTCGTCACCATCAGAGATGAGTCTGAAGAGGGTGATGTCATCCGCAAACTTCAGGAGCTTGACGGAATGGTGACTGGAGGTGCAGCTGTTTGTATACAGGGAGAAGAGCAGAGGAGAAAGAACGCAGCCCTGGGGGGATCTGATGCTGATGGTCTTTGTGAGACGCGTTTCCCCAGCCTCACGCACTGTTTCCTGTCAGACAGGAAGTCTGTAATCCACCTGCAGGTGGAGTCAGGCACGCTCTGCTGGAAGGTGTCGTGGGGTTGCTGGACTGTCCCTTTGTCTTTCAAAGCGGCAGTAGAACTCGTTCAGGTCGTTGGCTAGGCATCGATTGTTGATGGAATGGGGGGCTTTAGGGTTGTAGTTGGTGATCTGCCTGAGCCCTTTCCAGACAGATGCAGAGTCATTAGCTGAGAACTAGTGTTGGAGCTTCAGAGTACAGTCATTTAACCTCTCTCACCACCTTGCTAAACTTGTACTTCGACTCTCTGGATCTTTGTCCCCACACATCCCAGTCAGTAGAGTCCAGACATGCCTGGAGATCCTCCACAGCCTCACTGGTCCACTTCCTTGATGTCCTCACTACAGGTTTGAAGAGCTTTACTTTATGCCTGTACTCAGGAATCAGGTGGACTATGATGTGGTCAGAGTGGCCTAGTGCAGCATGGGGGACGGCGTGATAAGTATCCCTGACAGTGATCCAGAATAATCTCCTCTCTGGTTGGGCATTTAATAAACTGTCTGTATTTAGGGAGTTCGTGGGTGAGGTTACCTTTGTTACAGTCACCAATGACAATAACTAAAGAGTCCGCTCCACACGCAGTATCTGGTCAGCGCTCTGCGTCCTGCATGTTGGCCTGCGGCGGGATGTAAACACCGAATGAATGAAGCGAACTCACAGGGTGATTAAAAAGGCTTACAGTTAATGGTGAAATATTCTAGGTCAGGAGAACAGTGCTGCAGGATCACTGTCACGTCTGTTGCTGTAGAAACAGATTCCTCCACCTTTAGTTTTGCCGGAAAGTTCTGTGTCTCTGTCCGTGCAGTGGAGTTGGAAGCCAGCCAGCTGCAGCGCAGAGTCCGGTATTAATGCACAGAGCCACATCTCGATAAAGCACAAAACCGCAGATGAAGAGAAGTCCCTGTCTTTACCCAACAGCAGTTGCAATTCCTCCAGTTTGTTGGGCAGTGAATGCATGTTAGAGAGAAATATTCCCGGTAACACTGTGCGTAGTCCACGCTGGCGAATGCGCACAAGCGCGCCAGCCCATTTTCCTCTCCTCCGGCGTTTCGCTGCGTGAGCAAAGGTGAGGGCACCTTTGACCAGGATGTCCAAAATTTCCACTGTTGGGAGCAGAAAATTAGGAAATAAATCCTCTGGTGTTGCTCCCCTGATGTTCATGAGCTCTTCTCTGGTGAAAGAGCTCGAGGTACCGTTGCAAAAAACAGATTTAACACACAAAACAAAACAAAACAAAACAAAACAACATGCACCAACACACCAAGGCAGCCGTCAGCGGCGCAATCTTGATGATGAAAATAAGGGAAGTATGACTAATAGTTGTGGCAGTTGCAGGGCAGGGCCATGGCAAGAGATGTAGCTATAATGTATTGACATTCAATCTCTATCCATGGGAACGCGCAAAATGACAAAGCACAAAGACTCAGAGGAAGAATCTTAGTTAGTAACATGCATTGGTAGGACATAAAAGTGTGCAGGTGGAGAGGGAGAGAAGAACAGAGGAGCTTGGGGTATCATTGGAAGTCCCCTGACAGTCTAATGCAATCGTAGCATAACTAGGGGCTCGTCCAAGTCAAGCCTGAGCCAGCCCTAACTATAAGCTTTATCAAAAAAATGTAGAGATGGTTTCTGCCTCCCAGACAAAGAAAGAGAGAGTTGAAGAGAAGAGAAGAGAAGAGAAGAGAAGAGAAGAGAAGAGAAGAGAAGAGAAGAGAGTTCAAGAGCTGACCTAGCATTTGCATCCATACATCAGGAGGCAACAAGGAGAAGGACAGTAGCCTGGCTTCAACCAGGAGCTGAAAGATGAAATGTAGCTGTTTATTGAATCCAGTGGTCATGATTCAGAGTGGGGCTGCTGATGCTCAGGAGGTAGAACAGGTCGAATTTAGTGATAGTGTTTTCCTTTTCCCCTTTCCCGTTAGTGTTACTTGTCTGTCTGCCTGTTCCCTTGTCTGTCAGAGGCTGGGTATGGTCTCCTACACCCTGCTGGCTCCACCCAATCATCTGTGCACCTGTGCAGCATCAGGCTGATTGGGCCAGGAGTATTTAACATCTGCTCTCGGCTCTACTGGTTCTACTAGTTGCCATTTCATTCTGATCTCTCCTGTTACTATCAAATTTTGCCTGTGTGAGTATCGCCAAGAGAATTTATCACATCCTACAAGTCACAGCTATTCAACAATTCTAATCTCATCACAGAGCCAAACAGTGGCTTTTTTTTTTTTTCCCAAAATTACTTAATAAAACTTGCGGCTGACAAAACATTTCAGCTGCAGTGCTCAAAACCACAGTTCCTCTTTTCACAACATTATATGCAATTCATGGAGCTGAAGTTGGATCTGAAACTTTGTTTTTAGGTTTATTACAAGGGAAAGTCCTACTCAAAGAAGTCGTTTTCAATACCCTGTCCCCAATACTGAATTAGGTTTTTTGAACATATTTTTCTTTTGTCTAGATATAATTAATATATGATCAATGTTAACCTCTCAACATAAGTTTCAACTAAGACATTGCTGTACTTTCTCACTTCTTTGTGTTAAAGACTTAAATATTACTGATAGGAGTACCATATGAGTATCATTTTATCTTAATACCAACCTCCTCCTCCGATATCTGGTTTCTGTCTTGGCTCGTGATTTCCCATCTTGTTTTTAAGAAGAAGAAGAAGAAATCCCTTTATTAGTCACATTTTTTTACACACAACATGTGAAGTTAGGAGGGGAAACTGCATATGCCATGCATATGTGAAATTTATTCTCCGTCTTTAATCCATCCTTGGACCATCCCTCCTCCGCGGCGGATCAGGAGCGGTGGGCTGCCAGCCGACCGGCGCCTGGGGACCAATTCCTTGTTGTCATCATTGGTCAGGTGGTGATCGTCTTGCATGTTTTTAATGGGGAATTTTTATGGAGGATACCCCAGGAGAGCACGGGGAGAACATGCAAACTCTGCCCAGAAAGGCTCCCTTTTTCCTTGAGCAGCAGGCACTGAAGGCATGGTGGAGGACACGCCACCAGCGCCCACAGCGGGATTCGAACCGGGACCTTCTAGCTGTGAGGCGACAGTGTTACTACCTGTGCCGTCGTTTTTGTATTTATTTTAATTTTCCTTAAACTTAAAAGTTTTACATTTTGGCTGAATTGGACATCTAAAGACATATTTTATGGACAAATATTTAAAAGTTGTGGATGACCCTTGCGACCTCTGATATTTCATGGATACACTCTGCTCTGGCCTCCTGACAGAAAAAGCCTGCTTCGGCCTACCAACAGAAAAAGCCTGCTGGCAGCTAAAGCTAACTAGCACCAAGATGCCTCCTTTCACCACAGATGACCTCAACAAACTTCTGCAGCAGGTTGCAGTGTTGGAAACTAAAGTTCAGCGTCTGGAAATAAACACAGAAGTGAACGGACTTTGTGGAAATGACAGCACTTTGCCACTGACTCAAAACAGCGGACTGGAGAATGCTAACAACCAGCTAATTACCTGTGATACAGCTCCCATGAAACTAAATGGCTGTGTACTGGGCAATAAATCTGCCAGTATTAGTCCTCCCTGGAATGCTCTCAGGGGAAAGCCCAAGAGTAAATCAGCTGATATGGGGAGACGTCCAACGGGTAGAACCCAGTGCCCAGAGATCTGTGATGCGACAGGCTGGCCTGCGTTATCATCTTCCTCAACACCTATGCAGAGTGAAACACAGCCATGGATAAAAGCTAAAGGGAAGATGAGCAACAAAGCTCCCAAACTAACTAGTGTGCAGTTACAAAATTGGTTTTCTCCACGACTGCAGGACCCTGGATCTCCAACTGAAAACCTAGATAACTTCTCGGACTCACAGAGAAGGGTAAGGCCTGACAGGAAATCAGAAGCTAGAAAGCTACAAGGAAAGCTGCTGACTAAATGCAGTGAGCTCTCTGAATGGAGAAGTCTTCTTCAGTGGGCCCTTACCACCAGTCAGAGCGGGATAGGGAGATTCAGCAGATTGTTGGCAGTAAACAGATGGCTTTCAACTGCATGTGATGTCCACTCAGTGCATTTTATTGACAATTTAAATTTTTTCTGGAACCGCAGACATTTTTTTTCAAAGGAGACGGACTTTCCCTAAATAAGTCAGTAAAACTTTTTGCCTCCAACCTATCTTTCTTCCTGCGTCACACTGTTCCCACTCCCAAGGACAAGAGACAAGAGGAATCCAAACAAAAGCAGCAACCGACTCTCCCCCTGCCTGTATGCTCTAACCATGAGGGATGCCAGAGCAAAAAAGGGGATGCCGCATGCCCTCCACCAGGGGCAACTGCTCGTGAGGATTCACTGACTCCAACCACTAAAACTCCACCTAGGTCACCATCTCCAACTGCCAAAACTCCATCTAGCTCATCATCTTCACTGGGTATCCCATCACCCTCCTCACCCCTGCTGGAGTTGACTGACCAAATGAATAAACTTGTCAGTGCTGGTATCAGGCTTACTCCTTGCCCATCTGGGATCCTGTCCCCCCAAATACCACTATCTACTGTTTGTTGTTTGTATTGATTTTGACTGTGTTGTGTTAGTGGGTGACTTCAACATTCATGTTGATAACCTCAAAGATGGATGTGCTAAAGAACTTTTAAACATTCTGGATCATTTTGGCCTATCTCAACATGTAACACATTCAACACATAACAAAGGGCATATATTAGATTTGGTTATCTCCAAAGGGCTTAATGTCTCTGAGGTTGTGGTGATGGATGTTGCTCTTTCTGATCATTACTGTGTTTCATTTCAAATGGCAACACCTGCTATTCTCAACAAAAGTGGAACAGAGGCAATCAAAAAGCGTTATATTAATGATAACACCTGTGCAGTCTTCACTCAGTCTTTTACACCATCACCAAAACTGCCCTCAGCTTCAACTGATGACCTTGTAAATAGTTTCAGTTCCAAACTCCATTTGGAACTGGGCGACTCCATCGCCCCAATTAAGACCAAGGTTTTGTCAGGAAGGAAAAAGGCACCTTGGAGAAACACCACACTGGTCAAAGTACAGAAGAGAGTCTGCAGACAGGCAGAGCGCAGGTGGCGAAAAACCAAACTCCAGGTTCATTATGAGATTTACAATTCAATTCAATTCAATTCAATTCAATTTTATTTGTATAGCACCAAATCACAACAGAAGTTGTCTCAGGACACTTTCCATATAGAGCTGGTACAGACCAAGCAATTTTATCTACAGAAAACCAACAATTCCCCCATGAGCAAGCACTTGGCGACAGTGGCGAGGAAAAACTTCCTTCGGGCAGAACCAGACTCTGGGTGGGCGGCCATTTGCCTCGACTGGTTGGGTGAGAGAGGGAGAGCAAGAGAGGGAGAGTGAGACAGACAGACAGACAGACAGACAGACAGAAATGCAGTCAGAGAGAGAGAGAGAGAGAGAGAGAGAGAGAGAGACAGAGACAGAGACAGAGACAGAGAGAATAGTTGAATGGCGGATATGGCGGCGTGCGCAGGTGCAGCAGCTCACGGCTCTTCCTTCCAGTGCTTCTTTCTGCTATTTTGGTATTTCTTTCTTGTATGTTTGTGCACTGTCGGCTCCGCGAACATCCACTACAGTCGCCAGAACCTTTTGGACATCAGGAACCAGCACCAGACACTCGTCACAAGTGATTACCATCACACGCACAACATCTCAGACGAGATAGTGAGACCACCGGGCTCTCCGTGGATTGTTATCGGGTCTCGGAGGCGGCGAAATCGGAGGAGGGTGCGGAAACAGAAGCGAGGCTGCAGGTCCGGCGTCATGCTAAGGCTAAGGAAAGGACCTCACAAGCCACCTCTACCGAGCCTGTACCTCTCAAATGCCAGATCATTGGTACATAAAACGGACGACCAGGAACTACAACTCGCGGGGAATCAATATGCTCGGGACTGTTGTGTTTTGATTATCACCGAAACCTGGCTCCACGCAGACATACCCGATGTTAACATGCAGCTAGCAGGCCGCACGATGCTACGCTGGGACAGGACCAAGGACTCCGGTAAGAGCGGGGGGGGGGCTCTGTATTTACGTGCATGACAACTGGTGCAACAACGGGACTGTCATAGACAAACACTGTTCCCCTGACCTCGAGTACATGTCTGTAAGGTGTCGGCCCTTCTTTCTACCTAGAGAGCTAACTGTAGTGATCATCACGGCCGTGTATATTCCACCTAATGCCAATGTAAATTCAATTCAATTCAATTCAATTTTATTTGTATAGCGCCAAATCACAACAGAAGTTGTCTCAGGACACTTTCCATATAGAGCTGGTACAGACCAAGCTCTTTTATCTACAAAGAAACCAACAATTCCCCCATGAGCAAGCACTTGGCGACAGTGGCAAGGAAAAACTTCCTTTTAACAGGCAGAAACCTCGAGCAGAACCAGACTCTGGGTGGGCGGCCATCTGCCTCGACCGGTTGGGTGAGAGAGGAAGAGCAAGAGAGGGAGAGTGAGACAGACAGACAGACAGACAGACAGACAGACAGACAGACAGAAATGCAGTCAGAGAGAGAGAGAGAGACAGAGAGAGAGAGAGAGAGACAGAGAGACAGAGAGACAGACATGCAATCACAGTAACAGTGACAGTGGATGTAATAATAGCAGTAGCAGTTGCAGTGGATGTCAGGCAGGGCCAAGGCAGGAGACGCAGCTGCAATCCACAATCCAGATTCAGCCACTGTCCATGGGAACCTGCAAGACGACAAAGCACAGAGACTCCGGGGAAGGAGCTAAGTTAGTAACACACCATGGTAGGACATGAGAGCGTGCGGATGGAGAGGGACAGACAGACAGAGGAGCTCGGTGTATCTTTGGATGTCCCCCGACAGTCTAATCCTATAGCAGCATAACTAGGGGCTGGTCCAGGACAAGCCTGAGCCAGCCCTAACTATAAGCTTTATCAAAAAGGAAAGTTTTAAGCCTACTCTTAAATGTAGAGACAGTGTCTGCCTCCCGGACAAAGACTGGAAGATGGTTCCACAGGAGAGGAGCTTGAGAGCTAAATGCTCTGACTCCTGTTCTGCTTTTTGAGACTTTAGGAACCATAAGTAGACCTGCATTCTGGGAACGCAGTGTTCGAGTGGGGCAATAAGGTACTATGAGCTCTTAAGATAAGAAGGTGCCTGGCCATTTATGGCTTTGTAAGTAAGGAGGAGAATTTTAAACTCTATTCTAAACTTTACAGGGAGCCAGTGCAAAGTGGCGAGTATTGGAGAAATATGATCTTGCTTCCTGGTTTTTGTCAGAACACGTGCTGCAGCGTTCTGGAGCAACTGGAGAATATTTAGCAACAAATTTGGGCAGCCTGATAGTAAGGAATTGCAATAATCCAGCCTGGAAGTTACGAATGCATGGACTAGTTTTTCTGCATCATTTTGAGACAAAATATGCCTGATTTTTGCGATATTACGTAGGTGAAAAAAGGCAGTCCTTGAAATTTGTTTTACATGGGAGTGAAAGGACATGTCTTGGTCAAAGATGACTCCGAGATTCTTTACAGTGGTGCTGGAGGCCAGCGCAATGCCATCCATAGCTGCTATGTCATCAGAAAGTGACTTTCTAAGATGTTTAGGGCCTACTACTATAACTTCAGTTTTGTCCGAGTTTAGCATCAGAAAATTGCAGGTCATCCAGGTCTTTATGTCATGAAGACATGCTTGTAGTCTAGTTAACTGACTGCTTTCTTCCGGCTTCATTGATAAATATAGCTGGGTATCATCTGCATAGCAATGAAAATTTATTGAGTGCTTCCTGATAATCTTACCTAAAGGAAGCATATATAAGGTGAATAGAATTGGTCCAAGCACAGAACCCTGCGGAACTCCATAGCTGACTTTAGTGAGCACAGAGGAGTCATCATTAACGCGTACAAACTGAGAGCGATCTGACAAGTAGGATGTACTTGTCAGATCGGGAAACTCAGCGCTCTCCCTCCTGTCAGACACCATTAACACACACCAGCGGGCTCACCCGGATGGTGTCCACATAATTGCAGGAGACTTTAATAAGGCCAACCTGAAGACAGTACTCCCGAAATTCTACCAGCATGTCAACTGTGCCACCAGGGGGGATAGCACCTTGGATCATGTCTACTCTAACATCATGCACGCATACAGAGCTACACCCCTCCCCCACCTCGGGCTGTCAGACCATCTTTCCCTCCTGCTCTCCCCAGCCTACACCCCCCTCAGACGCAGTGCCAGGCCCATCACAAAGACCATCACAACCTGGCCTGACAACGCACTCTACAGGCTGCAGGACTGCTTCACAGAGACTGACTGGGACCTGTTCGAACACCAGAAATTGGAAACATTCACTGGAACGGTACTGGACTATATCAAGTTCTGTATCGGAAATGTGACTGTGGACAAAAACATTCGTGTCTTTCCCAACCAGAAACCCTGGCTGACCAGCCAGGTTCGCACACTCCTCAAAGCCCGCGATGCTGCCTTCAGGTCCGGTGACGACCTCCTTTATAGGTCTGCTCGAGCGGATCTGAAGAGAGGCGTTAAAAAAGCCAAGACGGACCATAAGAGGAGGATAGAGTCCCACCTGTCCAGCAACAACACACGGGCGGTGTGGCAGGGCATCAGTGACATCACTAACTTTAGAGGCTGTCCTACTACAACATCAGGGGACCAGAATGCGGCGCTGGCAGAGGAGCTAAACTGCTTCTTTGCCCACTTTGAAACATCACAGCAACACTCGTCAGCCTCCGCCCTGCCCTCCCCCCCTTCCAGTCCCTGCACCCCCACACTCACTGTCAGGGAGCATGAGGTCAGACGGGTGCTCCTGGCAGTGAACCCCAAGAAGGCTGCTGGCTCAGATGGAGTTCCAGGTAAGGTGCTCAAGACGTGTGCCCTTCAGCTCACCCCCATCTTCACCAGGATCTTCAATCTCTCCCTGGCCCAGGCAGTCATCCCACCGTGTCTGAAATCCGCCACAATCATCCCGGTACCAAAGAAGGCCCCCACCACCAGCCTGAATGACTACCGCCCTGTGGCACTCACCCCAGTAATCATGAAGTGCTTTGAGAGATTGGTCCTCCAGTACATCAAGGACTATCTCCCCTCACACTTCGACCCATACCAGTTTGCATATCGGGCAAACAGATCCACCGAAGACGCCATCGCCGTAGCCCTCTACTCAGCGCTGTCACACCTGGAGCAGCAGCAGAGCTATGTCCTTATGCTCTTTGTGGATTACAGTTCAGCCTTCAATACAATAATTCCGGACATTCTCATCACCAAACTCACCACGCTCGGCCTCCCCCCTCTCACATGCGCCTGGATAAGAGACTTCCTTAAAAACTGGCCCCAGACAGTGAGACTCGGCCCCCACCTTTCCTCCACACGGACACTGAGCACCAGCTCCCCACAGGGCTGCGTGGTGAGTCCCCTCCTGTACTGTCTCTACACCCACGATTGCAGCCCGGCCGACAACAACAACCTGATCGTCAAGTTTGCTGACGACACCACAGTGGTCGGGCTCATCAAGGGGGGTGACGAGACAGCCTACAGGGAGGAGGTCCTGAGGTTGGCAGCCTGGTGTTCAGGAAACAACCTGGCTCTGAACACCAAAAAAACCAAGGAGATCATTGTCAATTTCAGGAGGCTCAACACCGACCCAGCCCCACTATACATCAACGGCGAGTGTGTGGAGAGGGTCCACACCTTCCGGTTCCTCGGTGTCCTCATCATCTCTGACATCTCTTGGTCTGAAAACACCACTGCAGTCATTAAGAAGGCGCAGCAGCGGCTTCACCTCCTGAGAGTTCTCAAGAAATTCAACCTGAACCGCTCCCTGCTGCTGACTTTCTACCGCTCGTCTGTTGAGAGCCTACTGACTTACTGCATCACAGTGTGGTACGGCAACTGCACGGTGGCAGACAGAAATAGGCTTCAGAGGGTTGTTAAAGCAGCCCAGAAAATCATTGGCTGCCCTCTCCCCTCCCTGATGGACATCTACTCGTCCCGCTGTCTCACCAGAGCAAATAATATCATCAAGGACAGTTCCCACCCTGGCTCCACCCTCTTTGACCTGCTGCCCTCAGGAAGACGTTACAGGTGCATCGGGTCCAAAACAAACAGACTCAAGAACAGTTTCCTTCCCAAAGCCATCACCACTCTGAACTCACATATGCACTGACATCAATCCCCTGGTCTACCTCTATCACAAATGTGCAATACTCCCTATTGGAGAATACAATATGCTATGCTGTGCATTATATTGTACTGTGTACATAACTTGGTTCTTTTTATTTTGCTTCTCTTACTTTTAATATTATTGTGTATTTATTGTATTTATTGCACCTTTTGCACTGAAGGAGCTGCTCTGAATTTCATTATACAGGGTATAATGACAATAAAGGCATTCTATTCTATTCTAGACAGACATGCAATCACAGTAACAGTGACAGTGGATGTAATAATAGCAGTAGCAGTTGCAGTGGATGTCAGGCAGGGCCAAGGCAGGAGACGCAGCTGCAATCCACAATCCAGATTCATCACTGTGTAATCTGCAAGACGACAAAGCACAGAGACTCCGGGGAAGGAGCTAAGTTAGTAACACGCCGTGGTAGGACATGAAAGCGTGCAGACGGAGAGGGACAGAAGGACAGAGGAGCTCGGTGTATCTTTGGAGGTCCCCCAACAGTCTAATCCTATAGCAGCATAACTAGGGGCTGGTCCAGGACAAGCCTGAGCCAGCCCTAACTATAAGCTTTATCAAAAAGGAAAGTTTTAAGCCTACTCTTAAATGTAGAGACAGTGTCTGCCTCCCAGACAAAGACTGGAAGATGGTTCCACAGGAGAGGAGCTTGAGAGCTAAATGCTCTGACTCCTGTTCTGCTTTTTGAGACTTTAGGAACGATAAGTAGACCTGCATTCTGGGAACGCAGTGTTCAAGTGGGGCAATAAGGTAACTATGAGCTCTTTAAAATAAGAAGGTGCCTGGCCATTAATGGCTTTGTAAGTAAGGAGGAGAATTTTAAACTCTATTCTAAACTTTACAGGGAGCCAGTGCAGAGTGGCTAGTATTGGAGAAATATGATCTCTCTTCCTGGTTTTTGTCAGAACACGTGCTGCAGCGTTCTAGAGCAACTGGAGAATATTCAGCAACGAATTTGGGCAGCCTGATAGTAAGGAATTGCAATAATCCAGCCTGGAAGTTACGAATGCATGGACTAGTTTTTCTGCATCATTTTGAGACAAGATATGCCTGATTTTTGCGATATTACGTAGGTGAAAAAAGGCTGTCCTTGAAATTTGTTTTACATGGGAGTGAAAGGACATGTCTTGGTCAAAGATAACTCCCAAATTCTTTACAGTGGTGCTGGAAGCCAGCGCAATGCCATCCATAACTGCTATGTCATCAGAAAGTGACTTTCTAAGATGTTTAGGGCCTACTACTATAACTTCAGTTTTGTCTGAGTTTAGCATCAAAAAATTGCAGGTCATCCAGGTCTTTATGTCATGAAGACATGCTTGTAGTCTAGTTAACTGACTGCTTTCTTCCGGCTTCATTGATAAATATAGCTGGGTATCATCTGCATAGCAATGAAAATTTATTGAGTGCTTCCTGATAATCCTACCTAAAGGAAGCATATATAAGGTGAATAGAATTGGTCCAAGCACAGAACCCTGCGGAACTCCATAGCTGACTTTAGTGAGCACAGAGGAGTCATCATTAACGCGTACAAAGAAGGAGCGATCTGACAAGTAGGATTTAAACCAGCTTAGTGCAGTTCCCTTAATGCCAATGAAGTGTTCCAGTGTCTGCAATAGGATGCCATGGTCAGTGGTGTCAAATGCAGCACTAAGATCCAATAAGACTAGTACAGAGACAAATCCTTTATCGGGTGCAATTAGAAGGTCATTTGTAACTTTAACCAGTGCTGTCTCTGTGCTATGATGTACTCTAAATCCTGACTGTAAATCCTCAAATAAACTATTATTGTTTAGAAAGTCGCACAGCTGATTGGCAACTGCTTTCTCAAGAGTTTTTGAGAGAAAGGGAAGGTTGGATATCGGTCTATAGTTGGCTAAAACCCCTGGATTAAGAGTAGGCTTTTTCAGTAGCGGTTTTATCACAGCTACTTTAAAGGACTGTGGTACGTAGCCTGTTGATAAAGACAGATTGATCATGTCTAATACTGAAGAGTCAATTAGAGGTAATACTTCTTTAAACAGCTTAGTCGGGATTGGATCTAAAATACAGGTTGATGATTTTGATGATGAAATTATTGAAATTAGTTTGTGAAGGTCGACAGGAGTAAAACAGTCTAAAACTGCGACAGGCTGAGAAACGGTTTCTACGGTTTCTGTGTTTGAAGACAAAACAGTACCTGTTGACGGCAGGGGCCGATGAATTCTGTCTCTAATAGTTAGAATTTTATCATTAAAGAAGCTCATGAAGTCATTACTGTTCAGAGCTAAAGGAATACATGGTTCAACAGAATTATGGCTCTCCGTCAGCCTGGCTACAGTGCTGAAGAGAAACCTGGGATTGTTCTTATTTTCCTCTATTAGTGCAGAGTAATAGGCTGGCACTGCGGAGGGCTTTCCTGTATATTTTAAGACTGTCTTGCCAGGCGGACCGAAATTTTTCCAAATTGGTATTTACTTTCTATTTTCTGTGAAGTCTGCTTTAATTTGCGGGTTTGAGGAGTATACCATGGAGCTAACCTCCTCTGTTTAATTATCTTCTTTTTTAGGGGAGCAACAGAGTCAAGTGTCATACGCAATGAACCTGTAGCACGATCAGTCAGGTAGTCAATCTGGGAGGGACTAACGTTAGCATAGGAATCCTTTGTTGTATTGAAACATAGCATTGGATTAAATACTGATGGGATCATATCCTTAAATTTAGCTACAGCACTATTAGACAGGAGTCTGGTATAAGAATTTTTGCCTACTGGATGGTAGTCTGGTAATATGAATTCAAAAGTTATTAAATGATGGTCCGATAAAAGAGGATTCTGTGAGGAGACTATTAAGTCTTCGATTTCAATGCCATATGTCAGGACAAGGTCGAGGGTGTGGTTAAAACAGTGAGTCGGTTCATGTATATTCTGATGGAAGCCGACTGAGTCTAATACTGAAATGAACGCAGTGCTAAGGCTGTCATTATCAATGTCGACATGTACATTAAAGTCACCTACAATAATTACTTTATCTGCTTTAAGGACTAAGCCTGATAGAAACTCCGAGAACTCAGCTATAAAGTCGGAGTAAGGACCAGGAGAGCGGTATACTATAACAAATAAAACTGGCTGCACTGTTTTCCATTTTTCATGAGAAAGAGTGAGAACAAGGCTTTCAAATGAGTTATAGTCGAGTTTAGGTTTAGGGTTGATCAAAAGGCTTGAGTCAAAAATGGCTGCAACTCCACCTCCTCTGCCACTGCCTCGAGGAATGTGAGTATTAATATGGCTCGGAGGAGTAGCTTCATTTAGGCTCACAAACTCCTCAAGACACAGCCAGGTTTCAGTCAGACAAAATAAATCAATATTATGGTCTGATATTAACTCATTTACTAGAACAACTTTAGAGGACAGAGATCTAATGTTAAGGAGTCCACATTTAATTCTCCTATCTTATTGTACTATTGCAGAGGTTGTTTTAATTTTAATTAGATTTTTATGTTTAACTCCTCTTCTCTGTACTTTTGGTTTACTTAGTTTACGTGGTCGGGGGGCAGACACAGTCTCTATGGAGTGTTGGGTGGGTAACTGCTCTAATGGAGGCGCAGAGAAGCGTGTAAGACTGCAGCTCTGCCTCCTGGTCTCAACTCTGAGTTGTCAGGGGTTAGGTTCATAAATAAAAAAAATTAATTACCACCTGTATGCTCTAACCATGAAGGATGCCAGAGTAAAAAAGGGGATGCCTCATGTTCTCCACCAGAGGCCACTGCTCGTGAGGATTCACTGACTCCAACCACTAAAACTCCACCTAGGTCACCACCTCCAACTGCCCAAACTCCATCTAGCTCATCATCTTCACTGGGTATCCCATCACCCTCCTCCCCCCTGCTGGAGTTTTCTGACCAAATGAATAAACTTGTCAGTGCTGGTATCAGGCTTACTCCTCACCCATCTGGGATCCAATCCCCCCAAATTCCAGCCCGCCCCCTGCAACCACCCTGTCCCCCTCCACCACCACAGCGCTAACGGGCACCACCTCCACCCCCCAGTAAGAGCCCAGTACAGCCACCTATTTGTGTTGGTAACTGATGTGTTCTGGGTCCAGCTTTGAAGGCAAATGTTATGCCTGACTTTTCCAAGGAAAAGCCAGGGCCCATTGTGCTGGAAGATACATTGATTCATGTCTCAATAGGTAGGAGGAGAAGATCGGTCCATCTCTCCAGAAACATCACATCATCGAATTTAACATGTATTCCATGTCAGCCACAGTATGTTCTAAAACATGGGGATGTTGGACTTTTTAGCACATTTAAGTTAGCTCTTTTAAATGTGAGGTCTTTGGCAGGCAAATCATTCTTAATCAATGACTTTATCATCAAGCACAAGCTTGATTTTATATTTTTAACTGAAACTTGGTTAGGACAAGATAATAGTGCAGCAGTTCTCAATGAGTCAGCCCCTCCGAATTTCAGCTTCATAAGTGAAGTAAGAATACATAAGAGAGGAGGCGTAGTTGCCATTTTGTTTAATGATAGCATTCAATGCAAGAGAGTCTCTTATGGTTCTTATGAATCTTTTGAATATGTTGCCATTCAGTCAAAGTCCCCAAATACAATTCAAAGTTTTCCAATGAGTTTGTCAATCTACTGTCTGTTGTTTGTATTGATTTTGACTGTGTTGTGTTAGTGGGTGACTTCAGTATTCATCTTGATAATCTCAAAGATGGATGTGCTAAAGAACTTTTAAATGTCCTGGATCATTTTGGCCTATCTCAGCACGTAGCACATTCAACACATAACAAAGGGCATATATTAGATTTGGTTATCTCCAAAGGGCTTAATGTCTCTGAGGTTGTGGTGACGGATGTTGCTCTTTCTGATCATTACTGTATGTCATTTGAAATGGCCACACCTGCTATTCGTTACAAAAGTGGAACAGAGGTAATCAAAAAGTGTTATATTAATGATAACACCTGCGCAGTCTTCACTCAGTCTTTTACATCATCACCAACACCACCCTCAGCTTCAACTGGTGACCTTGTAAATAGTTCCAGTTCCAAAGTTATGACTATTATTGACTCCATCGCCCCAATTTAGACCAAAATTTTGTCAGGAAGGAAAAAGGCACCTTGGAGAAACACCACACTGGTCAAAGTCCAGAAAAGAGTCTGCAGACAGGCAGAGCGCAGGTGGCGAAAAACCAAACTCCAGGTTCATTATGAGATTTACAAAAACAGTCTCCACACCTATAACCATGAACTAAAGAAGGCAAGGCAATCATTCTTCTCAGAGATTATCACACAGAAACTGTAATAATGCCCGCACTTTGTTTTCTGTTGTGGATAGACTGACAAACCCCACAGCATCAGTCCCTCCTGAACTGCTATCCAACAAGTCATGCAATGATTTTGCAGCCTTTTTTACAGATAAAATTTCAAGGATAAGACAAACAGTGCACAGCTTCAGCTCAGGCAAAATGATAAGTCCATCTATGCCTTCTTGTTCTCCAGTTAATCTAGCACATTTTAACCTTCTAGATCATACAAGGCTGACAGAAACTGTGTCACAGTTAAAATCCACAACATGCTGCCATGATACTCTGCCAACAAACTTTTTTAAAAATGTTTTTCATTGCGTAGCTCCAGATGTGTTACAGATAATAAATAATTCTCTTCAGTCTGGTCAGTTTCCCCAGGCCTAGAAAACTGCAGTAATGAAACCTCTCCTAAAAAAGACTAATCTGGATGCTTTAGTAATAAGTACTACAGGCCAATATCAAATCTTCCCTTTCTAGGAAAAATTATTGAGAGGGTTGTTTTTCAACAAACGCATGCTTCCATGATGCAGAACTGTAACAGGCTAATAGAGGACCCAATTGCAGTGTCGGCTGATATACTGGGAACACGCAACAATGGACAACCGGAGCAACACTGTGCCGTACTGAGCAGAGAGCCGGCTCAGAAGGAATCAGTGTGAGAAGAGGAGATCGAGCGCGGAAATCATTGACAGATTTCGGCAAGGTCCAAATCACTCTTGGAGGAGGAACGTGCTCTTTGTAACCACCGAGGCGATACTGTCTGCACACCCGCAAACACAGGGCTAGGACGGAAGGAGTAGTCGGGAACTGGTGAGGTCAGATACCGGAGATCAGTCTGGAGATGAACACTGGAGAGTCTGGCATGACGCAAAGACAATCTGGCAACTGGGAAGAATGACGGCGTGACTTAAATACCCTCCAGATGAACCTAATAGGCTTGGTGTGCAGATTGGCAGGTATGGGGCGTGGCTTGAGAGCTGCAGCACAGATAAGTGCTAAGCAGGACTGTGACACAGAACAATCTTTTTAATGCATTTCAGTCTGGATTTCGTCCACACCACAGCACTGAGATTATACTTATCAAAGTTTTTAAATTACATATATCTAGGGCTGGGCGATATGGCTGAAAACTCTATTGTGATATAAGTGTTTTATATTGGTCGATATCGATAATTATTGATATTTTTTTATGACCTATTTAAGACAAGGACCAGGAGAAAAATACATTCAATTTAAACATTTTTATTTTAAATTGAACCTTCCTTTGATTATAATCCCCTCAGCTATCAAGCCAGAAAGGAAAGGAAATGTCAACACAACCATGGAAAACACTCAAATAATAAATGTTAAAAAAAAGTGTAAAAATGTAAACAGAGAGAAATCTGAGAACTTTTTTTCTGCAGGTTTAGTGCAGGAAGTTCACAAGCTGATTCACCTTCTACTGAATAAAATGTTTGCAGATATGTGCAGTGTTTTGGAAACATAGCAGAAACTGAGGAAGGCTTGACTGAACTATAAAACCAGCCTAGACATATGTTAGTGGTATTACTGGTCTTGGTGGGGACGACAGTCTTGCATAAGTTACAGACCACATTGGTCTGGCTACAGTCCGACTTATAAAATCCAAAACACTGCCATACTGGCGAGCTGACTTTCCCTGTTTTATCGTCAATTTCTTCGCTCACTGCAGCGCTTTCTATTTCTCATCTCACTCCTCGCGGAGCAACAAACACGAGACAAAGAGATGGCGCAACCGAACTTGATGTTACATGATTGGCGTGTTAGCGTGTCACTCCCACTGATCAATGATTACTCCCTACGTTGCTCGGTTACCTAAGAGCAAGTGCCTTTGTTCATGCAACCAACCTCGCTTCGCAACTTCAGGTTTCTTCCGACAAAGAAAAAAAATTATCGAACGTTTTATCAAACGCAATTTTTATTGATATTGATGACGTGTCTATCGCTATCATTTTTATCGCCCAGCCCTACATACATCTGAATAATGATGCTTCCAAAACCTCAGTCTTTATTATTAGATCTCAGTGCTGCCTTTGATGCAGTTGATCATGAAACACTTCTTGACAGACTGGAAAAGTGGGTGGGACTTACTGGCACTGTAGTACAAATAGTATTTACAGGATAGAGACTACTTTATGTCAATTGGTGAGCATGTGTCTGAACGAAAAAAGATGATGTGTGGGGTGCCACAAAGGTCCATTCTCGGACCACTTCTTTTCAATATCTACATGTCAATATCTAGCTCAGATTATGGACATCAACATCATAATATTTCTTATCATACTTACGCAGATGATACACAACTTTATACTTCTGTGTCGTCACATGACTACAGTCCCTTACTTTCATTGAGTGAGTGTATTCATCAAATCAATCAGTGGATGTGCCAGAATATTCTTCAGCTTAATGCAGATAAGACAGAAGTGATTGTATTTGGCCCCAAAAATGAAAGGTCAAAGATCAGTGCTCAACTTAACTCCATGTCACTGACAACAACAGATAAAGCCAGAAATCTTGGTGTAATTATTGATTCTGATCTGAATTTTAACAACCATTTAAAGCTCATTACCAAATCAGCCTACTACCACCTGAAAAATATAACCAGAATTAAGGGATGTCTGTCCAAAGAAGACATGGAAAAATTTGTTCATGCATTCATTTTCAGTAGGTTGGACTATTGCAATGGAGTCTTTACTGGCTTAAACAAAAACAAACAAACAAACAAACAAACAAACAAACAAACAAACAAAACAATTAGGCAACTACGGCTGATTCAAAATACTGCTGCACGAGGCCTTACAAACACCAGAAAAATGGACCATATCATACCAGTCCTCAGATCTGTTATGATCCTGCCTTCCTGTCTCTCCCAGTGTGTCTCCTCTCTCTTTTTCCCTGTGTGTGTGTCTGTCTGTCTACCCCTGGAGTTGTGGCTGGGCAGCCCCTCACCTGCTGCCAGCTCCTCCCACGGCGACTCACCTGCATTCACTCTCCCTTCATCAGGGAGAGTATAAAAGACATGGACCTTCTTCTCCTCGTTGCCGGATTATTCCTCGATCTCCGTGTCGATGTTTGGTCATATGGTTCGTAAGTACAGGTCTCTTTGTCTCTCTCTCAATTTCAGAATTACGTCTTTTGTTGTCCACCTTTTTCCAGCCACTACGTGTGCTGCGTTTTTCTTTGTTTTCAGTGTCTGCCTGCCGCTTCCACGCGTGCCACGCATACCCGCTTCGTCGGTGCTCCTTCAGTTTATCCACTCTGTTTGAGTGCGTCTTTTGTTTGTTCATTATCTGCTTGTTGAGCGCGTTTTCTGTTTCTCGTTTTGTTAATAAATTTGCCTTTGAGAATCCTCTCAGCATATGGCGGCACAGGTTGCCATCTGTCTCGCCACATGTCTAACCTATCTAGTTTTCATTCCACTCCGTCGCAGCCTACGGCTAACCCGTCCGAACCTGCTCTTCCAGACTCCTTGGCCACGAATCCTGAACCGTTTGACAGCGCTTGGGACAAGTGCTGAGGATTTCTGTTACAATGCAGCATTATTTTCTGCCAGCGTCCCCGAGCTTTTCCGTCCGACCGAGCTCGTGTTCATTACGTGTTCGGATTACTATGGGGCAAGGCGTTGACTTGGGCGGAGGCACTGAACTCGTCCGTGGACATTAGCTCTCTGGCGTACTCTGATTTTGAGAGGAGGCTGAGGCTGGTCTTCGACCATCCCAACCACGCGGGTAATGCCTCCAGCTGGTTGCTCCGGCTAACCCAGGGCTCTCAAGCCGCGGCTGATTATGCCGTAGACTTCCTTACCATAGCTGCCGATTCCGGGTGGAATGACATCGCTCTCCAAGGTGTGTTTTTTCATGGACTCTCCGAGTGTTTACAGGAGGAGCTTGCCACCTGGGAAAAACCCGCAGATCTACACGCACTCATCGACATGGCAGTCTAGATGGACAACCGTAGGAGGGAACAGTCTCGGCGCCACTCTTCCCATCCCCCTGCACAGCCGCCACTCCGTGGGCAGAGATCAGCGGCCGTCTCTCCGGAGCCCAGGACAGTCCAGCCCCTCGCTTCTCCGCCTCCGTCTGCCGACAGGGAGGAACCCATGCAGCTTGGCAGAACACAGCTTTCCGCCGCGGAACGCCAGTGGAGGATTCCCGCGGGTGAGTGTGTGTATTGTGGACAAACTGGCCATATCCTCCCTGCCTGTCCTATTCGGCCAAAAGGCAGGGCTTGTCAGTAGATTTGGGGGTACTGAGGAGCCCAATCGTTCCGAACTCTGATCTCCCCAAAGCTCGCAAGCTCCAAGCTCGAGCCTCTCTGGGTGTGGGGGAGGAGGTTTTCTCTTGTCTGGCTCTCATAGACTCTGGTGCAGAGGAGAACCTTCTGGATGAACACTTGGCCGCCGAACTGGGCTACGTCCTGGAGAAGCTGGAGGAGCCAATCAAGGCCTACGCTCTCAACCTGAAAGATCATGGCCCAGGTAACACACCGTACTGCACCCATCCGACTCACTATCTCTGGAAATCACCAAGAGGAGATTTCACTCTTTGTTGTCCGCTCACCACACTCACCCCTCGTTCTTGGGCATCCCTGGCTTCAGAGACACAACCCTCAGATCGACTGGAGCCAGGGAAAGATTTTGGGCTGGAGTGCTCTGTGTCACGCTAATTGTCTCCGTTCAGCCATTCCTCCCACAGGGGGAGACAAAGGAGTCTCTACCACACCACCCGAGCCACTGGATCTCTCCCTGGTTCCAGCTGCTTACCATCATCTCGGGGAGGTATTCAGCAAGGAGAGGTCGCGGTCTCTTCCGCCTCACCGTCCCTACGACTGCGCCATCGATCTCCTTCCTGGCGCTCCTCTTCCCTCCAGTCGACTTTTCAATGTGTCACGCCAAGAGAGGGAGGCCATGGAAAAATACATCCAGGAGTCACTAGCAGCTGGGATTATCAGACTCTCCACTTCCCCGCTTGGCGCGGGGTTTTTCTTTGTGGCCAAGAAAGACAAAACCCTCTGTCCCTGCATTGACTATCGGGGCTTGAACGATATCACTGTGTGCAACAAGTATCCCTTACCTCTCATTAATTCCGCCTTTGACTCCCTCCAACAGGCTTCTATCTTCACCAAACTGGACCTGCGCAACGCATATCACCTGGTGCGTATCAGGGAGGGAGACGAGTGGAAGACCGCATTCAACACACCTCTGGGACATTTCGAGTACCTGGTCATGCCATTCGGTCTCACGAACGCTCTGGCTGTGTTCCAAGCCCTGATTAATGTTTATGTTATGTTTAATTTGTTTTCGTTTATCTAGACGATATCCTTATCTTTTCCCAGTCCCCGGAGGAACAAGAGTCGCACGTTCAGCAGGTCCTATCCCGTCTCTTAGAGAACCGCTTATTTGTGAAGGCCGAAAAGTGTGAATTTCATACTAACACTGTTTCGTTCCTCGGCTTCATAATTCAGGAGGGCAACCTGAAGGCTGATCCCGAAAAGATCAGGGCCGTTGCCGAGTGGCCAGTCCCAGAGACCCGGAAGGAGTTACAGCGCTTCCTCGGCTACTCCTCACAACCGGCTGTACAGCCCCTTAACAAGATCGCTACATTGGCTTCCTGTGAGTCAAAGAATAAACTTTAAAATCTTACTGTTGGTCTACAAAGCATTCAATGGTCTAGGACCAAAATATATTCTAGATTTATTAACCCCATATGAAGTATCCAGACCTCTCAGGTCATCAGTGACAGGTCTATGGTGTGTTCCCAGAATCAGAACTGAATAAAGTGAAGCAGCTTTCAGTTATTATGCTCCTCACCTGTGGAGCATTCTCCCTGCACACCTGAGGTCTGCACCAACTGTCAGCTCGTTTAAATCAGGGTTAAAAACATTATTATTTGCTACAGCTTTTACTTAAAGTAAATATATCTGCTCAATGATTTTAATCATTCTAAATGCTAAATTATTGTCTTTTACTGGCTTCTGTTTTTAATTTTCCTTTAATTGTATTTTATTTTTATTTTTCTATTCTCTTCTAATCTCTTTCTTTCTTTCTTTCTTTGAAATGTATAATTTTAATGTATTTTTATGCTTCATTTCCCCTCAGGGATTAATAAAGGATTTCTGATTCTGATTCTGAAGTCAACAGTCTCTGTAAGCAATTTCTCCTCCGTTTGTCAGCTTATTTTCTTGCTCAGTTCTTTTTGCCTGACATAAAACAAAAACAATAATTTAGTCACTCAATCACTGGACTACTACACCATCATATAATGTGTTGACATCATTTTTAACTGTACACTTATACGCATTGACATTAAAAGTCAGGTCACCCAAGAATTTTCAGATCAAAGCAATTTCACAGTCATTTGCCTAATATAGTCTATAGCAGCTGTGGTTCAGGACATGGAGCAGTTGTCCACCTATAAGAAGGTTGGTCCTTTACCTCGGCAGTCCACATGCCGAAGTATCCTTGGGCAAGATACTGAACCCCAGAACTGCCCCCGATGCTGTGCCATCGGTGTGTGTATGTACATCACTTTGAATAAAAGCGTCTGCCAAATGACTAACTGTAATTGTAACTGTAACACACTTAACAAGCATCGTGCATACGAAGCACATGTTCACTAGACACTTGTATGAGCTACAACTGTCCTATCTTGGAGCCTTGACACGTGGGAGCCTGCACTCAAACAAGCAAATTCCTCTGGTAGATGACCTGGGTGGAATTGCCGGTAGAGTGATCAGGTTTTCCAAAGCAGCTTTACTCCTTTCATGAGCTTCCTTCCCCTTTTTGCCCTGTCTTTGCTGTGCTCTTTCACTCATGTTTCCAATCAACTTCTTCTTTCCAATCTCAACATTTCTCTTCCATTTCTCTCTGTTTCCTGAGGTACTCTGTTCTCTGAGTGTCAGCATTCTGTCAAGCACAATAAGATAAGATAAGATAAGATATGATAAGATAAGATAAGATAACAACACAAATACAACAGAAACTGCTCCAAGTAGGCGGTACAATAATCTGCATAACATTCTGTGCAATAACCTGGGCAATAATCTGTGCAACATTTCAGTACATAAAAGCCTGTAATCTGTGCAATATTTTTTCTGTAAACTGTGCAATATTTTAGGTTTGTAAATACTATTCCCAGTACACCCTTTTGTATATACTTTGTGTTAACTGCATGCACTTTGTCTTTTAATATTCTATTCTTCGGAATTTCCCCTCGAGGGACAAATAAAGGAATATTGAATTGAATTGAATTGAATTGAATAAGATAAGATAAGATAAGATAAGATAAGATAAGATAAGACTTTATTGATTCCACACCACACCAAATTTGGTAAGCTGCTGTATTGTATTTTTTGTTTGCTGTTGTGTATACATGTACAAACTATAACTGTCATGGAGCCTTTTACCGAGACTTTTAAAAATAAATAGGTACCAACTATCTTAAGGTCTGCTTGTTAACATTACTTAATGTGTCAGTAAACAGTTAACAATGTGAAAATGAAAACTTTTGTTTGCAAACACTCAAGAAAATGTTATGAGCATGTTAGTGTATATTTGAAAAGGTCTGCTTAATGTTAAAATACACATTTAGTCATTTACAATCTATGGCAGTGGTTTTTGTAAGCATATTTGATAGTTTGTATTTAGTATTTATATTTAAAAACATATACTTGCCAATAGGCTATGAGATTTGCAACCATGTTACTACTACTTGCAGCCAAGTGCAACAGGATTGCAAATGGCTGCAAGTAAAAGGGCGGCAGATTTCGCCTTAACAGTGCTAGTCAGGAGGGGTTGACTAGCTAAGGAGCACATGTTGCATACTAGCGCTCCCCTTTTGATGTGTGTTTTTTTGTGGAGGGGAAATAGTTTATTTCATTGCATGGACTAAACCTTGTGGACATTAACTTTCATAGTTCCGCCCCCTGTCACCTCCTTCGTTTCCCCGTGACTGGCTGTCAATTAAGACAGCTGATATAAAACAGCTGGCGATCATCAGCTTGCTCTCTTCCTGGCGTGTCAATCTGTGGGTCGGGGTGATCAGTCGACGCTGCTGCTGCTGCTGCCACTGTGATGAACCAGATATCTCGACAAGTAAAGGAACGAAAACCCGCCTGATCTGTCTAGTTTGTGTGAGTGGGCTGCTAACTGCTGCAGTGCCCATCAGTAATTGTGACTGTTGACGATTGCAGCAATACGGATCGACGATGAGCGGAGAGACGAGAGCAGCACAGAGACAAGAACAGCTGACAGCCTGCATGCTGACGCCAGACCACGCCCCTGCCACTGAACCTTCACTGCTAACCGGACTGAGTATAAAAAAAACACTCTTGTTAGATTGGACAGGAACCTATGAGACATTCAAGGACTGCAGTACTTTTTAATCTTCTTTTAGTAATTAGACCCCTTGTATTAAACCTTGTCTTTTTAAATAAATTGTTGAATTTGTACCTTCCTTTTGTGTCTGTGTTGGTGTGGCCCGGGGATATTAAAATACTATTTGTCTCAGCCTTGTGACAGTAACATGGTTGAAACTTTGAGCATGAAAGTAGCCAACAATGACATTTTCTGAAAACAGGACAGTACTTACATATGATCTAGCCATTGTCCAGAAAAGATCTTGATGAACTGTAGATATATAATTTATTACATGGGCAAGTGGATCTTCGTAAACCGGCGGAGTCGTGCACTCAGAGTCATCACATACAGTCAGACCTAAATGTATATATTTTGATCAGTATCTCATCTGACCACATCACAAGCACATTCGCCATGCGTACTGGTCACTCAACCTGACCGAATGTACACAGGTGAAACAGGGATGTCTGGTGATCTGTGACTCAAATTGCCTGGTGACAAACGTGTATGCCATTTTCCCCAGGTTGGCACATGACTCGTTCATCCCGGTGAATTCTAGCAGCCCTACAGTCTTTCAGGGGGACACCCCTCTGGATGGGTGGCTGCTAGGTGATAATGGCTATCCACTGAAAACGTGGTTGATGACGCCATATATCACACCTTCAACAAGATGGCAGCGTGGTTTTAACAGTGTTTTCAGTAGTGCTCGGTCAGTCATCAAACGGACAGTGTGATCAATAATTAGCAACAACCACGATTCAATGCAACTATCTAAATGAGCACATTCAGTCAGACCTAAATTTATACATTTTGATCAGTATCTGAACTGACCACATCGCAAGCGCGTTCGGCACGCGTAATGGTCACTCACCCTGACCGAATGTACACAGGTGACACAGGGATGCAAACTAATTAATTAACGTCACTGTGCCAACCAGAAACAGCCGTGGCATCCTACAGAGCATATATACTGCATCTATCTCAGAGCACTCCAGAGACAGAGAGAGACAGACACATGGAAAAAACGTAAGTGATGATCATTGTCCGCTATTACCCACGTCATTTCATTCCAAATACATGTATGTAATCATAGTAATGCTTAACGTTATCTACAAAGATGGAGTACATCATTGCTCTGAGGAGGATGAGAAGGAGGAGGAGGCCGAGGATTTACCATCTAAGGACCTCATATTTAGACTTGAGTGACGTCAGTCTCCTCCTGGGAGAAGTTTGGGCATTGGACACTTTCCTGCGCAGGCTCAGTCATCCTCAAAACTTGCCATGCGCCTCACCAACGGCGTTTTTAAAGGTGAGGCAAGGAGCTGGTGTGATTGGTGAAGATTTGACTCGGCTGTGTCAAACCCACTCCATGCCTTGTTCCCTCCCTCCTTCTGAGTTGCGACTGAGATGAGAAGGGGGAGGAGATGTGCCGGCAGCGCAGTGCACGAAAATACCAAAGTCTGCACCGCCACACCCCATCGGCGAAGCGGACCTGACTTTGTGCTGCGTCTGTGCCATGCCAGCGGCGGAATCGGAAATAGAGCCCAACTACTTAAAGTGAGCGAGTGAGCACTTGCCTTTTGCAACACACATAAAAGGTTGTAAAATGGTGTGGTGAGTGCCATTAATGTTTTGAAAACTTCAACAGTGTTTCAGAAAGGGCTGATGCAGATAAGAAGAACTATAACTGATCTCTTTGTACAGTGGTGATGAAGAGGTGCACAATCCATCCATCCATTTTTCTATACCCAACTATCCCTTTCCAGGGTTGCGGGGGGGCTGGAGCCTATCCCAGCTGTCAACGGGCAAGAGGCGGGGTACACCCTGAACCAGTTGCCAGCCAATCGCAGGGCAAAATATACAAACAAACAACCATTCACACTCACACTCACACTCACACTTAAGGACAATTTTAGAGTCACCAATTAACCTAATGAGCATGTTTTTGGTCTGTGTGAGGAAGCCAGAGTACCCGGAGAGAACCCACGCATGCACGGGAAGAACATGCAAACTTCACACAGAAAGGCCCCGCCCCACCCGGGGATCAAACCAGCAACCTTCTTGCTGTGAGGCACGTGCACTACCTGCTGTGCACCATGCCGCCCTCGGACTATCCCTTTTCGGGGTTGCGGGGGGGCTGGAGCCTAGGTGCACAATTCAGAAAACAATTCAGATACCAGTTAATCACCAGCACATTTCTTGTATGTAATGATTTTCATGGTCACTGCATGCTGCTGTGACACTCCGGTTCCAAGAGTGTAAAAGTCCATTCATGACAGTAGCTTTACCAAATAATTTTAACTTAAGGTCCCTTAACAAGCTTTTTTTAGACCTTTCAAATTCAGCTCTATTCTGCTTTCATTAGTGAAGGGAGATTGCTCAGTTGTCAAGGAGTGGGATCTGTCATTGTCATCATGTGACCTAAGTATGAAACGTCTGTCATTAATCTGTCTGAACCTGACCGAAGTACCTGTAGACTTCAGGTCATGTGATGACACCTGAACCAGCTCAATGACAACTGAGAACTGTGACTGGTTAAAAGCTCCAGAAAACACAAATGTACAGACCCTGAATTAAGATTTTAACAAACAACTTGATTACTGCTCAGTATTTTGCCCAACATCCTCCCATAATGGTTCTATGCACCCCAGGGGTGGCCTGCTCTGTGGTTATAAAACTGCTAAAACTGAGTACATTATGTTTCAGAAATGCATGAAATAAGCATATGTTAGTCATCAAACCACTGGAGAAATATTTGTATACTAGTATTCCAGTTAGTTTTTTTTTTTTTAATATCCCAGTTGTGTGTGTGTAAACATATCCTGGTTTCAGAAACCTGGACAAGCTAGCTTGAGAAGCTAGCTGTAGTACTCTGATAAAGTCTGCTGTGGATTGTAAGCACCCTATCCAGGTTTCTGATCATTGTCTGCCATGTGCAACAATGTATCCTCGTTCTCAGTTATGAAGTAGATCAGCTGGAAAATTACAAATGTGATAACTAATATTATGGCGATCTGCAGGGTTAGATAAAAGGTAAGGTCTGACACTGGTAATGTGATAAGAAATTTTATTGTTGCTTTCGCCTTCCATCACTGATCAGATACAAGGGTACAAGGTGCTCTTTGTGCCTTCAACATTAGCTTGAGCCCTGATACATGTACAAATGTATGTGAGTTTTTACCTCATTTCCAATCTTATTCCCTGTCAGATTCAGTTAGCCAAACTACTTTGTACTATACAGTATAGACCTTGAGGAGAAAGTAAATGAAAATGAAGGGTAACAGAATGCAATGTAAACTCACCTCAATGGAATCTTGCGCTTTGCAGAACAAATCCTGACAACGTAGCCTTTGCCATGCAGTTGCTTGCATGCATGGCTATTTTCAATCTTTAAGCATTGATTAAATGAATCCCGTTCTGGGTGTTAAGGGAGAATAGGCTGACAACACATATTGAGCTAGTCTATCTGAAACTGGTATTGTGCTATGTGGCTACAAAATCTGGCAATGTACAGTGCAAAAAAGATTTCAAACACAATGGGGGTGTGTGGAGGGGTTCCTTTCTGAATAGCCGGGAGCCGTCAAACAAAAAGAGCATGGAACAAGCTAGCAAGGGGACACAATACAGGCTTATGGAAAGGTTCTGTAGCCAGTTTGAGGAGTACAAGTTAAGAGAGGAATAAATCAAGCTACATTTCCTTTGCTTTCCAGATTTTCATATCAGGGGCTCGGGCAATGACAGCAGGTTTCAGCCAAGTCAAGTCCAAGTAGCTCTCCATACATAGTCAGTCAAAATATATACCAAGAATCCCCTCTGGACACAGTCATTGTTGGAAGTAAGTATGTTGCAGAAATGTCACATCCAGTCCACTTCCAGAAACAATAATCAGTGTACAAACAACAACACAGATGGGGAAATCTATACAGGGAGGAGAAACAGGCATTAAATAATGTAAGATAAACAAACAACAAAAATTACACTACATAAACCTAAGTAAGATTAGTAGAGATGTTTAATCCAATATAGGACAAAAACGTACGGAAATACATTGTCTTTAGAATGTAGCATATATGTCAAGTAATCTAATGAAACATATTCAAGTATGACCTTATGCCACTGTGTGGGACTTTATCTGTTATCCAGTTCAGAAGTATGTACTTTCTTACACAAAATGTTCAATTTTATAATAAAAATATATCATACATATTTATCAGTAAACAAGCAATTTTGGAATGCCATATCTAGATGCTGTGCACCCGTGACAAACTCTATAGTTTGTTTTGAGCTGGAAATCAATTCTCAGTGTATCAGGGTGGGAAAGGTGGGATGTTGATGCTTTTTTGCTTTCTTTCCAAGAGTGAAACGAGTAACAGTTAATGCTAGAGTCCAGGGGTCTAATTTATAAAACTTGCTTAGGCACAAAACGGGGCATAAAAGTTGCGTACGCAACTTCCTACGCAAAGGTTGTGATTTATAAAAATAAACTTAGCTTGAGAATGTGCGTACTGGTACGCCAACTTTGATGCTTGCTTACGAACATTTTGGAGACAGGGGGAACTGGCGGTGCAGATGGTGAGGTGGTGAATTGAAGCCAGACTGATCTCATACATTTAATGTCATCACATATCAGACTTATAGACCCGCATAATCATAAACACCCAAGTCTGCAGTGTTATACATGTGTTCCTTTAGTGAGCCGTTAGGCCTACTACTCTATGCACAATGTTCATATATCATACTTCCATCTTCAAATGATACAGAATGGTGGATGGCACTGATTGATTAGTAGTAATTGTGACAAGGTGTGTAACAATCATTCAATTTGCTGAGTAAGCATATAAATAGTGCGGTGACACTCGTGCGTAATGCTGCACAATGGATGCGCTGGCACTGCTGGAAGATCATGCAAATGGTAGGATCAGGATGGAGAGAAGTTTTAGGGACCACGGAGATTTCCTGGCCCGTGATGATGACTTGCTAATAAGCCGATGTAGATTCCCTAGAGCGGTGCTCTTGGATCTATGTGCTGAACTGGCCCAGTGTTAGATAGACCCACTCGCCGGAACAGCGCCATCCCAGTGCATATCCAGGTGCTGACCACTCTGGGGTTCCTGGCGACTGGCTCCTTTCAGCGGGAATTAGCCGACAGGTAAGTGTTTGATATGATTAATATTATATAATGTTACATTGTCTGTCTAAAGCCCCTTTTGGGTATGATATAATTCTGTTAAATTATGTCCTTAGGTCTGGGATATCGCAGCCATCCCTCAACGCCATAATGCCAGCTGTTTTGGATGGCATTATAAAAATTGCCAGTCGATACATCAGGTTTCCTTACACTGTGGGTGAACAGGCCGACATTAAAAGGCAATTTGCAGCAATGTCTGGTTTCCTAAATGTAATCGGCGCAATTGACTGTACTCACATTGCTATAAGGGCTCTGAGTGAAAATCAATTTGCTTATGTGAACCGAAAAAATGTGCATTCACTCAATGAACAAATTATTTGTACCTCGGACATGATCTTGACGAATGTAGTGGCACGGTGGCCTGGTTCAACACATGACTCATTCATCCTGACGCACAGTAGTGTAGGGAGCAGACTGCAGGCAGGTGCTGCACGTGATGGCTGGCTCCTGGGTAAGTACATAAACGCCATTGCATAGATTCTACCCATTAAAGCCTGATGTATAATTACTCTTCTGTTATACCTTGCAGGTGACAGTGGCTACCCCCTAAAGCGCTGGCTCCTCACCCCCTTCACCAACCCGCAGATCGCAGAGGAGGTGCGCTTCAATGTGGCACACTCTCGTGCGCGCTCCGTCGTGGAGAGAGCCATCGGTTTCCTCAAAGCTCGGTGGAGGTGTTTGGATGCCTCTGGGGGCAGACTGCTTTATCACCCTACAAAGGTGTGTAAAATAATAATGGCTCGTGGAATTCTGCACAATGTGGCACTGGGGAATGCTGTTCCCCTCCTGCATGGCCTCCCTCCCCCACACCATGAGGACCCGGATCCACAACCACCTCCCCGACATGAGGAATTTCAGCAGGGAGCAAGGCTCCGTGAAGGTGTCATGCGGCGTTTTAAATAAGACGGCAAGTATGTTTCATTTTTTAACAAGATCTTTAATGGAGCTGGCAGTGTCAGACATGACCTCACACATGTTGCCCATCACTGTGCGTATTTGCTGGAGCTCGTCACGGACTTCATTAATGGCACTGATGATGTCCCTTTGCGTTTGAAGGACAGCGTCTGTCAGGATCCGACCACTTCTAGGTGCGCCATGCGGTCGGGACGCACTGGTGCTGGGGACAGCCAGGCCTTCAGCCACGGTGCCAGGACACGCCGTGCCCAGAACCTCCTCGTCACCAACCGCTTCCAACTCCACAATGACTGGGGACACAAAGAAGTCAACTACCTTTTCACAAGTCTTAAAATATTTACTTTAATAAACAGATAAAACTGTACTTTACCAGTCTCCTCTGTGGTCTCTGCCAAATCGGTGTCTCCTTCCTTCTCTGACACTATGCCATACACGCTAGCCGTACAAGGATCGGGGCTATCTTGGTGTCCAGCGGTGTGGGCTCGGGTGCGCCCTTGCCCCCACCAGTAGCAGATGCGCTTCGACGGTGCCATGCCACTTTCTTCTTGGCCTCCACCTTCAAATCCGACCACTTCTTTTTAATTTCTGCCACAGAACGCTCTGTGGCACTGTAACTGTTAGCTGCGGTGACGACGTGCTGCCACTCATTTCTTTTTATTTTATTTGTGACGCCACTACTGTGACCACCAAACAAAATATCTTTTCTGGCCTCCACCTCACCCACAAGCACCTCGATAAAATTTCTTTTTCTTTTTTCTGCCATGATCGTACGTAAAATGCCATTGATCAGCAGGGATATTTATATGCAAAGACATTCATGAGGTACTTTGCATTGACCATTCATGGTAAAATGTGGGTGTGTCGGGGGCAGGATGTGACGTGAATCCACCTGCGCAATCTTCCAGGTGGAGTGTGATTTATAAAGGGAAAATTGCGTGCAGGTGTGAGTACGCATGGTTTTATAAATCCGAATATTTTATGGCGTACGCCATTTCCAGCTTTTGGGCGTACGCACACTTTTAGTATGGATCCCACGCAATGTTTTATAGATGAGATCCCTGATCTTCTGTGCAGGTACAGGTTTGATTTTGTCTTTGTACAGAGTAGACAGAATGGTACCAAACTTGGCACCCTCACTACTAAGACCCCAGGAAGATGCACAAACTCACAGCACTCTGCTCCTGTTTAGTTCCAGTATGCGATTCACACGTAGCAGGAAGGGGAAAAGAAAATAAAAACAAAACATCCTATTCCACCTGAGCTGGAAAAGAAGGGGGAGGGAGATGATAAATCAGTCACACCTGAGAGCTCAGAAAAGGAAGGAAATCAAACAAAGGAGGATTGAAATGAAGTGAGAAGTGAGAAAGACAGAAAACGAGAGAACTCAAAGTTTGATTCAGTTACCAGATTAATTAAAAGAAAACAGTGAAGTAAACCGAGTGTTAAGGATGGGCTGGAAGTTGAACTGTGCGTTAAACTGGACACTAGAGGAAAAAGCTGATCCCTGGATCAGGCGGAAAAGGAGCTGATTCTACTATCCTTGACCTGTTTGGATTCAGTGGCAAATATCTCTGTCCGAGTTGGGTGATGCACTACTAAGCAGATAAATCCCCTTTTTCCTGAAACTCTCCAGGCTTCTCCTAAAGTCTGACCTCAAGCTATGCCATTTTTTCTCTTCCCTCAAACATACATCCTTCTGAACTGAACTGAAAGACACACATACACATGCTCACACACATACACATACACATACACATACACATACACATACATACAATTTGCTCTATTATTTATTTAAAGAACATTTGATATTTTTTTTGGGTGATTACTCTCTGAATATCTCATTTGAATTCACTGTTTTATGAATGGACATTTATGAATTAAGAGACATTTGAGTTTGGTTATTGACCTGATATGTTTTGATTAATATTTGATTGAATATAAGAAAACTAACTCACTGCATCGATTGGTTGTGTTTTATTGTGTGCTTTTGTATCTAAGAAGCCAGCTGCTGGGTTTCTTCTCAAATTTACAGTAGTATTTGTTTTAAAATATTGACAGGTTGATTTTTTTGAGTATTCCCCTCTCTGGTGCCCAACATTATTTCGTATTTTGAGAAGCTTCTACGCTACACACAACACCACAAACTGTAATTACTTACTGTTGTTTCTGTTTGGATTAAATAAATCTGATAAAGAATATTAATCTGTGATCTTATATTTTAGCCATGCTAGCACCATGACTCTAGGGATGATAGAGGGTGAATCCTACTGAATTTGGTGATCCCTTGACTTTTCCTCTAGCACCACCATGAGGTTGACTTTAGTGGTTCAGAGTTAAATATCTTGACAACCATTGGATGGTGTGTAATTATATTTGCTACAGATATCCAAGGTTCCTACTTTCCTCTTGACCAGCAGGTCAAATGTTTCATTAATTCAGCCAGGTATCTCAGCATGTACTTGATGGATAGGCACAAAATGTTGTATAGGCTTTCATGCTTCCCATACCCTACTGACTTACGTGATCCCCTGACTTTTCCTCTTGTGCCACCAGCAGGTTGATATTTTTGGTAGTTAATTAAATATTGCAATAACCCATATGATGGATTGTTGTGAAATTTGGAACGGACATTCAATGTCCATAGAGGATGAATTGCAATAAATAAAATAAAATACCTTGAATATAGTGCCAGCATCAGGACATTTTTCATTTTTGGTTTATGACCAAATACCTGCAAAACTATGACATGCCCATCAGCATCTTCCAGATGCTGGCAGAAAACCTTCCTGGACTTCAGTCAGTGGCTGTTCTTTCCCCTGGTTCTCATCTTGTTCAGTGCTGTGGTATTTCTTCATCTTGATTTAATTTTCTTCTTAGCTATGTAAAATAAACTGATTTTGTGTGTTCGCTGCTTTTTTGTTCAGCCATGAGCCAGGTTGCAACAAAATAGGGGATCCAAACCTGGTAAATATTAAATATTACCTTAATGTGACAAATGTTTGTGATTAAAGTGATCCTTGTGGTTTTTGGATGCTTAAATTAGTGTTGGTGCTTAGTATGGGTACTCTGTAAGAAAAGAAAAGTTGAGAAAACTTAAAGTAAATCAACCAGCTGCGAAGGATTTTTGAGTTTTACTCAACTAAAGGCTAATGTGTTGTGTAAACTTAGGTTTAGGTTTAGGTTTTTAGGTAGAAGGCAAGGCAAGGCAAATTTATTTGTATAACACAATTCATACACTAGGCAATTCAAAGTGCTTTACAGAAGCATAAAAATACATTAAAATCATACATTTCAAAGAAAGAAAGAAAGAAAGAAAGAAAGAAAGAAAGAAAGAAAGAAAGAAAGAAAGGAAGGAAGGAAGAGATTAGAAGAGAATATAAAAATAAAAATTAAATACAATTAAAGGAAAATTAAAAACAGAAGCAAATAAAAGACAATAAATTAGCATTTAAAATGATTAAAATCATTGAGCAAATATAATTACTTTAAGTAAAAGCTGTAGCAAATAATAATGTTTTCAACCCGGATTTAAATGAGCTGACAGTTGCTGCAGACCTCAGGTGTGCAGGGAGAATGTTCCATAGGTGAGGAGCACAATAACTGAAAGCTGCTTCACTTTGTTTGCTTCTGATTCTGGGAACACACAATAGACCTGTCACTGATGACCTGAGAGGTCTGGATACTTCATATGGGGTTAATAAATCTAGAATATATTTTGGTCCTAGACAATTGAATGCTTTGTAGAACAACAGTAAGATTTTAAAGTCTATTCTTTGACTCACAGGAGGCCAATGTAGTGATCTGAGGACTGGTGTGATATGGTCCATTTCTCTGGTGTTTGTAAGGACTCATGCAGCAGCATTTTGAATCAGCTGTAGTTGCCTAATTGATAATTTGTTTAAGCCAGTGAAGACTCCACTGCAATAGTCCAACCTACTGAAAATGAATGCATGAACAAGTTTTTCCATGTCTTCTTTGGACAGACATCCCTTGATTCTGGTTATATTTTCAGATGGTAGTAGGCTGATTTGGTAATGAGCTTTAAATGGTTGTTAAAATTCAGGTCAGAATCAATAATTACACCAAGATTTCTGCCTTTATCTGTTGTTGTCAGTGACATGGAGTTAAGGTGAGCACTGATCTTTGACCTTTCATTTTTGGGGCCAAATACAATCACTTCTGTCTTATCTGCATTAAGCTGAAGAATATTCTGGCACATCCACTGATTGATTTGATGAATACACTCCTTCAGTGAAAGTAAGGGACTGTAGTCATGTGATGACACAGAAATATAAAGTTGTGTATCATCTGCGTAAGTATGATAAGAAATATTATGATGTTGATGTCCATAATCTGAGCTAGGGGCAACATGTAGATATTGAAAAGAAGTGGTCCGAGAATGGACCCTTGTGGCACCCCACACATCATCTTTTTTCATTCAGACACATGCTCACCAATTGACACAAAGTAGTCTATATCTTGTAAATAGGATTTGAACCAGTGTAGTACAGTGCCAGTAAATCCCACCCACTTTTCCAGTCTGTCAAGAAGTATGTCATGATCAACCGTATCAAAGGCAGCACTGAGATCTAATAATACTAAGACTGAGGTTTTGAAAGCATCATTATTCAGATGTATGTCATTTAAAACTTTGATAAGTATAGTCTCAGTGCTGTGGTGTGGATGAAATCCAGACTGAAATGCATTAAAAAGATTGTTCTGCATCATGAAAACAACCCTTTCAAAAATTTTTCCTAGAAAGGGAAGATTTGATATTGGCCTGTAGTTACTTATAACTGAAGCATCCAGATTGGTCTTTTTTAGGAGAGGTTTTATTACTGCAGTTTTCAAGGCCTGTGGAAACTGACCAGACTGAAGAGAATTATTTATTATCTGCAACACATCTGGAGCTATGCAATTAACATTTTTTAAAAAGTTTGTTGGCAGAGTTTCAAGGCAGCATGTTGTAGATTTTAACTGTGATACAGTTTCTGTCAGCCTTGTATGACCTAGAAGGTTAAAATGTGCTAGATTAACTGGAGAACAAGAAGGCACAGATGGACTTATCATTTTGCCTGAGCTGGAGCTGCACACTGTTTGTCTTATCCTTGAAATTTTATCTGTAAAAAAGGCTGCAAAATCATCGCATGACTTGTTGGATAGCAGCTCAGGAGGGACTGATGCTGTGGGGTTTGTCAGTCTATCCACAACAGAAAATAAAGTGCGGGCATTATTACAGTTTCTGTTGATAATCTCTGAGAAGAATGCTTGCCTCGCATTCTTTAGTTCATGGTTATAGGTGTGGAGACTGTTTTTGTAAATCTCATAATGAACCTGGAGTTTGGTTTTTCGCCACCTGCGCTCTGCCTGTCTGCAGACTCTTTTCTGGACTTTGACCAGTGTGGTGTTTCTCCAAGGTGCCTTTTTCCTTCCTGACAAAATTTTGGTCTAAATTGGGGCGATGGAGTCAATAATAGTCATAACTTTGGAACTGAAACTATTTACAAGGTCACCAGTTGAAGCTGAGGGTGGTGTTGGTGATGATGTAAAAGACTGAGTGAAGACTGCGCAGGTGTTATCATTAATATAACACTTTTTGATTACCTCTGTTCCACTTTTGTAACGAATAGCAGGTGTGGCCATTTCAAATGACACACAGTAATGATCAGAAAGAGCAACATCCGTCACCACAACCTCAGAGACATTAAGCCCTTTGGAGATAACCAAATCTAATATATGCCCTTTGTTATGTGTTGAATGTGCTACGTGCTGAGATAGGCCAAAATGATCCAGGACATTTAAAAGTTCTTTAGCACATCCATCTTTGAGATTATCAAGATGAATACTGAAGTCACCCACTAACACAACACAGTCAAAATCAATACAAACAACAGACAGTAGATTGACAAACTCATTGGAAAACTTTGAATTGTATTTGGGGACTTTGACTGAATGGCAACATATTCAAAAGATTCATAAGAACCATAAGAGACTCTCTTGCATTGAATGCTATCATTAAACAAAATGGCAACTACGCCTCCTCTCTTATGTATTCTTACTTCACTTATGAAGCTGAAATTCGGAGGGGCTGACTCATTGAGAACTGCTGCACTATTATCTTGTCCTAACCAAGTTTCAGTTAAAAATATAAAATCAAGCTTGTGCTTGATGATAAAGTCATTGATTAAGAATGATTTGCCTGCCAAAGACCTCACATTTAAAAGAGCTAACTTAAATGTGCTAAAAAGTCCAACATCCCCATGTTTTAGAACATACTGTGGCTGACATGGAATACATGTTAAATTCGATGATGTGATGTTTCTGGAGAGATGGACCGATCTTCTCCTCCTACCTATTGAGACATGAATCAATGTATCTTCCAGCACAATGGGCCCTGGCTTTTCCTTGGAAAAGTCAGGCATAACATTTGCCTTCAAAGCTGGACCCAGAACACATCAGTTACCAACACAAATAGGTGGCTGTACTGGGCTCTTACTGGGGGGTGGAGGTGGTGCCCGTTAGCGCTGTGGTGGTGGAGGGGGACAGGGTGGTTGCAGGGGGCGGGCTGGAATTTGGGGGGATTGGATCCCAGATGGGTGAGGAGTAAGCCTGATACCAGCACTGACAAGTTTATTCATTTGGTCAGAAAACTCCAGCAGGGGGGAGGAGGGTGATGGGATACCCAGTGAAGATGATGAGCTAGATGGAGTTTGGGCAGTTGGAGGTGGTGACCTAGGTGGAGTTTTAGTGGTTGGAGTCAGTGAATCCTCACGAGCAGTGGCCTCTGGTGGAGAACATGAGGCATCCCCTTTTTTACTCTGGCATCCTTCATGGTTAGAGCATACAGGTGGTAATTAATTTTTTCTCTCCAGTCTGTAACAACAAAATTTCGAAGTCAAAATACATTTTTTGTCAGCACTTTGTAAGAGAAACTCAACTCACAGCATGATCATTGTTTTACTCTATGGTTGTGTAAAAGAACATATTGTAAGAAACAAAAAAATATGAAAAAAAAAACCCAACCAATGTTTGACTCCAAATAGGAATGAAAATGAGGTACAGGCCTGAACTCCATGTGTTTTGGAAGGAGTATCTTGTCTCACAATGTACGTGAACTAGTAAATCTATTGTGATTACAAAAATGGTTTTTGCACCAAAGATGTTGAGTGGTGGTAACACCAAACTAATTTGCATAGAAAATACACCATGCAGCACAAAAACGGCTGCCTGTGTACACAGGCCCATCATGTGTATGTTTATCACAGTACTGATGATACTGCACAATCCATGTTGTTGCATCAGTGATGGCGATGAAACCAGTATACCGCCCAGCCCTCCCCTGAAGGCTTACGGCAGCAAAAGCACTAATGGTGTATTGGCTTTTATGTTTGATTTTCTTAAAAAGATTAGCTCATTTGAGGATTTAGTGTTAGAGAATAACTTTACAATCTAAAATACTCATAAGAGAAATTGTGTATATGCATCATTTATAAGTCAGAAAAATCATCAAGGGGTCTAAATACCACTGAATTCACTGTATATGGGGTCTTAAAACATGAGACAACATTTGTCTATTGTCTAGATTTATGTGGCCCATCATTCTGAGAGCCGCTGGTGTTACAGAATGCATGCAATGTTAGTACCACACTTAGTACCACGCAATACTAGGCTACCGAAAGGTTGTTGTAAAGGGCTGTATAAATAAAGCACATTTACATTTTACCAGCAGTGGATATATTAGTGATGGGTCATACCTTGCTGATGCTTCAGTGCTTGTGTTGAGAAATCCCGGAAGTGTTTAGCGAAGCACGCATTGATGCTTGTGTCATTTAGGGCGAATGACATCACTGATGACGTGGCGAAGCCTCGATGGTTCATGAATTGGTTCGAGTATCAGCACGATTTATATACTGCAATGGATCCGCTCACACTTTGTGGATTAATGTTGCTGATTTGTTGGTTTGTGTGTGACATAGAGGTGCATTTTGATGGAGCCTGTGAGAACCGTGTGGGAACATTTTGACCTGATGTCTCCCAATAAAATAAGTACACTTTCAGTAACATTATTACAAGTGTTTTATGTTTATTATGCAATGTACTATATTTTTCACTGTCCTTTCTTTTAATCCAAGGTGAAGTGTTTAAGTACTGAAGAAGTTTTGTTTTATTATTTTGACACAAATCTGATTCCATAGTACAATCACATCACTATTTAATGCTTACTGGCACAAAGTGATTTTACTTTACAAACAAATGAATTACATTGTACTTAAAGTATTACACTAGTTTTTTTTTTTTCAACTTTATAATAAAAAAGAATAAACATTCACAAGTGTCCCTAAGCAGATACTGTATGTTACTATGATGACAGATACAGAATGTCAGATTCTACACAGATCAATTTCATCAAGGTGCATCTTTCCAGTTCTTTTAAAAGTGACAAGTAGCAACTATCATATTTATATAAATCTCAAAACCTCCCCATAGCATTACACTTTCACATTGACATTGATGTCACCATAAAAACAGAACACATGATGCCTCCTTTCATGCAATCATGTTTAGAACTGATGTCCTATGCCACACTAAATTATCAGTGGTGAAAATGCACTATTCTAGTCATATGTCCCAGAACCTCACTGAGAACACTCGCTATGCCACGTAGTTCATTACCTGTTCATCATACTTGTCCAAAAGGATCCTGATGTCCTTCCCAATTGCCCCACTGCGTGATCTGTACAGCTTAATAAGCTGTGATGAGTGTACATCCAATGCTGACAGAAAGGTCTCCATCAGCTCCACTCAAGTATACTGAAGAACTCTGCATAAATCTAAAAGAGGTCACAGTGTTCATGGACACATTCAATATTCTAAGCTATGGCAAGAAAATGTCATGTACAACCACCTCAAATCGTTGCTACAGACAATTTGTTGACAAAAAAGAGGAACATTTAACAAAATATCTAGTCATCATGTTTAAAAATACCTACCTGATCTGACAAAAACAACACAGGCCACCTCTCCATGACATCAGCAACAAGTCGTTTTCTATTTGGTGGCCTGTGTAATTTGCTGGTGCACAAAGGTCTTGAAAGTCACACAGTCTGTACTGCTTCCAAATCCTATGAAGCAAGAAAAAGATAAATGTCAACAATGTACATAATTGTCAGAAATACATCCAAATTAAATTAGATCTATTCAGCCATTTTAAATTCAAATTCTAGATGTTCATTTTTAAACATACTTGTATAGCATGCACATTAGATTATTTTTAAAACTGCACAAAAATTGAATTTTTGCAGCTGATAAAAGTTCATGTTTTATCATCAGGGCAGGAAATGTCTTCGGCTTAGGAAACTGATTATGAACAAAAGAAACTGGATGCTTCATTACCAAGGCTTTATCAAGTTAACCTGGCACAATATGCACAGACAGACCTTACTGCCACTTTACTTAGCAAAACCTGCAGCTAACTGACAGCAGAGCACTGCAGCACATGTTAGCTTGCTAACACAAACCAAATGGCAGAGGAAAAGTCCAGAGAACGTTGTGCACATGCTTTGACATTAGCAACTTTATTACAGAAGTAAAATATGTGCAAATTTAGACCAAGCAAAAACCGCTAGCCACGGGTAATTGTAGTTTTTTTGAACATACGTGAACGTGAAAACGGCGGGGGAGGGGTCACACTGTAAACTTTTCATCGTTTACTTTTGCATTAAAAGACAACGGGTTTGGTGACTAAGCAGCTAGCAAGCAACATCGACTTACCTGGTTCATTTGTGGTCGAGGCAGAAATTAGAAGCATGCTGTAGCTGCAACAGCTGTTCCCTTGCCAACTCTCTCCCCGACCTCTCAAGACGAGTTAGTCTACGAGACTTCGAATAGTGACATCATGAAACCCGTTCGCGCACAAATGTAGGCCACACATTAAAAACAACACTGTACCATAAATACAGACATATAAACTATTCATTACAATTACTTAGATAAAAGTGGCTCATAAACTTGTAATGTGACAGATTTAGTTGAGAATTATTTAATCTTTTGGCACGATTGGATAATCTAGGCTGTTTGTGAGTGCTGTGCAGTTTCCATATGTCATGAAACACTTTAATTCATAATCTGACATAACATCACTACTCCCATGCCAAGTCTACCCTTGCACAGTGGCCTTAGTTACTTCAGAGGATGCCCTAATCAGTTTTGGAAGTTTTCTCAACCTAAAACTTTCAGTGGATTGAACAACTTATTTGTAAACTTGAAATTTGTCTGAGTCAGCTCAGCTTTTTTCAAAAATATTTGTTCACTCAACTTTGAAAAAAAATGTAATAGAATAACAAATTTGAAGTTGGACTTTTTAGAGTGTAGACAAATACCTTTGGTATCTAGCATTGTGGGTAAGATTTTGGTGTCACACAAGGATTTTCAATTTGTTGTTCAGACAGGTTACTTTTGTGGAGTTTAGGAAGATATTTGAAGTAAGCAGCATTATTCTCCAATTTGTTTTGTTTAAGAGCCGCGCATCCCCTTTGTAGGCTGAAGTGTTGGATCTCAAGAGGAGACTCAAGAGAAAACATTGCTGATCTGGCACTGAAAACTATGCACCTTTATTAACAGCACAGTGTACATGTGGTCTGATACAAATTCATCAAAAGTCTCCACAGCCGTTCAAACTGACTAACAGCTGATACAGCTGTGATCAGCTGTTCTTGTCATCAGGAACAAATGTTGCCTCCAATGACACCTGAGAAGATAGGATGTCTCATTTCTTTAAAAACATATTTCCTTGTGTTTTCTCTCCTCACATGATTTCCTTCCCTTCTTTTCATTTCTCAGTTTGTACATCCTCAGTTCCTTCCCTTGCCTCCTCTCCTCACATCTTAGTCCTTCCCATCTGAGATGCAAGTGGAAGAGGAGAGGTAACAGGCATTTAACAAAATGAAACATCCTTGCTTCATTCCCCATTATTTTATGTTATAGCCTACTGCTGTTTTATGATCTCTGTCAGATGAGCATGGTCATGACACATGACCGTCTTTTAATTAAATCCACAATGTGACATAATGTGACAGGAATGTACAAATGTCATACATTTTTCAGCACTCACACATAAAACACATACAGCCTTTAAATATTTTATTTTCCGAGGCACTACAAATGTTTGTATCAGAAATATTACACAAATAATACATACATAAAGTAATTACAAAATAAATATACTATATATAGCATGCAACAGCGTAGAGAATAGCACTAGCCACCACAGACTCATAGAAAATCCTGAGCATAGTCTGACAGATGTTGAAGGACCTCAGTCGCCTCAGAAAATAGAAGTTCCTATGATTGAGTGACAAACACACAAACACACTCGCGTCTATCTATACAAAGTGTATATGTAATGTATTTATATGCATATAATATGCATATAATATACATATTTCTTTTTCAACAGCCCTCTGTGTCTCTGTGTGTTAAGGTTAAGCATTTCACACAGAGGGCTTTAATTCCCTTGTAAGAAATGAGAAAGTAAAATTGATCTCAAGTGTAGCCTACAGCCCCAATTGTTACTGAGATGAGGAGGCACAAAATAGAGAGATAAGAAAAGCCCCTTGTGTTTCTCTATGCATCCTGAACATGATTGTAAAGATATCTTTGGGTTTTGGACTTTGGTTGGACAAAAGAAAAAATTGGAAGATGTCATCTTTGACTCAGACTTTTTAAAAAATTATTTTATGACATTTTATAGACAAAACATTTAACTACAAAAATAATTAACAGACAAATCCATAATAAAAATAATTATCAGTTGCAGCCCTAGAGCATTTTGCATGTATAAATAAAAATAAAATTTACTTTAACATTTTATCCAGGGACTTTTGAGAGAAACAGTTTCCCCAAAGATTATTAGTTCATGATATTTCATAAACATGAAATCTAGATTTGCCTTTGCAAATTTACAAATATTTAAAGGCCTTACCACTGTTCCTTTACATAAGTGCCTTATTTGCCACTAAATGTTATGTTCCAGCCATAATGCTTAATCTTTTAAGATATTTCTTGAAACAGTGATCACCTGATTACCATAGTTTTGTAATTATTTTGTGTAATTATTTTTATGGAGCATGCTTATGTCACTCAATAAATTTACCTATGTAGAAAGAGCACTTCGTTTTTATAGTACAACATTATATTTTTTGTCTGACAGCAGTGTCCCATTGAAGAGGGGAGTATCTGAAATCGGATTTCTTGTAAACGTCCTAAAAAGTCCACTGGGCTTGGTTCAGCCCTGAGGGTTACAGGAAGTTGTAGCGGCCATGTTTAGCTGCTTTGTTGTAGATTCCTTGTAGGTTTCCTGCAGATTTTAGCTTGTGTTGCCAAGTGTTGCAATGGAACCGAGCTGGAGTACGTTTTTATTCCAAGTAAGTGCAACTGTACTATAGTAGTCTGAGAAACTACGGACACGATTTCGAAACGGAGTAAATGTTGTTACAGTGTTTTTGTATCACTGTTTGAATTAGAGTTAGCTGAGCAAAACAAAGGTGTTAGCGTTAGCCTGCTAGCCAGCTCGGCTGTGTGGTTTGCTGTAGCAAACTGCTAACCAGCTTTATCGAACCTGAGACCTCCGACTGTGTCTGGTCTACAGAGACTCAGAGAGTCTCCAAAGCCGCCTCCTTGATGTTGGTTAAATTACCCGACCTCTGTATCATACCATAGTGTGAGGTTTGTCTCAGTTTGCTCACAATCACCGCGAAGCTAATGTCTGTCGCTATTGCTCTTGGTGCGCGCGCGTTAGCAAATTAGCTGGTAGGTCGAGCTATTGCTATTGCATGTAGGTAAACGAAGCTAATTGGGAAACGGGTTAGCTAGCCAGGGTATTTATCTTGTCTGCACCATGGCATTTCTCGGTACAGTAACATAACAGATAACAATAATTGATTGGGAGTTTTTATTGCGTTCCAAACTGTTGTTGAAGCAAGGCAATTGTACTGCTTTTAATAACGTTAACGCACACATCAGTCCGCTGGCAAGAAGTTAGCTGACGCTAACACTGTAAATAGAAGGCTACATAGCACGCGGAGAGCAGCGATTAAACCACACTCAAGACTCAAACCTTTCCCTTTCCATCACAGATCTGGAGTCACGGATCGCAAAGAAGAAAATAATTTATGTAAACTTTCACTCACTATTGACCCGATACCAAAGTATCTATACGTCAGACAGCATGTATGTTAACTTGTGTAATATGTGTAACGTGTATTGTGGCCTTTTGTTTGGGAAAAAAGCTTAAACAAAACATAATATAGTATGTTTAACTTGTTTAAGAACTTTCTCATGTTGTGCTAAGGCTCTCATTAGCTTGGCACACATCCTGTACACCAAGTAACCAACGTTCGGTTAAATGTTACGTTTAAGGCCCTTCATCACCATAGCTGTGCAAATAACGCTGAGTGAGTTACTCCACCAGACGTGGCTCTATGAAAATAAATGGGTTCCAAGTAGTAAATAAAGTAAACTATACGCAGAGTTTATTCGAAGACTTCAAACAATCCATGTTTCGACTGAGAAGGGAATGTCACTTATTAAATGTTTTTTGGCAAGTACTAACCAAATTCGACAGTTTTGCTGCTACAGATTATAATACACTTACAGTGTGTAAGAACTACGTTACAGTCCCCTAGTAGACATAAACATCGTAATTGTAAGAGTTATGTCTCCTGCTCCCTGAAAGTTGTGTTTTGAGGAATGAAATTCTTTTAAAGAGTTACAAGTGTGAGAAGTAGATATACCCAGTATTTCCACAATTGCTTTTTAGAGTCATTTCAATTTGTTTTGGCCAGGAGAATATTAACACAAAAAACATGGGTTTTCTTGATATCACTGGGTTATATTATATTATTGGTTTTACATTTTTCAATTTTGTTCCTGATAAATCCATCAGTGTGATTCCTCATACAGTCCCCCATGAGCCTCATCAGTGTTGGCTATGGAGAGGGTAGCAGTGCTACAGGGTTTGCTGTGTTTCATTACTATAGAGATAAACACAAAACTGCACCAGAATCTACTGTACAGAGAGTAAAACCAGAGGTTCATAATTGTCCCACGGTTCACTGTCTTTTTGTAAGGCTGATCACATCTGTAGTGTGCCCAATCAGAGCTGCTGTTGCTAAGGAGATGCTGTACAGTGAGGCTATAAAGGGTTGTTTGATTTTAGGAAACTATGAAAAACTTTGCCAGGAGTTTAATTTTCTACATTCAAATACCAAAATGTGACAACCCTCTGAAAGTGTTTCTTGAACTATTTTTTTTGGCTATCTGAAATTGAAATGTTATGTTCACAAACAGTGGTTGACTTCATGATACAGTTACCGTGCTATTTGTCATACTTGCATAGTAAGGCTCACCGTATGTGTAGCCTGCTACTTTGCTCCACTACTACAGAGGAGAAGCACTTAATGTTTAGTATATGTCACTTATATTCGTGACTTACATATGATTTTAGTTGGTTTAATGGCAGACATGGCCACAATACTAGAGTTGGTGTGTAGGGGACATGGAGACTATGAGGCAGCCTCACTATTTAGGGTCCACTTGCTTCACCTTATGTGATGAAGCATGTAGTGAGGCAGCTTTCCAAAGAACTTTATTTGTTATTGTTCTCTAGGCATTGTTATGCAAGGGTTTGAAAGGGTTGATTTTGCTGTCTGGCTATGGTGCTCTTGGGCCTGTCCACTTTATTTCATGTTTTTTGTTGTAGTTTGCCATATTGCAATTAACAAGGTGTTTTTGTAGAGTTGTTGTAACAAACATCTTTGGCAGCACAATTAATAGCTAAACAGTATTTTTCAAGGCAGCGGAAAAAAAATCAAATTAAGACAAGTAATGCTCAGCAAATTAAACTATTGTCTTTGTTTTTTATTGCAACTGTTGTAAGCAGAGGTTTGTATAGAGATAACTAAAAGACAGTATATTGTGGCATCAATCAGAGACAGATGTGTGCTAATTCGATCAAATGGAACCATGGTTAGTCATGTTGAATCCATACCCTTCCATGCAGTGAAAAAACAATGACTGGATTAGTTTTATTTGTACCATTTCTTGTTAATTTTCATGCTTCTAATTCATTTTCAGTACTGTTTATTTTGGAAGGGACCTCACCCTTCACAACAGATTCCTATCAAAGTCATCAGAGCAGTGTGATAGAACAGCAGGCTGCTGTCCTTGTTCTTGCTGAGAAAGAGAGAGCATTTGGCTGTCTTTGACTTGCATACACATATGCTAGGAGAAATACTAATTGCAGTAATGATTCTAGCCTGTGTGCAGCTACAGGGTGGCAGATATACAAGCAAGTAGACAACCTGTGATGGCCCCCAGCTCCCCTCTCCACCTAGCTTTTACACATATGGCGCATTTCCAGTACACAGTTCCAGTCTACTCGACTCGGTTCTACTCTACTCTACTTGGTTTGGTTGAGTTTCCATTACAATTGAGTACTTCAATTGTAATGTACAAATGCTCTCTCTTCCTCAGCGTAGGCAGGGTTGTCATACCACGGCTGCACGAAACTGCCATGACGTCAATTTGTACGTGACGCAAACAGAGCCGACAAACAATGGAGGACATCGAGGCGATGTTGAATTTCGGTTTGTGGCTTTTTGTCACACACAAAGCAAGAGAAGAAACCACGGATCACGGTGATATTTTATGAGCGGCCATTTCCCTCGAGTGAGAATAAAGAATAAAGTGAGCGGTTGCTGTTGCCCGGCGTTACAATGGAGGGGACGGGATTGTTTTTCCGGTGTTGGACGTCACAGACCAGTGACGACACTCTCCACACATATAGTATCGCTTCTACTTGCTTGGAACTTCGCCAGAGCAGAGTAGAGACGAGTCGAGTCGAGCCGCGCTAGTGGAAATGTGGCAATAGTGTGGGCACTGAGTAGGACCAGCAGCTGAGGAGTACCCCCCCCCCCCCCCCCCCCCAAAAAAAAAAGGGGCATCAGTGCCTGGATTTGTGTCATCCATAAAAGAAAACAGTGGGGGGAAAAAAGCAGCACTTGTGATCCTGGCCCCCTCAGACTCCCAGCTGACTGGGTTGGGATGCTTGGCAGAACCTGAAAAGCAGCCATGGGTCAGGTCTTAAACCTAGCTCAATGGTGATTACAGAAAAGAGCAAGGTAATCTCAATCACCATATCTTTGTGCTGACCTGTTATAAAGTTGCTGGTTACAATCTCTGCTTTCTCCCTGGCCAAAGTATTCATACAAGCGCCCACCGTATGTTCATCCTGTCCCATTGAGGATCTGCCATGACCAATCGGACAATGCCTGCAAGCAGCTGCAGACTTAAGATGTCCTCCATGCAGTTTTTTTTCCTGCTGCTGTGCCTGCCATTGCTTTATTTATTTGCTTTATTTGAGTGGCACATTTTTCAATTCTGTATAGTCTACATCATTTTTCTTAAATTTAGGCTTCCAGACTTTCAGATGCATTTTGTAATTTTATGAATCCCTCTGTAGTGCACCTGCTTCGCCATCCTTCCCAAATATAATTGCAGTTTGGAGTTATTGCAGAAAGCTTAAGACTTCAAGTACAAGTATTAATTTTCCTATTTATTCAATTATGAATGTCCTATTTATTCAAAAGAAGAAGGTGTATTAATTTCCTATTTATTCAAACGAAGAAGGTGTCAGAATGTATTTGTTGTGTTTACTGGTTTATTAGGTATATCTGTTAGGTTTAGGTTCATCCATCCCCTTTGCCAGGTTAGATTTATTAGTATGCCCCTGACCTTCCCCAACAAAACAGATACACATAAGGCCCCATGAAATTGTTTTTAATTTCTTTCCAAATCCCATTTTCCTTTTCCCCCAAATTCCTTGTTTTCTATTTCAATTTTTATGATCCTGTGTTTCAAGATTTAGGCACACTTAGTCATCAGTAAGAATGTCTTATGGTATTGGATGAGTAAAAATTCAACAATTCAGTAAGACACTGTTCAAATTTTTATTGAATATCAGTTAATTTGAAGTAACACAACACTGCACTATATTTTCATCAAACTGATCTTCTGCAGGGCAGCCTCCATATTAGGTATGACCTTTTCATTCTGTTAACAATGTAAGGAACATATTTTAAGAGAAAAATTTGGTTTATTCTTAATGGAAATGAAAATAAGGTATAGGCCTACATTCATATGGAAAGAGTAGCCTGCCAGAGTTAGACAAGGGATAAGATTAGGCATCCTGACAGCGTTTATTTTGCTGAAAAACCAAAGTTTGTTATATAAGTACACAAGTCTGTCAAGTACATTTACATATGGCAGCAACAGAAACAGACCAATGCCACATGCAGTAGAGGGGGTTTTCCTGCAAGAACAAAGCAGCTGAGCTTGTGTTGCAGTATGAAATGTGGATATACGGTTAAAAGATGCTACTAGCCACATTAGTTCACACCAAATTCAAGAGTAACCAGCAGCATAAACAGTACAGCAACATAAAATAGGTGAAACTTACAGGTTATTATTATGAAGTTGGTATTGATCCATCCTCGATAGGGCTGGGCGATATGGCTGAAAACTCTATTTCGATATAAATGTTTTATATTGGTCGATATCAATAATTATTGATATTTTTTATGACCTATTTAAAATAAGGACCAGGAGAAAAATACATTCAATTTAAACATTTTTATTTTAAATTGAAGCTTCCTCTGATTATAATCCCCTCAGCTATCAAGACAGAAAGGAAAGGAAATGTCAACACAACCATGGAAAACACTCAAATAATAAATGTAAATAAAAGTGTAAAAATGTAAACTGAGAGAAACCTGAGAACTTTTTTTCTGCAGGTTTAGTGCAGGAAGTTCACAAGCTGATTCACCTTCTGCTGAATAGAATGTTTTCAGATATGTGCAGTGTTTTGTAAACATAGCAGAAACTGAGGTGGACTTGACATCTGTAACAAACAAACAAACATGATAGACAGTATAGTTAGATTGACTGAACTATAAAACCAGCCTAGACATATGAACAACTTAAGTCACTCTTCTTACTCTAAACATACACAAACTATTCAATTATATTTTTATTGCAAGTGTGTTTACAAAAAAAAAAAAAAAAAAGCATGTGTAAGAGATGTTTATAACCTGGCTTCTCCACAGTGCTCAGCGGAAGCATGTCTTTAGCTGTATGATATGCCGCTGCCTCCGTTATGTCTTCGTGCCTTTTAGATTAGATGATTTGTCATCAGGCACTGAAGCAGATACCTCTGCATGGTGGTCAGCTGCTTGTGCGGTGGTGCTGCAGTTGGTGGACGTTGGCGAATACGGCTGCTCTCCAAAGAGTGAGCGCGGCTAAGGTGGTTAAACAAGTTTGTCGTATTACCGGTCTTGGTGGGGAGGACAGTCTTGCATAGATTACAGACCACATTGGTCTGACTACGGTCCGACTTATAAAATCCAAAAAACTGCCATACTGGCGAGCTGACTTTCCCTGTTTTATTGACAATTTCTTCGCTCGCTGCAGCGCTTTCTATTTTGCATCTCAGTCCTTGCGAAGCATCAAACACGAGACAATGAGATGGCGCAACCGAACTTGATAATGTTACATGATTGGCGTGTTAGCGTGTGTTATTATCGAATATTTTATCGGACGCATTTTTTATTGAGGGCTGCACGGTGGCGCAGCAGGTAGTGCGCGTGCCTCACAGCAAGAAGGTTGCAGGTTCGATTCCCGGGTCGGGCCTTTCTGTGTGAAGTTTGCATGTTCTTCCTGTGCATGCGTGGGTTCTCTCCAGGCACTCCGGCTTCCTCCCACAGACCAAAAACATGCTCATTAGGCTGATTGGTGACTCTAAATTGCCCCTAGGTGTGAGTGTGAGTGTGAATGGTTGTATGTCTGTATTTGTTGCCCTGCGATCGGCTGGTGACGGTCCAGGGTGTACCCCGCCTCCCGCCCGTTGACAGCTGAGATAGGCTCAGGCCCCCCCGCGACCTTGAAAGGGATAAGCGGCATAGAAAATGGATGGATGGATTTTTTATTGATATTGATGACGTGTCTATCGCAAGATATATCGCTATCGTTTCATCGCCCAGCCCTAATCCTCGAGCTACAGTTTTGAAACAAATCCTTTTGTATTGGCCCTCAAAGCAGTCCAAAGTAAAATACAGTCTGAGAGTTTCCCAGTCGTTTTGGGGACATTTCCATCATGTTAATCCACTGGTTCTTCACTTCCTCTGATGGTGGGAGTAGATGAAGACTTTTGTGTGGGTTCTTGCAGCGAACAATATAGGGATTGTCATGCATTGTTTGAAATGTTACCTTCCACATCCTTGTGTATTGGAGTTGGCGATACAACAAAAATAGTACTACTGGATGTAACTCCAGTTCTTTGTGTATGTGCATAACCATCTATCTGCATGTTGTTGCAGCCACAGCATAGCATGTTATTTTTAACATGTTAAAACTTTTATAATAGTAATGACAATATTGCAAAATCCATGTCGTGGCAGAATGTGACACAGGTGACTGTGACGAAACTGGAATATTGACCACTCCACGCGAGAGATCTTCTTCCCACAAGACCTGATGTTAAAAACAAGGGATATATTTTCCTGTTTGAGTGGGAGAGAGAGTTGACATAAGAACACAAACTGCATCACATCTTTCATTGCATGGTTTCCCTTATTATTTTGTAACGTGTTATATTGTGTTTTGTATATATCTGTGGAGTCTGTGGAAACCACAATATTTAAAATGTATGTCTGCTGTCCTGATTTTTATTTTTATTTTCATATTTTGCACACAAACACTTCTTATTGGTCCTTTGTTTCATGTGTTTTGAGGATCTGTATTAAAATCATTTTACATGGCTCTGTCTTTCTCATTACAGCAGGCCAATGAAGCTCTGCATCACCAGCACCAAGTAGCAGGGAATAGCCTCCTGCCTTTGCTCAATTCTGGAACAGAGCCACCTGATCAGAAACCAGTGCTGCCCATTCCCCTGGATCAGAAACCCCCTGTTAGTGCCGCAGAACTTCTGAAAGACAATGTGGCTAGTGGGACTGGTGGGGGTGGCGGTGGAGGGCCTCCAGTAGCTGTGGTCAAAAAGGAACCTAAATCAAAGACGCCCTTCATCTGTGGCTACTGCAACAAAGCTTTCCGAGACAGCTACCACCTGCGGCGGCACGAGTCTTGCCACACTGGCATTAAGATGGTTTCACGACCTAAGAAGACACAAACAGCCCCAACCATGGTGCCACTAATATCCACTGTACCACGTGAGAATAGTGGAAACCCTTCATACATTACTACTGTAGCTGGTATCCTGACTACAGCCACCACATCAACATCCACAGGCACTAGCATCATGACCCCAATGCAACACCAACAGCAGCCTAGCATTCCTAAGAAGCCCCCCAAACCAGTGAAAAAGAATCATGGCTGCGACATGTGTGGTAAGGCCTTCAGAGATGTGTACCACCTCAATCGCCACAAGCTGTCACACTCTGATGAGAAACCGTTTGAGTGTCCCATCTGCCAGCAGAGGTTCAAGAGGAAGGATCGCATGACATACCATGTCCGCTCCCATGATGGCGGAGTTCACAAGCCTTACATCTGCTCTGTCTGTGGGAAGGGCTTCTCAAGGTTTGTGGACATCACCTCCTTAGGGGCAGAGTATTTGTTGATTTATTAGTTATTTTGGCCCAGATTCCAGTCCGAGTACAATCCACTCATTATTTATGTAGGTGATGATTCAGTGTGAAGTTAGCACAGGGCAGTAATAGCTTTAGCCTACTGACTTACTAACTTACTTTTCATGAGCTCTTTGATCCAAATACTGAAGGTCCTGATTGAAGCTATTAAGCTTAAATTATTGATAAGACACAATTGTAATTTTAATTAGAGAATGTGACTCCTGACATTGACATGACTCAAATCTGCTGGAAGGAATACCGATTGCTCTGTTCTCTCGGTAGCATGGCATTGGGGGGTCCTCCCTTGCAAAGATGAAACTACTTTTTGTAATTTGAAATGACACAATTCGCTGTAAAATTGCAATGAAAATTGTAGCTATTTTTGTGTCATTCAGTGATGAATTTTGTGGTAGTTTTAATTGGCTATTAACCACAAACAAACTGATTGTTGACAAAACTCAATTGTTTTATATGTGGAGTACAGGAGGCATGTTAACAAGCAATGTTCAAAATACAAGATTCAAGAATCTAGTCAATATTTTTGATCTAAGACACATACACTGGTCCCAGCATCTCTATTCTGAAGTAGACAGATGAGAAAAACTGCTTAATGTGTTATTACTGTCAGCCAAATCGTGGAATTGTGTCTTGATTAAACACAGTTGTAATATGTTATTGAATGAAATGATGCTACAGCCAAAGCTGAAAGATTTCCATTTTCTTTCTTGTCTTCATGTCACCCTGCAGACCTGATCATCTAAGCTGTCATGTCAAACATGTCCATTCCTCAGAGAGGCCCTTTAAGTGCCAAGTAACGGTAAGAGTCATGACTCAGAGCAGTCTTGAAAGCAAAATGCAGAAAGGAGACAAAGCTTAGACTTGTGTCATTATTGATACATGATGATCAACATCATTGAGAACTCTTATGGCTAGATCAGAAGTGATGGTGTTTGGCCCCAGTGGCCCTTGTGAACCCCCTCCTGTTGACTTGGGCCCTTTGGCAGGCTATGTAAAGCCAACAGTCTCAAACTTGGGTTTTAAGATGGACAGTGATTTTAAATTCGATCAGCAAATTAGTGCTGTAGTGAAGTCCAGGTTTTTCCAGATTAGGCAGCTGGCAAAGGTGAAGCCTTTCCTTGCACAACAGCTCTTTGAAACAGTAATCCATGCCTTTATCACATCTCGGCTGGATTACTGTAATACACTTTATTTTGGAGTCAGCCAGTCCTCCCTCGCACGCCTCCAGCTGGAGCAAAATGAAGCCGCTTGCCTCTTAACTGCAGTGCGTAAGAGGGGGCACATAACTCCATTCCTGGCCTCCCTCCACTGGCTGCCTGTGCACTTTAGGGTCCATTTTAAGATTCTTTTATTTGTTTTTAAATCTTTAAATGGTCTCGCCCCGCCTTACCTCTCTGAGCTCCTTCACCTCTACACTCCTGCTCGGTGCCTCAGGTCAGCTGATCTGCTTCACCTGGAGGTACTGAGATCAAAACGGAAGCTCAGAGGGGACAGAGCTTTCTCTGTGGCGGCTCCTAAATTATGGGACGAGCTACCGTTACACATTAGACAAGCCCCGTCACTGTCCATTTTTTAAAACTCGTCTTAAAACCCACTTTTATTCCTTGGCTTTCAACCCCACATGAGACTGCTCTTGTTTTAGCATTTTATGATTTGCTTTTACTTATTGTTTTATTGTTTTTAAAAACAATAAAACAATTATTTTAGTGTTTATTCCTGTTTTATATTTATTTATTTATGTACAGCGCTTTGTTTCAGCTGTGGTTGTTTTTAAAGTGCTATATAAATAAAGTTGAGTTGAGTAGATCAGACAACATTAGCTGGCACACTGAAGTTACCACTTGGACAGGCATTGGTGAAGGTCTTACAAATGTAGGGCACCAGACTAAATTTTTCGACAGATAGTACTGGTGGTCCTGACCAAAAATTTTAAGCTAGCACAAAATTTTGGAGTACCCCCATAGTCAACATGCAGCACAACACATTTGTATTTTTTCAATTTTAACTGTATTTCTGATTAATGCTTTGGTAATAAATAGACAGCTTGCAGAAAAAAATAGTGTGCTTTTTTATTTTAAAGGGAAAAGTCACAAAGTGAACTAATGCTTTAAGAGAGTCATTTTCCATAACTTTTTAAAGGGTAACTGCAGCACCTTCTAAAACTAAATATTATAAAGACCATCAAATGATAGCCAAGTTTAAACTGTTAGTGTTAAAACTGTAGTGTTTACCCCTTTGCTCTGTACTCTGTTGAAGACGTGGGTCAGATGATTGAAAGTGGAATGGGTTTTTTTGTTTGTTTTTTAAATGGGGGTGTATTTGCAAGTCGTGCATGTGTTCCAAGTCATAAGATTTAGCAGCGCTGTGTCAAAAAATGGTCGCAAAATGTGACTACTAACAATACAGTGTGAGCTTGAAAAGTATTGCCCACCCATCTGTTCATTTTGGTACAACCACTATAGTCTTTCCTCTTGAACCTTTGTTTGTATCAGAACACAGTGATTTTTTTTTTAACCTTTGCAAAGAGCTTCAGTTTGTCTTTTTCTTGATTGTAAGAATCCCAGTCACATGGTCAGGTTCCTCAGATGTTGAGAGAGAAAGAGAGAAAGAAACACCATATTCACTGATTCTCTGTCCCAGGCCTGTACTTCTGCCTTTGCTACCAAAGACCGTCTGCGCTCCCACATGATTAGACATGAAGGCAAAGTGACCTGCAACATCTGTGGCAAAATGCTGAGTGCTGCCTACATCACAAGTCACCTCAAGACGCATGGCCAGGCCAGCTTCAGCAATCCATGTACTAATAAAGGTAGGTCACATGTCAGAACTTATTGGATACATAATTTGTCATGATACTGATCTGGGTTTTCAATCAATGCCCCACTTATTCAGCAGTGATTTAATGTGCAGTGAACCGAACTACACAATACCACTTCCTCAGTGGCTGCTTCAAAAGTCAGTAATTCCTCCAGTCAGTGCCCTAACTGAACTTTGTGCCATCACCTCCTTTCAAGTTGAAATGAGGGATAGATACTTTTATCTTGAAACTTGTGTGTTGGCAGAGTGGAACTGCAGTCTTGATCGTTTGAAACTGTTACGGGCATGATGAGCAATTCCAGTTGCATATTATTTAGGACTTAATTCATGACCGTAAGTTATTGAAGATTGTTTAATCAGACGCATATGTCGACTTTTTTTTTTTTTTTTACCACTATAGCTGGGTTTTTTTTTTCACTCAGTCAGTCGACTGATGATGCTGATTATGGTGATGATGATGATAATAATAATATTTCACAGTTTAACAGACGTGACTTGTCAATATTGACAGTAAATATAAAGTAAATGTTCTTGTATAACTACAATCAATGCTATTGCACACATGGCTGAAGCCTGACTGAACACTGCCTTATTTAACTCTCCTTGAACTGATTTGCAAGTTCCCTGCTAGTGAGCATTTTAAATCATTTAACACAAACAGTTTAACTGACGTGTCACTCAAAAAACTAAAAATTAATGGTGTTCTGACCATTAGATCACTTACGATACTTCAAAACAAATTCCCAATATTGAACCTTAATCCCCAATGTACTCTGCTCATTTCTGGCTTACTCTCTCTAAATATTTGAATTGTTTAAATTAGCTACTTGTTATTTCCTTGTGTTTTTTAATGTGTCTTTAACCATCCACAACAGAGTACCTCATCTTTGCTAGATTTCTGATGCACAATTTTCTTTCTAGACCTGTCCGTATCGTAAAACAATTAAATGAATAAAATGGCCCCAATTAACAGAAGTGTGAGAGTAAAATCAAACTCTTGAAAAGTATAGCTTTCCAATTCATATTATAATACACTAAGCTGTAGTTACTTGAGTGCAGCCTGTGAGAACAAGTCTATAATGTTATCCGTGGCTCTAAAAGAGCTTTGTTAAGTCACCATGGGCTTGGAGACTAGAGGTATGGATTTTGAAAGATGTGTGTTTTTACCAGGCAGAAAACCAAAAATCATGTTCAGAAGTAGCATTAACTGTATGATCCAGCAATTTTTGAGTTTGCCCCATACTAGACTAGACTACAAATTTTAGTCTTTGCTGCTTCCATTATGACCATTTTTAAAAAAATTCTGTCCTTTCTGTATTCTTCAAATTCATAGAAGTGTGACGCTAAATCCCTCGAGCACTCATTAGAAGGGGAGATGTATCAAATGTTATGAACAATTCTAAGGTGAACAAAGTAATATTGGTGACCTATTTCATTTTTTGTTTGTGGCATAGCATTCCTTTTGAAGTGACAATGGTGACCTCTACAAAAAATCAATGATGTTCTGCTTCATACGGAAACAAGGAGTATGTCAGTTAGAATCTGTTCATGACTTCTGCTGCATTATAGAGTTAAAACAACTTTACAAAATTTACATTTTTTATGTTCCGAATTCCTTGATAAAGTGATAAAGATATGTGTTTGGTGTGTTATTTTGATTTTGGTTTCAGTGATAGCTGAAAAGAAGCATAGTTTTTATTTCCTTACCCCAATAGAAGCTGTGAAGCACATCATAAAATGTCGTAACAGCCCATTCCCATGCCACATACACACAACTTGACCATGCGAACTGTTGAATCTGACTCCCAGATGATAGCACTGCTGCCCTATGCTCTTGTAACCCAATATGTGTCTGTATTTCTGAATAGGCATAAGTGACTGGCAGTGGAACCACTCAGGGCCACGAAAAGGTAATCCAGTAGCTAGTAGCAGAAACCCCAAAATACTCAATCACAGCCTCTGCAAAACATAAGTGGCCAGTTTTTCTTCATGTACCATGTTGCTCAAATACAGAAGCATTTCATCTCGGTGGGCTGGTGTAATTAAGGTTCTTCTGTTTTGAATATATAGAGATTTGCTAATGTAAGGTTAAATTTCATAAAGCAGGATCAGTAGATCATTTAAACTAACCACACTCTGGACCAAAACACTAAAGCTAGATGCACACTACCTTGCCTTTCATCAGAGGTCATCTTGTATTACCTAATTTCATTTCTGTCTTGACTTAAACCAGATTGATAATGCAGCCTATTCAACCATCTACTCTTCAGAACTACCTGTTGTTATAGCAAACATGTTTGATATCCCAGGTGAGTGCGGGCCAGAATGGCCGAGCAGCCAGCTGAACTTCTCCTACCATGTGAGCTCCAAATGACTCTGTGATATGCTGGCCCTGAACTCATCTGGGATGGTTAAATAGGCAGTCCTGCAGTGTAGTGTGCATCCAGCCTCACAGAGCTTAAGATGTCCTACATAATGTGTTACTGTTTACAATGAAAGTTTTGAATGAAAAAAAAAATGGACAGTTAGCTGGTTAGTCTATTGATCCTGCTTTTTGAATTTACCCCTCAGGTGAGTTGACGGTAGGAGAGATTTTAAAAAACTCCTTCCAAGTCCTAATTGACAACTCTCACAAAGGTAGGTTTCTTCAACAATATTACCACAGTTGACATAATGTATTAATGATGTATTGACACTTTCAGTGACCCAGCTAAACAGCCAGGGAGCATAGAGGGCTGTTTCTTTCCCTGTTTTGGAGAGGCAGTATATTTCTAAAAGGTTTACCAGTCCTAAATTTACACTAATCTGTTTTTTTAAAACAGATGGCAATAATGTGCACAACAACTCAGCCACTACAACACCAGTCACTAACTCAGCAGCCATCACCTCAACTGTGAACCGCAGTGGCAATGCCAGCAATCCTGTCACCATCGCTGCTCAGATGAACATCGCCACCAGCACGGTCAACATCACATCACCGGTCAACCTGCAGCACCCTGTCACCATCACTGGACCTGTGAACTTGGCCTCTGTCAACATCCCTACAACAGCACACATGAATATCGCCCACCCAGTGGCTATCACCACTCCCATGCCCATGAATATCACTGGGCCACTCAACATTGCCATGAGGCCCATGGAGAGCATGCCTTTTCTATCCCAAGTCCTGCCTTCCTCCCCTCCTTGGTAGAGCTTTCTTTAGTCCATGTGTGAGCCGATAATGTTTTAACTGCCTAATAATGCATAGCCCTGTCAAATGTTAGTATAATGGTCCTTTAAATCGGTTGATAGTGTATTAAACTTAAAAAGGTGATAACTAACTTAAAACAACCACAGAGATAGTAACTGATGATAGAAATGTAGAAAAGAAAAATAATTCAAATACCCTTTATTATGATAGAATGAATTGTTTGGCCTACAGTCGCTGTAGAGCCATTGTAGATTGTTGGTCTGCACATCATGAAGTTTGCTGCCCTTCACAGGAGAATTGGTCAAAAGACTGTTCTATTGTAAGGATGGGTAACATGGATAAACTGTTATCATAGTATGTGTTTTTGATAAATATTTTAGTGTAATATAGGAAATTTCTAGAAATTTAATAGAGAAACTTTTTTGGCAAACCCATTGAATTCAAAGTGTATCTAAAATCAAAGTGCTTCATCACATTGATGCGAATGCTGCAATCCTGCAGTCCTGCTCATGGATTTGCAAGGTTGCCCACACTGGCTGAATACACCAAAAGGGGGAGATCAGTGTAAAGGATATAGCAAAATTTCTGACCAATAACACTATTATACCTTGAATTATATATTGTCATATCGCACAAGCCTAGTCGGTGGTGTTACTCATAGCTGGTTGGTCACACTGACCAACTCATACCTGCTCAGTTGGGTTACTGAAGGCCAAGTCAGTCTTTAAAAAGGAACAGATTTGGTGTGACAAAAAGTCACAACTTGATGTCATTTACTATTTTTTCCAATTGCTATCAACTGCATTTCACAGTCTTCATCTGTGGATGAGGCTTTCTCAGTTGTTCTTGAGCTGTCATTGCATGTAAGGTTCTGTCATGTGATAACGTGATCAAATGGAGGGCAGGGGATCGTAATCACTGTTTTCAAAGATGGTCTTTGGGGACACGTGTGATTGACCTCCAGTGTCCATCTGCAAGACCGTGACACACCGCTGAAAGCTCTGAAAACAAGTTCCTAACATTCAGATTATTTTGTCAAACTATCTCCAATGTCAGGAATTAACTTTCTCTATTGGATAAACTAATTTCTTACCTCTTGACTGCCCAAATTACCTGAATGATGTCACAAGCTGCTGAAAACGTAGCGTCTTTGCTAATGTGAAGTAACCTATGATGTAGTGGAGGGTGTATGTTCGAAGGGTGATATGTTGTGCAGATACTGTGTAAATAATGACCCTTTTATATACCAAAGATTTTGTAAGTAAAGTGTTTCTCCCTGAAAGCTATATTTTAAAAGATAAGGAGAAACCCCCTTAAACAGCATTGGGACCATTATGGGACACATTCTCCTTTTGAAACCCAGAGTAATGAAATTGGTACCTTCAGCCACATCACTCCATTGTGTTGCCACCTCTGGAACGGTCCTCTTTGATCTCACTGACTCATTTTTCCCTGGAAGCCAACATGTACTGGCATTTACCCAGTTACATTGAAATGTTGCGTCTTTCCCAATACCCGTTATATTATTGCAATAAGTCTACTTAATGCATCAGTTTAATTCTTGATTATGTGTATATTACTGTTAAATGCTTGCAGTACTGGAAGTTCATCACATTAACTGGGTTCATTACACTTTCAAACCAAAATAGCATTTTCTTCCACTTTGATGCTGTTTAAAATTATTGGGCAGTTACTACAATATCAGAGGCTACATGTTCACCCATTTTGTGTTTGTATTTATCCCCTTGCTTACCCCTTTTTCAAACTTGAATAGTTTATTTCACTATGACAGGTAGCTGAGGGTGAGTCGACTCATTGCATCAGTGTTGGCAGGAACACATGCTGTGGAAAAGCAAACCCATTTAGAGCCCTTTGCCACATTGATAAATGCCTGTTTAGCCACTGAAGGACAGTGTAGGTCTTCTAAAGGTGCCCAGTTGAAAATGATTTCCTTACTGAGGCACCTGACTTCAACCATTGGTGATGCGTGATACCTTACTATACCTAAGGCATTGTTCAACTACTCCTTAAATGGAAGTATATTGCTGGAGTAGTTCTTAAATGCTTCCTCTTAAGGCAAATTTAGTTTCTTGGTCTTTTTTCTATTGTTCTTTTAGTGGACTTAACAGTGTTTGATAGTTAAATTTTAATTGCAAACAAAGCTTCCATCTTGGGGGAGGGTGATTGATATTGTGGATTTCACTGATTGTTCAGAGGCTGTTTAGATCAACCATCAACTCCCCACTTGTGTGTTTTTTAAAACAGCCGAAAACCAGTCACTCATCACTGCAGAATACTCTGCACACTAATTTATCTGTGACATCTGTTTGGGAATTTTTGTAAGTATTTATATTACACATGGCAGTTGAAGGTACAAGAAACAGGAACTGTCTCGTACTTAAAGCATGTCCCTTAGGTTTTGCCCTTAAAATGGCAGTATTATCAAAGGTCAAATGATTTTAAATTTTGATTACTGAGGGCTTTTTAACTGTAGAGGTCCAGAGAGCCAGTCAGTGGCTCATTACACTCTGCACTCAAAAGCAGTCCCAAAGTTAACTTTTGTGGTATGTTCAGTTGGTTAGGTTGTTTACTTAAGCAGGTATTGGATCCCATCACTGTCAGTCAAACTCAGGAAGGTTACTGAGAATAGTCTTTTAACATCATGTTCAATTTACACACTGACCATTTCTTTGTAAATATGAAACACTAATTTTATTGCCTTTTACCTGTGGGAGAGTGAACCTCTCTCTAATTACCACAGGCTTGTAATGCAAGGACTATATCACCTCTGATGTGGCCGTCCATCCAGGAGAGGACAGAAAAATAACAGAGACTAATTAAAGGATGAGGCTGGTGCATAAAAGGCTAAACCAAGAATTTAGCCTACTAGCAAGTGTGGCTTGATGTAGCTTATGCTGCCAATACAGTGCTATTGTCGTCCAAGAACTTCACACATCAAGGAGCCATGCAACTGAATTGGTTGACATGCTGCTTCAGTGTTGTTTATTCTCCTCTGATTGTCAAAGTAGCTGGTTGTCAGTGCTTGTCATCTGCTCCAAACAGATTTAAACAATCGGACAGAATTCTTCCAGAATCAGCACTACTTATGTTATTCTCACAAAATGTGTCGCCCAGTGCAGCGATATGGCCCTTGTTTGTATTTGTTTTTTGAAAACAATGCAGTTCTATGGCACAGTGTCTGCAATATCAGGCTACAATTGCACAGATCATATCTGTCAGCAGGATTTGGTTGTAGTAATTATAAATTACTATAAAGAGACAATAACTCCAGCCTTATCCCTTTTTAAGATACATTTTCTCTTTAGGCCTCACTTGCATAGCTGACAGTGTTGTTATTGTTATTGCTGTTTTTTTAATTTATTTTTTTTAGTCCTGACAGTTTATCTTTACTGGAAAATTGAGGCTGTGATCACAAAGGAGGCTTTATTTTTCTGTTCAAAGCTCAGGTGTACCCAAAAGAGCAACATGTCAGAGGGTTGGAGCAGCATAAGTGATGTTGCTAAGCAATACGAGGGTTGACAATTTGCAGCCTTGTGCACCCAATGAGAAGTAAATTGTGACCTTGCCCCTACAAGTTAAAACTACACACCTCTCCCTCTGTCCATGCATGTTGTTGCATACATGCTTTCTGTGTGAATCATTACTAAGAATGGGTGTGTTGGTTTGAGGACCATCAAGATTTTTAACAGTTCAACTCTTTTTGAGTGGCAACCAAAGAGGTGAACAATGACCAGGCCAGAATGCAAGACTTCCTCATTAAAAAATTGGCAAGGGCGCTTACTATGTAAAATGAAGAGATATTGGGTGAGTCAGACTGTTGCAAATGTCACCTGTGGTGTTAGCTGTGTACTAAGACAAATACCAGTACACAATATGTGTTGCATTCTTGCCAGTTGTGCTGACTGGTATAAAGTTTGATCCTGGCTCTCGATCAGGCCTGATATGTCTAATGGATCCTGATTCCAGTTGTATAGTTTTATTGTGGTGTTTCACAAACAATTAAAGGGATTCATTGTGCATTCAGCTGACATAAATAGGCTTCTGAAGATAGACACCATGATGCCAGGGACGACCATAACACTAGAGCAGATGAAGGTCATCCCTTGTGTATACCCACAGAGTACCAGATACTTTGAATGAGAAAACAGCAATGGTCAGAGGATCTCTGAGGTGAAATGGTGAATAGACCACCACAGTTGCCTGTCAGTCTTATTCAGCTGAGATGATGTTGAATGTAGTATCAGTAGAAAGGACCATCTACCTCCAACTGTGGGTGCTGATGTTTTCCTGGTCATGTTCATCATTGAAATGCTAATGGTCTTGGTCTGTCATTGTATATGTGGCAGTTGTTAACAGGCATCTCTGCTTTTTTTTGTGTGTGTGTGTGTGTGTGTGTGGGGGGGGGGGGGTGGCGCTGTCAATGAGTCCAAATGTCTCAGTATACTTCTTGCAAAGAAGGCTGTATGACATATCATATGACCATGTCTAAGACAAGTGTTTCTACCTGTTGTGAAAAGCCATACTGCAAGGTGTGGTGCAAAGCATGCCATCATCGCTGCTCTTGACTTTGGTCCACAGCCCAATCTCATGAAAAAGTCTGTGTTTTGCATGTCTTTGTGGTGACCATGCCATTAATCATAGTAATGGGGATAGCAGCCCACATGTTCAGACACAGTCGTCAAAGGCATTCATGGTGTTGCACTTCATTGTTCACATGAAAAGTGACAGAAGTAGTTGTGTGATGCATGAAAGAAGAGTGCTTTGAGAGACAAGTACCCTGCCTTTCACACCTCCACACACCTGGCCCATCACTGTGAAAAGTGGGTGTGATTGTTTGATTGTCTGTCACTTCCTTTGAAGCATACTGATGCTTTAATTTTAAGCTATTTCATGTGTAATAAAAAATGCACATAACCACATCTCCCATTAGTAAAGAACGGGGAGGAAAATCATAATGAAAAAGAATTGTTTTCTAGAAGCTCTACCCAGAGTCCACTTGTGAGGGCTGTTGTATGGCTGAAATTGAGACTATCAACCTATACACATTCAGAACAGATTTACAGAAAGCACAAGGTCCAGAATTCCTCTGAATAGGTTGGAGACGTGTGCTAATTGTGACTTTGGAGAGTATTTGGACAAAGGGGCAAACATGAGCAAATCTCTTTTGTGATCTCAGCCTTAACAGTTCCTGCACCAGACTTGGATACTGTCCCACAGTTTCCAAGCTGTGTGTGTCTTGGGGAACACAAGTGAATTAGTTGTAGATGTGAAGCCTTTTTGCAGATAAAGGCCTTTTTTCAGTGCAGGAACTCTGAAGCACTTCACAGCAAACTGTAGGTTGTGCACACTACAGAAGAGTGGTACTTAGAGGGGCATTTCCATTATTTGGAATGAGACAATGATTGGTGTTTGTTATACAGTTCATTTGGCCACATCTGCATTTTTGCAGCCCAGGTGTTTTGGGCCAATAATTTCATTGTATGCATGCCAACTCTGTCCACCAAAGGAAGTGCTCTAATGTGGAATGGCATTATGATCTTGGAAGTTTATTCATTCATTTTTTTTTTTTTTTTTTTTCCCAATGTTGCATGTGGATGACTGAGCTTGTCCAGTGTAGTTTTGAATTCAACAGCAGTTATTAGAAGGCTAGTGACTTTTTATCAAAACAAAACAAAACACTAAAAAAAAAAAAAAAAAAAAAAAAAAATTAGGGCGAAAGGAAGTGTGTTGTGTCATTTGTCCTTCTCCAGTGGCCGTAAACAAGTGTGCCTGAAATACTTTGCAAGACTTTTCCACACGTTAATGCTTCCTCCTCTAGACGTGCTGTGTGATGGAATAGTTTTGTGAAGGTAGCCTTCATCAGTTCAGATTGCCGAGGGCCCCACATGTCTGACAGCCAAGCTATATTTAGCTGTGATTAGCTTTTTATTTACATCTAATGATTGTGTAATTGAGTTACCATGTTCTACTTAAGGAACAACCTTGAAACATGACTTGAGGTCTTTATTTCACTTAAGATCATGTAAATGTATCAGTGACATTTAACCATGTGGTTTAATTTTTAAATTTGACTCCAACCTAATGTGAAAAACAAACCCTTTATTTGGCCAAATAATGATTTGGAAGATAATTTTTATTTTGTATTTTCTGTGAAGTTTGTTTGATGAATTTGGCAGATGTGAAGGCAAATGAATGTATATCTTTGTACAAACCATTTAGTTCAGAGGACATGTTAGTTGTGACAAACACATGCAAGAAAAAACTTTTATAAATCTTTTTGTATTAGAACATTAACAATGGTAATTTTTGTATATACGAAGGCTAGGCTTTCTGATTAGCAGAAAGGTAAAACATTCCTACATTTTTTTTAAATGTATGTCCATTGAGAATAATTATGGAAACATATGCGCAATGTTTTATGTGCCTTTTATTTGGGTTTGTCTAAATAAAAGAAAACAATAAAACAGGATTGTGGACTGTCCATGCTGAGTCCCACAGAGGAAAGTCAATACTGTCCATCTGAGCCGAATCTCCGGACTGACCCCCATGCACTCGAGACACTCTCCTAGATCAGGAGAGATGTACTCCTTTTTGGTCTTAGTTGCTTTTCCTAGCTTTAGTTAAGGTTTCTGGGAGGCTGAGATGGTTCTGAAGCCCCTGGTCTGTGTGGATATTTCTGATTACCAAGCTCTGCAGTGTCTTCATTGGCTCAGAGTTTGCCTGCTCATGACGAAAGTGCCTCTGTGACTTTGCGTATTGGAGTGGATTTTGGGGGATTTGTGCCAAATCATGGTCTGTATGTGACAACAAAAACATTTCGGTGTTTTTTTTCATTCTCTATTAAACTTGGAAAATGTGAGGCTGTGTGAAGTGTGTTTATGTTTGACATTCAGTGGTTAACTGACATCTGAATGGATGAATTTGCTGCTGTACAATGAAAAAGAATTCAGCTTACTGACATAATTCAAATGTATTTTGTTCACTACATGCCCAAAAGTATTGTCCATATGTGCAAGTTTCTTTTTTTTTTTTTTTTTTTTTTTTTTCTTGGTGTGGGGCTGTGGCAATCTTCACAGTTCTGCATGCAATGATATTTTAGCCAATCATGTGCTTCTGACTTGAGGAAGACCCTGTGCACAAAGCCAGTGCTGTAAAGAAATGGTTTTCCCATTGAAATGTTTTGATGGAAGTGGACCTCCACAAACAGGATGAGCAGCAATTACAACAATAAAAGCTCTAATAATAATAGACATATGACTAATGGTAAAATAGTATATATCATATGGTATGTATATAATAGTATGTGCTTATATTCAAATCTGACAGGATATGATAGTACAGTTGTGTTCAAAATTCAGTTCAATTCAATTTTATTTGTATAGCACCAAATCACAACAGAAGTTGTCTCAGGACACTTTCCATATAGAGCTGGTACAGTACAACAATTCCCCCATGAGCAAGCACTTGGCGACAGTGGCGAGGAAAAACTTCCTTTTAACAGGCAGAAACCTCGGGCAGAACCAGACTCTGGGTGGGCGGCATCTGCCTCGACCGGCTGGGTGAGAGAGGGAGAGTGAGACAGACAGAGAGAGACAGACAGAAATGCAGTCAGAGAGAGAGAGAGACAGACAGACATGCAATCACAGTAACAGTGACAGTGGATGTAATAACAGCAGTAGCAGTTGCAGTGGATGTCAGGCAGGGCCAAGGCAGGAGACGACCAAGCACAGAGACTGGGGGAAGGAGCTAAGTTAGTAACATGCCATGGTAGGACATGAAAGCGTGCAGATGGAGAGGGACAGGAGGACAGAGGAGCTCGGTGTATCTTTGGAGGTCCCCTGACAGTCTAATCCTATAGCAGCATAACTAGGGGCTGGTCCAAGACAAGCCTGAGCCAGCCCTAACTATAAGCTTTATCAAAAAGGAAAGTTTTAAGCCTACTCTTAAATGTAGAGACAGTGTCTGCCTCCCGCACAAAGACTGGAAGATGGTTCCACAGGAGAGGAGCTTGATAGCTAAATGCTCTGACTCCTGTTCTGCTTTTGAGACTTTAGGAACCATAAGTAGACCTGCATGTGCATAATAGCAGTGTGTTTAAAAAGGTGAGTAAACATCAAAATTCTTCAAATAAATTGTATTTTAATGAACACAAATGCATTGGGGACACTGCGCATTCTATTTCAAAGCAAGAAAACTCAAAAAAGTAATTGAATTTGATAATATTTGACAGAAAGTCAAGAAATATAATGTTCAAAAAAATAGCAGTGTTGACATCTGTCTTTACAAACTCAAAAACATACTGTATATAATAAGAAATGCTTGAAGATTCAACTTCCCTGAGAATAAATAATATTTAGTTGCATAACCATGGTTCCTGATAACTGCTTCACATCTGTGGTGCATGGAGTTGACCAACTTCTGGCACCGGTCAACAGGTATTGCAGCTCAGGACAATTGTACTACATTCCACAATTCCTCTGCATTTCTTGGTTTTGCCTCATGAACAGCATTTTTTATGTCAGCCCACAAGTTTTCTATGGGATTAAGGTCCGGGGATTGTGCCGGCCACTCTATTACTTGAATGCTGTTTGTCTGGAACCATGATTTTGCTCGCTTGCTGGTGTGTTTGGGGTCATTGTCTTGTTGAAACACCCATTTCAAAGGCATTTCCTCTTCAGCATACGGCAACATGACTTCTTCCAGTATTCTGATGTACTCAAACTGATCCATGATCTCTGGTATGCGATAAATAGGACCAACACCATAGTATGAGAAACATCCCCATATCATGATGCTTGCACCACCATGCTTCACTGTCTTCACTGTGTACTGTTTGTTTGTTTATTTAGATCCCCATTAGCTTTGGCAACACCGCAGCTATTCTTCCTGGGGTCAACTCAATATCATGTGACAATACAAAACATTAATGCCACAGTAACAATATATAGAGGACTTACACATTACAACACACACACACTATACAATACAATACATACACATAACAACACACACTCCCGTACCAGATCATTTTTACCTCGATTTCATCACTTCATAGATCTATACAAGCACGGGTATACACACAACACAATAGATTAAAGCCCCTCCATATAGATTTGTCAATTTCTAGAAATGTCATTACAACCAAAAGACAATGATACACTTTCAGAACTTGTAGTTAATCAAGTTTTTTGTTCGGAAGTAATCTTTTAGTTTCATTTTAAAATTTGTCATGTTTTTCTGTTGAGTGATATAGTCTGGGAGTGAGTTCCATTCTCTCATTGCTCTGAACATCACTGTTCGTTGCCCAGCTGTGTTAAACCTAGGTAACGCAAAACAACCTCTAGCCGCATGCCTTGTTGCATAATTATGTATTCCTGCACTAAAAGACAACTTTTCATAACAGATCATAGGTCTTTTGGTTGTGATAACGCTTCTCATAAAAACCATCAACATGTATTTTAATCTGTTATTTACATCGAACCACAAGAGTTTTTCATGCATTTTATTCACATTTGTCCTAAAACCGCAGGCTAAAGCAACACGTGCTGCCCTATTCCGAACTATTTGCAGTTTTTTTTATATTTCCTTGCGAAGTATTGGACCAAACAATCGAACAATAATCTAAATTTGATAAAACCAAAGCTTGAATCACTTGTTTAACAATAGTTTGTATTATAAATTTTGAGCACCTCTTAATCATTGATATGGCATTACCCATTTTCAAAACAATTTTCTGTATCTGTTTGTTCCATGTCAATGTGTTATCTATTATTACTCCTAATAGTTTTATTTCATCTACAGCATATGCAGCGTCAGTTGCCTTCATCCTTAAATAAGGGCCACCTGTTTAACACCTATTTTTTTTCACAGAATCAATGACCTCACTAAGTGAACTCAGCACTGCTATTTTTTTGAGCACGCCCCTTTCAGTTAATGATTCAGTTTCACAGAATCAGCAGCATTCTAGTGATGTGGGACTGCTATTATTTTGAACACAACTGTATATGTACATAACAATGTGTATAGTAATATAAGGAACATGACTAATAATAACAATTGCAGTGGATGTCAGACATGGCAATAGCAGTAGGCCCAACCATGATCCATGGGATCTTGCAAGATGGGAAAGCACAAGGATTCTGGGGAAGAAGCCAATAGCAAGCCTGGAGGAACACTACCTCACATGGAGGGAATGTTCAAGTGCTCACATAGTTTTGGACATGTTGGGCAACATAAAGTTCAGTGAATAAAAGCAAGCATAGTTTGTAAGCAGGCCACACAGAAGGCAAGTTTGCTAAACAAAACAATTGAGATCTCAATCCTGGGCCTGTTGCTGTACAATTATCTCAGTGGCACATTAGAGTTAAAGACATCTTGAACCTGTGCACTGTGGAAACAGCTGACACTGAACTCTCAGATGCTCTAGTTTTGATGCACAGCTGTTTTCAAGCTGCTGTCTTGTAGAAATCACCTTACACTAGAGGTTCCTGTATTCAAGCTTTACGCTATGGTTAAAGGGGCCATATTGGCTCAGTTATTTATTTATTTATTTATTTATTTATTTATTTATTTATTTATTTATTTATTTATTTATTTATTTTCAGTACTCACTAATACACGTTATTCTAACTAAAGTGTGAACCAAATAAAATAGTCATTAAATGCATGTATGAGTGACTTCTGTACATTTACACTAGGAGGAAGTTATTGATTATTAGAGGTTTGTGCGCATACATTTCTTAAATTTGAAGGTCACACCAGCATTAGACCAATTACTGAAAAAGTTTGTCATTAATAATAGTGAACCACTTTCTGACACTGTGAATGTCTGTCATAAGAAGTTAAAAACACACTCAGTGTTTGATCCTACTGGAGGAGGCTGGTATCTTTAAACAGCTTTACACAGCGCATTGCTGATCTTGAATCTGGTGTCAGTCATGACATTGAATTTGGTTAAATTACGGTCATTACTGACCCTGTAATGAATCCGGCAAATTTTCAAAACAAAATGCCTCGTGCAGACTCACGACCGTTTAACTACGAAGAGTACTTACATATGGTAAAGGCAGAAATGTAAAGGCACATCCTCCACACAATCTCAACAGTCTCTGAGCCTTCCAAATGTTTCTACTGTAATGTCACAGACCTGTGGCCATATTGGGGCCAGTGTTGAAGATGATTCTATCTTTTCTGTTGTTGCAGTTAAGGTTAAAAGTAACAAAACTGTACAGGCGTATGCTTTTCTGGACCCAGGAAGCTCAGGAATTTTTTGCACAGCGAGCCTGGCAAGAAAATTAAATGTGAGAGGCAAAAAGACAAGTTTTTTGATGAGAACAATGGGGCAAAAGAAAATTGTAAATGCTCATATTCTTTCAGGTCTTGAGGTGTCTGGTGTGGACATGAACAGTATCATCCAGTTACCTGATGTTTTAACACAGAGATCCATGTCTCCTCACTCAGTGTCCCTCGACAAGACGATCTTGTTCAGTGGTTTTATCTGAAGGATGTAAAGGTCTATGATATTGACCTCCTGATTGGAACTGATGCCCCCAAAGTAATGGAGCCTTGGGAGGTAATAAACAGCCAAGATGAAGGACCCTATGCAGTAAGATCCAGGGTCAGATGGGTCATTAATGCTCCACTTTGTGGCACAAGCAGCAGGACTGAGTGGTTACCCTGCTGTAACAGTCAACCGAATCTCTGTTGAGCATCTTCAAGAAATGTTGGTTCAACAATATAACCACAATTTTAATGAGAGATCAGCTGTGGAGCAGACTGAAATGTCAAGAGAAGATGTCAAGTTCATGAATGTTGTAAGCAGCACAGCAGAAATGATTGAAGGTCATTATTGTATTGACATACCTTTCCGACAGGAGGATCGTGTCCTTCCAAACAATCGCTGTGTTGCAGAACAGCGCCTCCAAAGCCTGAAAAGAAAATTTGACCGGAACAACACATTTAAGGAGGAATACATTGTATTCTTGAATGACATTGCTCAAGGATATGCTGAAGTGGTGCCTGCTGACCAACTAAAACAAAGTGATGGAAAGGTGTGGTATATTCCCCATCATGGAGTTTATCATCCCAGAAAAGGCAAGCAGAGAGTTGTTTTGACTGTGGAGCAACATGTGAAGGGACATCACTGAACTGCCAACTCTTGCAGGGACCTGATCTAACCAACACTCTCTATGGAGTCCTCATCTGATTTAGGCAAGAACATGTAGCAGTAATGGCAGACATCAAAGCCATGTTTCACCAAGTACATGTCCCAGATAAACACATCAACTTTCTCCGCTTCCTCCGGTGGCTAGATGGTGATAGTGCACAGCCTCCACAAGAACATCGCATGAGAGTTCATCTGTTTGGTGCTGTATCCTCACCAAGTTGTGCAAATTATGCTCTGAGGAGAACAATGCACAGCATTTCCCACTTGAGGTGATCAATACAGTGAAACATAATTTTTACGTGGATGATTGCCTGAAGGCCGTGACTTCAGGAGAAGAAGCTGTAGACATGATCAACAATTTGACTGCTCTCTGTGAGAAAGGAGGATTTACTCTTTCAAAATGGATCGGCAACAGCTGTACTGTGCTCCTGTCAGTCACAGAGGAAAGAAGAGCAAATAAAATGGTGGAGCTGGACTTGGATGCAGGTCAATTTCCAACAGAATGAGCACTTGGGCTACAGTGGTGTATTGGAACTGACATGTTTCAGTTCAGGACTTCGGTTCAAGAAGAGGCATTCTTTTAGTGGTCAGCTCTCTTTATGACCCTTTGGGATTTTTGGCCCCATTCAGTATGCCAGTCAAATTGTTGCTGCAAGAGCTCTGTAGGAGAAATCTGAAGTGGGATGAAGTCATTCCCAATGCCTTCTCCAAACAATGGTCTGAATGGCTCCAGGATCTTCAAAAAATGGATTTGGATATGGAACTGTGTCTTTCTTGAGACTGGAAAATGATCACAAGATACATGTAGCATTTCTCTTGGGAAAGGCTAGAGTTGCTCCCCTCAAGCAGACTACAATCCCAAGATTGGAACTCACAGTGGCAGTTCTTGCTGTTCGAGTTGATAAAATGCTGCAGGAGGAGTTGCAACTTATGTTGGAGAAATCAGTTTTCTGGACAGACAGTACAACAGTTCTTAAATACATCGCAAATGAAACAAGACGATTCCACACTTTTGTGGACAGGAAAGTTCAGAACTTCAAAATCACACTCAAAGGACAAAGTCTGACTCCTGAAGACCTTGTGAAGGCAGAGTAGTCCATCATTCTGTTTGTACAAAAAACACAAATTTGAAGCTGAAATTGCCTCACTCAAGAGTGGATTTAACACCATCTCCAAAGAAAGCAAGCTGTACAAACTGGATCCAGTGTTGGATGATGGAATCCTCAGAGTTGGTGGATGGTTGAATAACGCAGCATTGCCAGCAGAATTGAAACATTCGGTAATTCTTTCTAAAGATATGCATATATCCGCACTCATTTTGCGAATCACATGCTGTCCAGGTTACAGCAAAAATACTGGATTACTAATGCAAACTCTACCGCCAGGAAGGTAATATCTGACTGTATTGTGTGCAGACGCAACAGAGGAAAGCTAATTGAGCAGAAGATAGCTGACTTACCTGAAGAGAGGGTGTTGCCTGAAAAGGCTCCTTTCACAAATGTGGGAATTGATTATTTTGGCCCCATCAGTGTTAAAAGAGGCAGAAGTCTTCTTAAAAGATACGGAGTGCTGTTTACATGTCTGACTAGTTGTGCTGTGCATCTGGAAGTGGCTTATACACTGGATACAGATTCCTGTATAAATGCAATTTGGAGGTTTATCTGTAGACGAGGTCCAGTCTCAGCTATCAGATCTGATAATGGCACAAATTTTGTTGGAGCCAACCGAGAGCTGAAGGAAAATTTGGCTGCTCTGAATCATAGCAAAATTCAAAGGGCTTTTGTTCAAGATGGCATACAATGGAGCTTCAACACACCAGCAGCTTCTCATCAAGGTGGTGTCTGGGAACTTCTGATTTGTTCAGTCAAGAGTGTTTTCACCTCAGTACTGAAACAACAAACTCTGGATGATGAAGGGCTCCAGACCATGTTCTGTGAGGTTGAGGCAATACTGAACGACAGAGGCATCACAAAAGTCTCAGATGATAGATGACTTTAGTTTAGTTTAGTTTATTTAGATCCCCATTAGCTTTTGCCACGCAGCAGCTATTCTTCCTGGGGTCTTTTCATCACAACAAATGACAAGTACAAACCATTAACACACAATACAGAAATACATAAAAACAAAAATACATACAGAAAACACATACTTAATGCATACACATACAAAACAAAACATCCAAGACAAACACTTCACATATGTTACCTGCTCCAACATTGAATCACTACACAACAAGGATACCAGGACCCAATTTACAGATATACAAATACAAATACAAATAAAATATAAATAAAAATACTGGCTACTAATGGTTAAAATTGCGACCAAAATAATAATCTCTTAGTTTCATTTTAAAACTAACCATGTTTCTTTGTTGTATAACATAATTCGGAAGGGCATTCCACTCCTTCATAGCTCTATACAATACTGTACCTTGAGAGAGTGCCCTGGGTAAAATAAAATAACCTCCAGTAGCTTGTTGAGTTGAATGAGTATGTATGTTTGAACTAAAAGATAATTTTCTATACAAACTATATGCCATTTTAGTTGTAATAATATTTCTAAGAAAAACCATCAACAAATATGACAATCTGTGCTTAACATCCAGCCAACCAAGACTGTCATGCATTTGACAAATAGTCGACCTTATTCCACACCTAAGTGCAACCCGTGCTGCTTTATTTTGTATAAGTTGCAGTTTTCTGATGTTAGCTAGTGAGGTATTGGACCAAACAACTGTACAATAATCCATATGTGACAAAACCAGTGCTTGAATGACTTGTTTAGTAATTTGTGTTGTTAGATATTTAGAGCATCTCCTAATCACTGAAAGAATGTTTCCAATTCTGGTTATTATCCTCTTAATATGCATTTCCCATGATAATGTTTGATCTATGATGATTCCTAATAATTTTACCTCTTTCACTTGTTTAATTAATTGATTATTAATCATGACATTAAGCTCTGGGTTTGAACGCAGTAAATAGTTTGATCCAATAACCATGCTAGTTGTCTTTGACACATTCCAAATTAATCCATTACAGTTAACCCACTCAGAAACCAATTTTATTTCTTCACTTAAATTTCTATTTAATCCATCAATAGTTCCTTTAGCTAAATAAATTGTTGTATCATCGGCATACATTGTCATGTGAGCTGTTTTTACTACCAAAGGAAAATCATTGGTAAAAATTGAGTACAAAAGAGGTCCAAGGCAACTTCCTCGGGGTACTCCATGTGTATATTGTTTTAAATCTGACTCACTTCCGTTGAAATAAACCATTTGCCATCTCTCACTCAAATAACTTTTAATAATTAACAAAGCTGATGATGAGAACCCATAATTTTTCAGTTTTGCCAATAATAATTCATGATCCAGAATATCAAACGCTGCCGAAAAATCCAGGAAGACAGCGCCTATCATTTTCTTTTGCGTGATTTCATTACACCAGTCATCTAACATTTGTGTCATAGCTGTTGTTGTGGAATGTTTTTCCCTGTAGGCGTGCTGAAAATCTGTAAATAAACAATTATTAGAAAAATATGACTAAATTTGCTCATACACAATTTTTTCCATGATTTTACTTAAAATTGGCAATAAACTCATAGGTCGACTATTTGACTCAGAAAACTGCAACTTTTTGTTTTTCGAAATTGGTATTATTTTTGCAATTTTCCATCCTTGTAGCCATATATTTTTTATCAAACATAAATTAATTATATGTGTTACCACTGGGGCCACAATACCAACAATAGGTTTAAATAACCTTCCATCAAGATAATCAACACAACTTGAACTGACTTAGAAGCTCTCACACCAAATCACTTTTTTTTTTTGGCTTTGCTAGTCTTTATTATAGAGACAGCTGAAGGTATGACAGGAAAGGAGGTAGAGAGAGAGGACTGCAGAGGACTAGCAGTCTCGATACACGGGGCGCACACCCTACCAGCTGAGCTATAGGGGCGCCCCACCAAATCACATTTTAATGTTGAATGGAAAACCAATCATGCCACCAGGACTGTTTGACCGAAATGATCTGTACATAAGGACGAAAGGTGGAAGCAAGCACAATATATTGCTGAGCTGTTTTGGAAAAGATGGACTTCTGAGTATCTACCCATGATGCAGGAGAGACAAAAATGGACAAGGCCAAGGAAAAGCCTCACTTCTAGAGACATTGTTCTTTTCACAGATGCCTCAGCTCCAAGAGGATCTTGGATCATGGGGAAACTTTTGGACATCAGACCAGATGCAAAGGGCCTGGTACACCCTGTGCGTCTTCAAACAAGGACCAATTTTCTTTAGAGACCTGTGACGAAGCTCTGTCTACTACTGGAGGCAGTGGTCTAACATCATGACTCTCTCTCTCTCTATATTTTTTCTTTCTTTTTTTTTTTCAAATTAACCTGTGTTTTATTTTGCAGATTCATCAGGAAGATAAAGAAGTCATAGTTGTAGTTCCAGAAGGATGCTCCTTTTTTGTAGAGTGTATTTGTGATATTATGCACAATTAGGTGCCGGAGTGTAGGAGCTATTTGTAAGTCTAGTCTTTGGTTGTAGTTTTAGTTGTAAATTTTATTTGCTAACTATGAGTAACTTTGTTTGTTTGATTAACTTAAGTGTTTGCTTTATTTAGATTTGATTTTTTGATAATATTCTTTGTTTAGGATATTTAGATTTGAATACTTAATATTTTGGTCGATTTTTTGGTAATTGGGTAACACTGGGCACCTGAGGTTATTTGTGTGGGTAGGCATCTTGAGTACCAGCATGCACCAGGGTGGGCCTATGGTTTTTTTCACCAGTGCAAAGGAGGCACCAGCAGCCATGATTTTCTTTTTTCTTTTATTTGTTTTATTATTTTGAAATAAATCACAAAACGCAAGAATCTGGCTTGGACATTTATCCTGTTTTTTGCCTGCCTTAAACCACATCTCCATGGTGCATCAGTGGCCTGTTTATGTTTGGTTGCTCTAACACATATAATATGTATAAATAGTGCCACAGCTTTATTGAGAATGCATGGTTAAATGTGAGTCTTGATACTGGACCCGGTCCACTGTCCCCTCTAGGGTTTTTGTGTGTTATTGTCTGTTTTGTGCTGTTTTGTGGAGCCTGTAATTCCATGTCTGTCCAGTTAGTGTCCTCAGAGCACCTTCCTCAGTGTCTGAGACTACACTGCCTTCTTCCTCATGTTGAACTATGGTTGAAATAGTTGACTTCTGTTTTGTGTATTTACATTAGGCTCTGACAATAAATGCATGCGGTTTGGTGTGTAGCAAAACAGACATCCAAATGCTGGTATATCTTATTAATTCCACATGAATTACACTGTTTCCTTGTGTACTGTAGTGTACAGTACAATAATAAAAACAATGTTATGTGTATAGTGTAACCTGTTGAAAAAAAAAAGAAGGAATATACCTGTTGTTGAGTAACCTGTTCAGGAAAAAAGAAGTGTTACAACATTTAGAAATATTATTTTTTTCATTGAGCATTATTTTAATACCTTATCATAGTTTTTATTTAATTTTGCATTTCATTATTTATTTATTCTTTATTTATTCTATTCTCCTAGAGGTCTGTGTTTGCTTCATGTGGTGGTTGTGTGAAGGAAGGGGGGATGTCATTCATTCATGGGGTGTAGCTAAATTGTTATTGGTGAGACTGTTAGTGAGACGTGCGCGAGAGATACACGGACGGAGCGATAGCAAGAGGAGAGCATAAGATAAGATAAGATAAGATAAGATAAGATAAGATAGACTTATTGCACAAATGTTATATACCTTATGGTAATTTACAATATATAAAATACGTACACACTGATTTCAAAATGACGATTGCACATGAAAACAGAGGTTATTAGTACAACTTGCATTTGAGTGGATGTTATTGTGCACTGTTATACAGTCTGATGGCTGTGGGCAGGAATGACCTACAGTACCGGTCCTTCCTCCACTGGGGATGTAAAAGTCTTGTGCTGAAGGAGCTGCTCAGGGTCCTCACAGTGTGGTGCAGGGGGTGGGAGGAGTTGTCCATGATGGATGTCAGCTTTGCTAACATCCTTCTGTCCGCCACCTCCTCGATGGAGTCCAGTGGGCAGCCCAGGACAGAGCTGGCTCTCTTAACCAGTTTGTTCAGTCTCTTCCTGTCTCTGTCCGTGCTGCCCCCTCCCCAGCACGCTACAGCATAAAACACTGCAGAGGCCACCACAGTGTCATACAAAGTCCATAGTAGAGCCCTGCGCACACCAAAGGACCTCAGTCTCCTCAGCAGGTGTAAGCGACTCTGGCCCTTCCTATACAGGGCGTTAGTATTGTCTGTCCAGTCCAGCTTATTGTTGAGGTGAACACCCAGGCACTTAAATGAGTCCACCATGTCAATGTCCGAGCCCTGGATGTTCACCGGTGTGTGAGGGGAAGGTCTCCTCCGGAAATCAATAACCATCTCCCTGGTCTTGCCGGTGTTTAGGATCAGGTGGTTCTGCTGACACCAGTCCATGAAGTCCGTGATGACCCCCCTGTACTCCTGCTCATTCTCCTCTGACACACAGCCAACGATGACACTGTCACCAGAGAATTTCTGCAGATGACTGAGGGCGGAGTTGTACATGAAGTCCGAGGTATAGAGGGTGAAAAGGAACGGTGACAGTACTGTTGCCTAGGGGAACACAAGTTTGGTGTGATAAAAGTTGGAAAGAACACTTGATGTTGTGCATACTGTTAAAAAAGAGGAACTGTTCGAGTTGATACTTGAGTGTCCGGTGAACCACGAAAAGTGACCCTGGGAACATTACCTGTGTTAATTCTTTTCTTTTCCCGGTGAGTACTGTGAAGCGTAAGGAGTTAGCTTCGTGAGTTAGCATAACCACGTGGTGTGTTAGCCACCGAGCCGGAGCATAAGCTCACAGTGTTGTTTACTTTCTTTTGATAGAAGAGAGAAACACATATGTTTGCGCGTGTAATGTGTGTGTGGAAAAAGAGTATTTGTGTACCTGTTATTTACGTTGTGTGAATAGAGAGAGTCATCATTAAGATGAGTGTCAAAGGTTATGACAGTGTTTCTCAATTCCGGTCCTCGGGAACCACTGCTCCACTCCCCACTGTTTCCTGCTCCAACACACCCGATTCAAATGTGTGGCTATTTATCAGGCCACTGCAGAGCTTGATGATGAGCTTATCATTTGAATCAGGTGCGGTGGAGGGAAACATCTAAAACATGCAGGGCAGTGGGGCCTGAGGACCGGAATTGAGAAACACTGGGTTATAAGACTGCTTAATTCTTCTGTGTAGTACAGTAGTCGAGATATAAGGGTTGTGATAACAAACTTAAAACAAGTTCATATTACAATATTTTACTTAGGTTTGGGTTTTGTAATAGAACTAATAAAAAAATATATAAAGGAAGATTAAAACTATGCATAAAAAATATATATCTATACACACACACACACACATATACATATATACATACATGCACATACATACACACATATATACACATACATACATACATACATACACATACATACATACATACATACATACATACATACATACATACATACATACATACACAAACACGTATATGCCTGCACACATACACACATCCATGCCTACATACCTATATATACATACATATAAATAGAATAAATATATCAATAATAGGTAATGAATAATTCAAGAAAAGAAGTTAAAAAGTTAAAAAGATTAAATCACAATAACAGTTTGTGGGAAAAAAGAGGGGAGGACCATTAAAAGAAGAATGTTTCTTTCTTGGATCGTCGCAGCCGGAGCCCTGTGAGAAACCTGCGGGAGAAGAGGCCCTGGAAAGTAAGGAGGTGAGCACTTCTAGTAAATGCTGTAAAAAAAGTTTGTTATTATCAAGTGGAAATGGACTCATCAACCGTACTTTTCATTTAGCCCAGTGGGATCTATGGTCTTTAGTAGATAAATCCATTTCCTCTCCGCTGCCTGTCTCTGGCCCGTGGTCCAATCCCTTCTGCTCTCCAGGCCCATGCTCTGGACATTGTGTTGGCTATGGAGTTTAAAATGTGCATACAGGACACTGGTGCCACTCCTGTTGTTCATAATCATGCAAAAATGCTGTTTTATTCTAGTCACAATTGAGTGTCTGGTCTGCCCCACATACAAATTGTGGCAGCCTTGCACCTAATAGCATATATAACATTACTGGTTGAGGGTTTGAAGGCCTGCCACGGATTGATACCTGTTCTAGCGTGAGGGTTAAAAATGTGGGGCAGAGAAATAAAACCAACCGCTGAGCCTCGATGCGCCTCCCCAGTTTGTGTTGGTTTGTTCAAGTTTGAGTGCACCAGTATGTCCCTGAGGTTTTTGTTCCTTCGGTGGGCAGAGATTAGCTGACAATCCCCCAGTGTGTTGTAGTTCCTTTTAGCCCCCTCGAAGTTGGTTTTGATGGTGGAGATGAGGCTCCTGGTGGTCTCCGAGTAGGTGACCACCAGGGGGATGAGGGTGGGGCCGGCTGGCCGGGGGACGATATGGTGATATTTTTCTTAAAAAGTTCGGCTGACCCCTGCCTTGGCACTCCTGAGGAAGCGCCTTGAGTAACCCCTAAGCCTCAGCGCACCGTAGAGCCTACGGCTTCCTCCACATGCTCCAGGAAGGTGCAGATCCTGTGGAAGCGTATCAGCTGGGACTTTATCAGACCTCTGTATGTGTGCCTTGGGTGGTAGCTGGACTTATGGAGGAGTGCGTGGCCGTCCGTGTCTTTGAAGTGAACTTTGGTGGCCAGTGTCTTGGTTTGGTCGCTGGAGCCGCGGAAGAAGACACTTGTGTCAAGAAATTCTATTGTGAGGGGTTGTAAATTGTGTTTGACCTTGATCTTGGGGTGGTGCGAGTTGAGAGTGCCATTATTTTACTTAGGGTTAGGGGGTGGGTTTTATAATCATTTACATATTGATTTTTGATTGTTTATCAGTTAATTAATGATTTTATTTTCATTATAAAAAAAACTGAAGTTGAATTTTATACGCTAACTAGGAAAGGTTTTACATTGATATTGATTATATTTAGGAAACACAAACCATACAGTTAAAATTCAATTCAATTCAATTCAATTCAATTCAATTCAATTCAATTCAATTCAATTCAATTCAGTTCAATTCAATTCAATTCAATTTTATTTGTATAGCGCCAAATCACAACAGAAGTTGTCTCAGGACACTTTCCATACAGAGCTGGTACAGACCAAGCTCTTTTATCTACAAAGAAACCAACAATTCCCCCATGAGCAAGCACTTGGCGACAGTGGCGAGGAAAAACTTCCTTTTAACAGGCAGAAACCTCGAGCAGAACCAGACTCTGGGTGGGCGGCCATCTGCCTCGACCGGTTGGGTGAGAGAGGAAGAACAAGAGAGGGAGAGTGAGACAGACAGACAGACAGACAGACAGACAGACAGACAGACGGACAGAAATGCAGTCAGAGAGAGAGAGAGAGAGAGAGAGAGAGAGATGAGACAGAGACAGACATGCAATCACAGTAACAGTGACCGTGGATGTAATAATAGCAGTAGCAGTTGCAGTGGATGTCAGGCAGGGCCAAGGCAGGAGACGCAGCTGCAATCCACAATCCAGATTCAGCCACTGTCCATGGGAACCTGCAAGACGACAAAGCACAGAGACTCCGGGGAAGGAGCTAAGTTACTAACACGCCGTGGTAGGACATGAGAGCGTGCGGATGGAGAGGGACAGAAGGACAGAGGAGCTTGGTGTATCTTTGGATGTCCCCCGACAGTCTAATCCTATAGCAGCATAACTAGGGGCTGGTCCAGGACAAGCCTGAGCCAGCCCTAACTATAAGCTTTATCAAAAAGGAAAGTTTTAAGCCTACTCTTAAATGTAGAGACAGTGTCTGCCTCCCAGACAAAGACTGGAAGATGGTTCCACAGGAGAGGAGCTTGATAGCTAAATGCTCTGACTCCTGTTCTGCTTTTTGAGACTTTAGGAACCATAAGTAGACCTGCATTCTGGGAACACAGTGTTCGAGTAGGGCAATAAGGTACTATGAGCTCTTTAAGATAAGAAGGTGCCTGGCCATTTATGGCTTTGTAAGTAAGGAGGAGAATTTTAAACTCTATTCTAAACTTTACAGGGAGCCAGTGCAAAGTGGCTAGTATTGGAGAAATATGATCTTGCTTCCTGGTTTTTGTCAGAACACGTGCTGCAGCGTTTGGGAGCAACTGGAGAATATTCAGCAACGAATTTGGGCAGCCTGATAGTAAGGAATTGCAATAATCCAGCCTGGAAGTTACGAATGCATGGACTAGTTTTTCTGCATCATTTTGAGACAAAATATGCCTGAAGAAAATGAATAAATTTATTTAAGCCCTGTTGTGCTATACAGGCTGGGTTTTTTGGATACCCTGGATTTTGCATGGAACTGGATTCTCTCCCTGACGAGGGGGATGGCAAGCCAACCGCGTGAACATCTGGATTGAAGAGGACCCTCTCCTCCTTCATCTGTAGTCCTGTCAGTGTGATAGGAGTGAGGAAGACTGAAAAGAATTAAAAGGAATTTTTGATATATAGTTTATAATGAGCTCAGTCACATGAATCACGATTTTCAACAACAGCCTCTTGCTGCACTGACCTCTCTCTCTCTCTTTTTTTTTCTTGTTCTATTTTCTGCTCATACATATTCAACAGCACAAAGGAATTACTTGAAACCGGTTTACACTGCCCCGTGGGTCTTAAGTGTAAACTGTCCCAGACCCACACAGGAATTACCTGGGAACTTAAACTCAATACCGTAAGAAACTTCAAAACCTACACAAGAATTACATGGAAGCTGTTTCCAAACCTACACAAGAATTACATGGAAGCCGTTTCCAAACCTACACAAGAATTACATGGAAACTGACGGTTGCACCCACACAGGAATTATGCAACTCGTCTAGAGATTGATTCATAACACCGTACTCACCTATTAAAATAGATAGAGCGTCCACTGTCCACCACCCATGCCCAACCTCAGGCGGGATCCTGTCCTCCATTTGTTGGAGTGGAACTTTCCCTGAGTCGTTTGAGACTCCTGCCACCAGTTGACCCTCAGTCCAGGCTCAGATGTCGATCATCAGAGCGTCCATCCCATCCTCGTCGCCAAATCGTAAGGGAAATTCTCCTTGTTGCTCGTTGAGAGTTGCTAATTCTCTGAAGGATCATACTATACCATAAAACTATACTAAATCATAAACTCCTCAGATACAATGAATCGCACCTTCCCCCCTCATCCTGTTTTCTTCATTGAATGTCCTTTGGTCCTCTTTCTCACCTCAGTGAGAAAGGGCCACAAAGACTTTTACAATTCATAGACTGATTCCCAGGATTAGTAAGTCATCTAATTCCTACACGTCATCGCGATAGCTGTGTACATGGGGTCTTTCAATCAGGGGACAAGGATGAGCTGAGGAGGATGCAGACAGAGCTGATAGGGAGAAAAGGAAAGGTAAAGATAGCTACTGTCCCATGAGTGGGTTTTGGGCCCAAGTGCAGAACCACTGCAACTCAGATATAGCTTGTATTGACTTTATTCTCAGACTTGGCAGGTCCAGGTGAGTAGGGGATAAAATATTGATATATTTACTTGGGTACAGGAGAACAGGCATGGTCAGAAAGGCAAGTTCGGCAACGGTAGATCAGTACATATGAAATAGCTTGAGAGTCTTGCATAGAAACAATCGATGTATCTTACTTGTACCTCTGTTGTTTGTGTTTTGATTTATTTTTTATTGTTTTATATGTGTTGTTATCATCATTGCAATGGAGAGCCTCCTCCCAATTGCCTCCCCTATTTAAACAAATGTAATTATTTATTTGTAATTTATACTTTCTAAGTTGGTTCTTCCCCAGTATGTCTTGCCACAGGTTCGTGATCTTCTGGTCCCTGCCACACACCTCCCATCGTTTTGTCCTGAGCCGAGTATCTTCTCTTGTGAGTTTTGTGTTGTCTGCCTGAGTGCCTTTTTCCCTTTAGCAGAGATTTTCGTTCCTTACAGTGCTGTCGAGTGATTTCCTCCAGTACGTGTTTTGCTTTTGTCTGCCTGAGTGCTTTTTTCCCGTTAACGGAGATTTTTATTCTATTTAGTGCTGTTGAGCTTTCCCTCCAGTACCGGTCCTGCCTTTGTTTGCCTGTGAGCCTTTTTCCCTAATGGAGATTTTTGTTTTACACAGAGCTGTCAAGTTTCCCTCCAGCAGAGACTTCATTCCTCAGTTTGAGCATCGTTCGTTGGCCGCTGAGAGTTTTTTGTTGTGACTTTTGAATAATAAACTGTTAAAATTTCCACTCCGCTTTTGGGTCCTGCTTTCCTTGAACTTAAGTCACAGAATCATCTGGCCAAAATGGACCCAGCGGAGACGGACCAGATGAGACAAGTCCTCTTCAGCCATGGGGTCTTGCTCGGTCAGCACGAGCCTACACTCCGTCAAGTTATGGAACATCGCCAGCAGTTAACCACCAGCGTGACGCAGATGGGGGGTCAGCTGGCTGACATCAGAGACCAGCTCATGTCTCCTATGTCACCCGCCGACCCTTCGAATCCACCTCCAGTGACCGACCCTCCAGCAAACCCGACAAACCAGTCCAGGGAACCATATATTCCTATCCCAGCTCATTACTCTGGTGATCTTGGTACATGTGCGTAGTTTCTTCAGTAGTGCTCCCTAGTTTTCAGCCAACAGCCCACCACTTACACTTCTCATCAAGATAGCGTTCATTATGAGTTTACTGTCCAGGGAAGCAACAGCCTGGAGACATAGTCTCCGATTACATTCTTTTCACTGAAGAGATGAAGAGGGTATTTGATCATCCTGTCAAGGGCAGAGAGGCGCTAAGTCGGCTCTTAGACTTACGGCAGGGAAGCCAGCCGGTTTCAGTTTATGCAGTGAACTTTCGCATCCTGGCAGCGCTTGGGGAAGTGCTTGGGGGGATCAGGCACTTCAAATGATTTTTTACAAGGGCTTAGCTGGGGAAATTAAGGATGAACTAGCAGTGCGAGATGAATGTAGCCTGAATAGTCTAATCAAGTTAACTACTTCCTTAGATAATAGGATACGGGAAAGACGTAGAGAAGGAGTTGACTGACAGAGACTTCATTTCCTCGCCTTCTCCCAGAGTGGACTGGCAGAATCGGCACCGCAGACATCCTCCTCTCTCTCCGCCACCCCTGACGTTCGATCCAGCACTTTGGAGGAACCCATGGAGCTGGGGCGAGCTCATCCGACGCCTGTGGAACGACAGCAATGCTTCCGAGATCAACTGTGTCTCTACTGCGGGCAGCAGGGACATTACCGCACTCAGTGTCTGGAGGTACCAAAAGGCCAGGCTCATCAGCAGACAGGGGGGCGCTGGTGAGCCGAATTTCCTCTTGCTCCTCCTCCCGACTACAACTAAAAGGTATGATTCACGGGTCACAGCAAACACTCCCATTAGATGTGCTTGTGGATTCAGGCGCAGATGACAGTTTTATTGATGCAGACATTGTAAACAAACACAACCTTCCTCTGAACCGGCTCACCACCCCCAAAGAGGTCATTTCCATTGATGGAAAACTTCTGGAGGTGGTCATACACAAAACTGAACCCATCCGGTTAATTCTAGCAAATAATCATCATGAATACCTTGAATTATATGTGATCTCCTCACCTCTGTCTTCTGTCATCCTGGGTATCCCCTGGCTAAAAAAGCACAACCCCCACATTGACTGGTCCACCTCCACTATAAGAAACTGGAGCAGCAGCTGCCACGCTTACTGTCTGAAATCAGCTGTTCCAGCAAAGACACCCGGTGCCACTAATCCACCTGAAGAGGTGGATCTGACCAACGTGCCCAGTGAGTACCATGACTTAAAAGAAGTTTTTAGCAAAGAACAGGCATGTGCTCTCCCCCCTCACCGTCCTTATGACTGTGCCATAGACCTGCTTCCAGGTGTGCCTCTCCCTTCCAAACATCTCTATAACCTCACCAAGCCCGAAAGAGAGGCCATGGGGACTTATATTAATGACTCTATAGCAGCAGGTTTGATTCGACCATCATCATCTCCCGGTAGGAGCGGGATTCTTCTTCGTGGAGAAAAAAGACAAGACTCTTCACCCCTGCATCGACTACACGGGCTTGAACGACATCACAGTAAAAAATAAATATCCACTCCCCCTCATCAATTTGGCTTTCAGTCCCCTTCATGAAGCATGCATTTTTTTCTAAACTAGACTTAAGAAATGCTTACCATTTAGTGAGAATCCGAGAAGGGGACGAGTGGAAGACTGCATTCAACACACATCTTGGACATTATGAATATCTGGCAATGCCATTTGGATTAAATAATGCTCCCGCTGTATTTCAGGCTATGGTAAACAATGTGGTTAGAGATCTGTTTGTTACAAACCTGGCTCAAAGTCTGTAACAAAGGAGAGACCCAAACATTCTGTCAGTCAGTTTGAGCATTTATATAACTCAACATAAAGACAACTGAATGAAAAATGATGTTGCTTGTCAGTCATGAAATGTGTGTATGGGTGAGAAAAATGTGTGCATGTCAAATTATAAAGAAAACCCAAACCAAGAAAACCAGATTGCTGGGGTCAGCATGCTGCTCAGTCATCAAGCAGAAGAGGAAGAGATGTACTCATCCAGCCCCTTTTATAACTAAAGCCACACCTACTAGAGGTGTACCCAAGCAGCTCTGACGGCCCCTGGACTGCTGTCACTCCAGGAGAGGGTCAACTGGAGAGAAACAAGGCAACATGTTAAACAGGCTGTCACATCCCCTCCCATAAAGATGAGTAGCCAAAGGGTGCCTCAAATACAAAGGGAAAACATACACATATGCTACATACATAAGGAACAGTTCAGGATCCCCAGTTGGTTACAAACACAATCCTTTTACCCTCTACACAACTGAATGGCATTACAATGTAAGAGTAGAGGCTGGAGGGCGTTATAAACGCAGCAATGTCTCGGGCTCATTTGGACAGTGGCACTTGTCAATAACCCTTCAGAAGATCAAATTACTGACAAATTTTGCTGTGCCCACCTGATCCACACAATCCTCCATGCGAGGAAGGGGATAGGAGTCTGGCTTAGTGATATTATTTACCTTGCAAAAATCTGTACAGGGTCTGATCTGGTTTGATCAGGTTTGATCTGGCTTACTCACTAAAACACATGGAGATGCCCAACTAGAACAAGAGGGCTCTGCAATGTTGTGTTCCAACATATATTTCACCTCTGACTCCAGCTGTATGCGTTTTTCTTGTGACACCTGGTAAGACCTCTGGCGAATTGGCTCAGCCTTCCCCACCTCAATATCATGTTCTTTTAGATGAGTTCGAGTGGGAGTGTCTGAAAACAAAGAAGGAAATGACAAAATGAGGTTACACAATTCTCTCTTTTTAGTTTCAGGCAAATGGCCCAGTAATGTATCCAGGTTTTGTAATGACTCTGAATTTTTGAGTCGGCCTTACATCACGCAGTCATCTGGACTATTTACTGGCTCTTCACCACCTTCCTCCCCCCACCGTGGAGAGGACACAACGCCCACTGAAACCCCAAGGGCCACTGGCCTTTCCCCTGCACACTCCCCCCCACTGAAACGAGGAAAATAGGGTTTTAACAAATTTACATGACATAACTGCATAGACTTCTGTCAGTCAGGGGTGGAAATCAGGTAATTTAAATCTGATGCCTGTCACACCACAGAATAAGGGCCTGCAAACCTTGCCTGAAAAGGAGAACCCAACACTGGAAGAAGTGCTAAAACCTGATCCCCTGGACTAAAAGCATGTACTTCAGCCCGGCGATCATATAATGCTTCATTTTCCCCTGCGCCTTTTCCAAATTTGATTTTGCCATCTTACCTGCCTCATACAAACGTCGTATATTTGAGGGAGGAGGAGGTTTCTTTCAGTCAGCCTGTAACACAGCTAATGGGCCACGCACAGGGTGACCAAACACAAGATCATTTAGGTTAAAACCAGTACTCTCCTGAGTTACCTCCCGAGTAGCTAGCATTAGCCATGGCATCCCCTCCTCCCAATCACTACCCAGCTCAGTACATTACGAGGGCAATCGTGACTTAAGTGTCTGATGGAATCGCTCAAGACAACCTTGGCTTTCTGGATGATAGGCAGTTGACTGGATATGTGTGATGTGAAGCTTTTTTAACATGTCTTCAAACATTCCTGATGTAAAATTGGTTCCCCGATCACTTTGAATGACCTTGGGAATACCAAAAACATACATGAACTGAGTCAAAGCTTTCATGATGGACTTTGTGGTTATGTAACGCAAGGGGTAAGCAGTGGGATATCTCGTAGTTTGACACATCACTGTAAGGCAAGGCAAGTTTATTTGTATAGCACATTTCAGCAACCAGGCAATTCAAGGTGCTTCACACAGGACATTGAAATATAACAAGTGAAAAAGAAACACATTTAAAACATTATAAAAGAAACATGTAAAAGGTGATTTAAAAACAGCAAGTAAGAAAACAACACATAAAACCCACAAATATAAAAACACACATATTAAAGTAAGAGTTGCAGTGCAGAGTTTCAAAGGAAAATATAAAATTTAAAAAGTAAAAAGGCTTTTAGTCAAAGGCAGCAGTGAACAGGTGAGTCTTTGACCTTGACTTAAAAGAACTCAGACTCTCAGCAGACCTGATATTTTCTGGTAGTTTGTTCCAGATATATGGAGCATAGAAACTGAATGCTGATTCTCCATGTTTACTTCTGACTTTTGGAACACAGAGCAGACCTACACCAGATGCATCCTCGGAGGGACGGGGGGGCTGGGCGACGAGTCTTTGGGCCTGTGTTGGAGGTGGCGGAGGGGTGGGGGGGCTGGGCAACTGGTCTTTGGGGCCTGTTTTGGAGGTGGTGGTGGCCGACGTGGGGTGCTTATAGGAGAGAAGATAGGAGAGGGACTGGGGGGTACATCTTAATCCAGCACTGACCAGCTCCTTTATCTGGTCAGTGAACTCCAAGTGGGGTGAGGAGGGAGAGAGTGAGGGTAAGGAGGAGAGAGACCCGGTGGGGGTTTCAGGGGGGGAGGCAGGTGAACCGTCAAAGGTGCTGTGGTTGTTAAGCGAGTTGGAGGCCTGTGGAGACCCCTCCTCTTCTTAACTCTGACGCCTCTTTGGCTCAGAGCACTCCTTGGGTGGGGGTGAATGCTGCTCTTCCTCTGGGTGTTTAATCTGCCGTGTTTTGTTTTTCCCCCTGGCTGGTTCCCGTTGTTTAAAGTCCTTGGCAGAGGCGACTGATGGGTGACGCAGGAAGTAAAATAGATTAGAGGCCAACAATTTTACTCCTGGCTTGTTTAGGAAAAGTCCATTCCCTTTGAAAAAGTGTCTTTGCTCCCAAAAGATGTGGAAATGTTCAATAAAATTGACTGGATAGGCAGTACAAGCAGTAGAAAGCCACTTATTTAGAGCCCGCAGCCTGCTGAATCTTTCCTCTGCATATCTGACCGGTGGTATAGGTCCGCTGATGAACACATCTGCTTTCACAGAGCTCACTGTGTTCAGCAACTCGGTGAAGTCCTGTTTTAACACTTCTGACTGTTGTTTAGCAACATCATTCCACCCTACGTGTATTATGATGTTCCTCATGGTTGGGTGTTCAGCCACGATACACAGAATCCTTTCCGTCATGTTGGAGACCACATCCTTGGGGAAGCAGATCACTTTGGTGTTTTTACTGCACACCCACTGTAAGTCTCTAATAGCATTGTCACCCACAATCAAAGTTTGAGGCCCAGGCTTTAGCTTTTCCTGTAGCCTTTTACTGTTCGACATACTAACAGTCCTTACCCCGCTGTCCGAGGATGGATGGTCTGACGGAAATTCATCAGTGGAGAATATCTGTTCCGCAGCTCAATGTTTGACTGTTTTGGAGGTCTGTTACTCATCCTCCCTTCAACAGTTTTCCACAGCTGTGTCCTTCCAGGTATGGGGGTTGAGGAGACACTTTGCCTGGGAGGGAGTGCAGGCAAGCCGGTCTCATCACACACCTCAGCTCGCTGTGTTCGGCCTGTTAAACGTCCTCCCATTACCCAGGGAAATGATTTATTCTTTGGCTTTGCTCCAAGGTGGTTCCAGGGAGGACTACTACTTGTAGATTTATTAATCAGAACAGAGCCTACCTGTTTCATGGTAGCTTTGTCTGTGCTCGTTAGCCGTGTGTTAGCCAGCTCCTGCCCATTGATTTGAGCTAGGAGTAAGGTGGTGTCATTTCCACCTAGTCCGTTTACCTCCACATTAACTTCTAGGCGGTGAATTTTAGTCTCCAGCACGGCAATTTTCTGTAGAAGTTTGTCATAGTCGTCTGCAGATAGCGCAGGCATCTTGAAGCTAATTAGCCGACGGTGATGGAGACGAGCTGACAGACTCCGCTCTCTCGTTCAATGTGTGTAAAGAGATACATACTACCTGATTTGGACTTAGGCAACGGACCAACACAGTCAATCACTAAATGTTCAAAAGGCTGACTAACTGCTGGTATAGGATGTAAAGGAGCAGGTTTAATGGTCTGATTTGGTTTTCCAGTGAGCTGACAAGTGTGACAAGTTTTTATGTAAGCTGAAATGTCTTTTTTCAAGGCCAATAAAAGTACTAAAAAATCTTGTCATAAGTCTTTTTGACCCCCAAATGCCCAGCTACCATGTCATGTGCAGTTCTCAAAATGACCTCTCTCAGCTTAAAGGGAACCACAATCTGGAAAGTGGCATCACCAACAAACGTGTCACCCTGAGGTAACCATTTTCTCACCAACATGCCCTCCTCAAGGAAGTATCCGTGAGCCACAATTTCCATCTCTTCTACTGGACGGACCTGCTGAAACAGCTCGGACAAAGATGAATCATCCTGCTGTTCCTATATCAAACCAGTGCGAGACACTGAGAAAGGAAAGGCAGGTAAAGGAAATTGAACATTTGGAACCCTTTTCTCCTCCTTTGTCTCTTGCCTGTTTTTGTTCAATATCTGAGTTCTAGTGACAGCACATGCTGGAAAAACCTGTTGATGAGGGCTGTCCTCAACCTCAACCTTATTCACCGAGGGCAACCAGGTAACCACTGGTGACAGAGGTGATTCTGAGAAAGGCCGGTCAACTAGGTCATTCCCCAAAATCACCTGCACACCACCAACTGGGAGTGCAGGATGTACAGCCAATGCAACCTCGCCTTTAACCTGATCTGAGAAGAGAACATTATGCACGGGAGTAGGAAACACAGTCAAACCCATTCCTCTTACCAATACTGTACCAATATAGTCTCCAGTGGCAGTATCAGATGTAAATGGCAACACAGATGCTAAGATGAAAGAGTCTAAAGCACCAGAGAGTTAATATTTTGACAGGGATTTTTTTTTTTTACTTCCAACTAAGGATACAAATCCATCACTGACATATTTCCGATAACCTGGATCGATTTCCTCAGTTGTGTCATCCTGACAGGAGTTTTCAGGGGAGAGCACTAGGGATTTCTCAGGAGAAAGCAATTCAATTCAATTCAATTCAATTCAATTCAATTCAATTCAATTCAATTCAATTCAATTCAATTCAATTCAATTCAATTTTATTTGTATAGCACCAAATCACAACAGAAGTTGTCTCAGGACACTTTCCATATAGGACTTGTACAGACCAAGCAGAGGCTCAGATGAAAATGAGGCATGAACACTTACCCCTGATTGCTTGGTATGTTTCTGAACTGCAGCGATGGCCTCAGCCTTTTCACTCCACAATACTTTCTCTGACATTTGCATCGGAGCTAATGGTGCGGTGACTGGGCTGAGACTTATTCTTTAGTTTGCGCACAGGACATTCAGCTTTCCAATGGCCTTTCCCTAGGCAATAATTACAAGTGCGCCCTGAATCAAACTTGCCCCCATTGTTTCCTGACTTGAAAGAAGAATATTCACTTCCTGAACCATTTGGATGATGACCGCTAACAGCACTATCCCTGCGCCCAAAGTCACCATGGACTATATGAGTCAAGGAATACTCATCTGCCAAGACAGCTGCTTCCGTCAAAGTTTTAACATTCCGCTTACTCAGATAAGTAGAGATGCGCTCAGGAAGGATTTCTTTAAACTGTTCCAACAAAACTAGTTCACACAACTGTTCAAAAGTCTGAACTTCAGATGCCAACCTCCAACAACTAAAAGAAGTTGACAACTCGCGTGCAAACTCCACATAAGTCTCCTCATATTTCCTTGCACCTCTAAATTTCTGGTGATAAGCCTCAGGTACGAGTTCATATGCCTTCAACACTGCCATTTTTACCTTGAGATAATTTTCACTGTCTGATATAGGCAAAGCCGAAAAAGCTTCCTGAGCTTTCCCAGTCAATACACACTGTAGGAGCAGGGTCTGTTCAGAATCACTCCACTTCCTATTTTTCGCCAACCTCTCAAAGAGCAAGAAAAATGTATCTGGATCCCTCTTGGAAAATTTTGGAACCAATCGCAAGCAACCAGACACATCAAAATTTGGAGATCTACCTGCATCCGGTCCCCACTCTTTACCTGCTGTTAGATCAAGAATCTTACCCTCCTTGATCAATTCCAGCTTATGATGTTCCAACTGCTGTCGCTCTCTTTCCTGCTCCAGCTCAGCCTCATGTAGCTTCACATTACATTTTAATCTTTGAATATCAGCAGCTTGTTCCTGCCCTCAAATAGCCTGTTCCTTCTCCAGGGTCCTTTCCTCACGCTCCAAGGTTAATTTGTGCTGAAGCGTTAACAACTCCTTTTGCTGCTCAAAAGTCAAAGAAACCCCAGCCTCAGCTACAGGCCTGTCCCATTTCATAGCCTGCTCAGTAAAACTACTCTGAGTAGTAACTACACTGTGAGTGTCACTTTCTTTAACTGCAGCAAACAAAACCCCAGACTGAACCAGACTCTCTTTTATTACTCACAAAAGGCTATCCTTACGCCCCTGGCTAGGGAGTTCAATATCAAAATGCTCGTCCTTCACTGATCCTTGCTCCAGAACGCTGCAGCACGTGTTCTGACAAAAACCAGGAAGCAAGATCATATTTCTCCAATACTCGCCACTTTGCACTGGCTCCCTGTAAAGTTTAGAATAGAGTTTAAAATTCTCCTCCTTACTTACAAAGCCATAAATGGCCAGGCACCTTCTTATCTTAAAGAGCTCATAGTACCTTATTGCCCTACTCGAACACTGCGTTCCCAGAATGCAGGTCTACTTATGGTTCCTAAAGTCTCAAAAAGCAGAACAGGAGTCAGAGCATTTAGCTATCAAGCTCCTGTCCTGTGGAACCATCTTCCAGTCTTTGTCCGGGAGGCAGACACTGTCTCTACATTTAAGAGTAGGCTTAAAACCTTCCTTTTTGATAAAGCTTATAGTTAGGGCTGGCTCAGGCTTGTCCTGGACCAGCCCCTAGTTATGCTGCTATAGGATTAGACTGTCGGGGGACATCCAAAGATACACCGAGCTCCTCTGTCCTTCTGTCCCTCTCCATCTGCACGCTCTCATGTCCTACCACAGCGTGTTACTAACTTAGGTCCTTCCCCGGAGTCTCTGTGCTTTGTCGTCTTGCAGGTTCCCATGGACAGTGGCTGAATCTGGATTGTGGATTTCAGCTGCATCTCCTGCTTTGGCCCTGCCTGACATCCACTGCAACTACTGCTGCTGTTATTACATCCACTGTCACTGTTACTGTGACTGCATGTCTGTCTCTCTGTCTCTGTCTCTCTCTCTCTCTCTCTCTCTCTCTCTCTGACTGCATTTCTGTCTGTCTGTCTGTCTGTCTGTCTGTCTGTCTGTCTGTCTGTCTGTCTGTCTGTCCCTCTCTTGCTCTTCCTCTCTCACCCAACCGGTCGAGGCAGATGGCCGCCCACCCAGAGTCTGGTTCTGCTCGAGGTTTCTGCCTGTTAAAAGGAAGTTTTTCCTCGCCACTGTCGCCAAGTGCTTGCTCATGGGGGAATTGTTGGTTTCTTTGTAGATAAAAGAGCTTGGTCTGTACCAGCTCTATATGGAAAGTGTCCTGAGACAACTTCTGTTGTGATTTGGCGCTATACAAATAAAATTGAAAATTGAAAATTGAATCCTTGGTGCACGCCTCTAACAGGTCTTCACTGGGATTTTGCAAAAACTCCTCTACAGCATACATGATTACCCCAATACCAGTAACTCAGTATTTAGGAAAATACTACTGAAAGTTTCTTATCACTAACCTAATACAACCCAAAACACTAGGCTAACCTAGCAGTGAGAGCTAGTGCTTGCCCCAAAGTTACTCCCTCCACAGTGTAACAACAGCCATGTGGAACATCCTCTCCCCTGGCTGTCTACCTAACAAGGAATCTACCTGTCTGACTCAAACCTAGTCTTCGTGCAATAGTGTCGGTGGGAGATTTAAACACAGAGCCCGATGACTCGGCCAGGCAACCATTATAATGGCGACCTACCTAGACAGTCATGGAGGTGCACCCATAGCAAAATGCTGTGGCCATACTAATGCACAAAAATAATAAACTAAAATAACAAACAACGAGTCCACCAGTGGACATCGTTCTTATACCTATTGGGAAAGTAGTTCCACTAACTAAGCTGTATCACACCACATCAAGGGCAACCCTGAACAAATACTATTTTTCAGGTAGTTTAAGTAAACATATACTAGTATATCCAAACTGAGCATCTGACCCCAATCCCCACTGACTGAATCCTAACACCACCCTTTAAGCATATATGTCTCTCCTCTAACACTAGTGCTTATTATTAGTACAGCTACAGAACACACAAGCAATAGCAACAGCAACAGCTGCAATCTCTGTATTCACCGAAGTGGACAATTCCCAAGAAAGCACAATACAATACACAAACCTCTAGTTGTATGAGCCTGCAAAGCACTAACACAAATCAAATGCACTTCCAAGGATCCTGAAATGGACGAGCCCCCATTTGTTACAAACCTGGCTCAAAGTCTGTAACAAAGGAGAGAGCCAAACATTCTGTCAGTCAGTTTGAGCATTTATTTAACTCAACATAAAGACAACTGAATGAAAAATGATGTTGCTTGTCAGTCGTGAAATGCGTGTATGGGTGAGACGTGTATGTCAAATTAGACAACCCAAATCAAGAAAACCAGACTGCATGCCCTGGGGTCAGCATGCTGTTCAGTCATCAGGCAGAAGAGGAAGAGATGTACTCATCCAGCCCCTTTTATAACTAAAGCCACACCTACTAGAGGTGTACCCAAGCAGCTCTGACAGCCCCTGGACTGCTGTCACTCCAGGAGAGGGTCAACTGGAGAGAAACAAGGCAACATGTTAAACAGGCCGTCACATGTTAAACAGGGTGGTTTTTGTCTATTTGGATGACATTTTAATTTTCTCTCGCCCTTATGAAGAACACGTTAACCATGTCAGAGGTGTCTTACAGAGACTTTTAAAGAACCGCCTGTATGTTAAGGCCAAGAAATATGAATTTCATGAGACATCTGTAAAATTTCTGGGTTATGTAGTGGAGAGAGGGCAGATCAGAGCAGGTCCAGCCACAGTGGAGGCAGTAAAAGGGTGGCTGGTCCCAGCCACTCACAAGGAGCTTCAGAGGTTTTTGGGCTTTGTGAACTTCTATCGGCGTTTTATCGGAGATTATAGCCGCATAGCTGCTCTCCCTCGGCTAACGTCTACTAAGCTCCCTTTTAAATGGTCACCCGATGCTCAAATGACTTTCGAGTGTTTGATGTTTATGTTTACTAATTCTCCTGTTTTAATCCACCCAGATCCCACGCAACAGTTTGTGGATCACCCGGTGGCGGATGGCTGCTCCCCGGGACGACTCCACGTTTTCCATCTTCACGGCATCCCTCAAGACATTGTCTCTGACAGGGGACCCCAGTTCACCTCTCAGTTTTGGAAAGCCTCCTGCCAGATGCTGGGGGCCATGGGCAGTCTCACCTCGGGTTACCATCCACAGTCCAACGGCCAGACAGAGCGGGCGAACCAGTCTTTGGAGTCCTCCTTAAGGTGCGTGGCTTCCAGTCTTTTTCCCTTTATAAATCACACACCTGGACGATTGCGCAGGTGGATTCACATCCTGCCCCCCGACACACCCACATTTTACCATGAATGGTCAATGCAAAGTACCTCATGAATGTCTTTGCACATAAATATGTGTTACGGACTCGAGACACAGAAAGGCCAGGACCCAGAATGCAGAGACAATAAACTCTGGTTTTTAATGTCCAAATACAAAGTAACAAATAATACAACAAAAATCTCCACAGGGGGAAAAAACTCCTAGACTTAAGCAAAGGCGACAGAACAGAAATCTCCACGTGGGGGAAAATAGCATTAAACAAAGTTACAACGAAAAATCACCTCGTAAGGGAGAAAAACTCAGCTAGAGTAAGTAGAAAAAAAAAATCACCTGCAAACAGGGATAACACTAGTGAAGTCAGCCATATAATTAACTCGAGATACAATTGACTGGAGACCACGCTCAGTGAGACACAAACAGCTGGACGAACAATCATCTGGCGACGAAGAGAAAGCGGAGCCGACTTAAGAAGCCGCACGCTGATGAGCGCTGATGCGGCTCAGGTGCGTCTCAGCGGCGTAGCCAGAGAAAACTCAGCACAGCTCCCGCCTTGCTCTAAACTGTTGAGAAGAGAAGTGAGAGAGCAAACACAAGCAAAAACACAAAAACCAAGCGACCAAAGAGCACAGCCATAACAATATGCCTGCTGATCAATGGCATTTTACGTTCGATCATGGCAGAGAAAAGAAAAAGAAATTTTATGCAGACTGAAATCGAGGTGCTTGTGGGTGAGGTGGAGGCCAGAAAGGATAGTTTGTTTGGTGGTCACAGTAGTGGCGTCACGAATAAAATTAAAAAAATGAATGGCAGCACGTCGTCACCGCAGTTCCAGCGCTGCAGAGTGATCTGTGGCAGAAGTTAAAAAAAAAGAAAGAAAAGTGTCATGGCACCATTGAAGCGCATCTGCTACTGGTGGGGGCAAGGGCGCACCCGAGCACACACCGCTGGACACCAAGATAGCCTCGATCCTTGGTACGACCAGCGTGTATGGCATAGTTTCAGAGAAGGAAGGAGACACCGATTTGGCACAGACCACAGAGGAGGCCGGTAAAGTACAGTTTTATCTGTTTATTAAAGTAAATATTTTAACAGACTTGGAAGCGGTGGGGGACGAGGAGGTTCCGGGCACGGCGTGTCCTGGCACCATGGATGAAGGCCTGGCTGTCCCCAGCACCAGTGCGTTCTGACCGCATGGAGCACCTAGAAGTGGTCGGGTCCTGACAGATGCTGCCCTTCAAACACAAAGGGACACCATTAGTGCCATTAATGAAATCTGTGATGAACTTCAGCAAATACGCACAGTGATGGGCAACATGTGTGAGGTCATGTCTGACATTGCCAGCTCCATTAAAGATCTTGTTAAAAAATGAGTCTTATTTAAAACGCCGCATGACACCTTCACGGAGCCTTGCTCCCTGCTGAAATTCCTCATGTCGGGGAGGTGGTTGTAGATCGGGGTCCTCGTAGTGTGGGGGAGGGAGGCCATGCGGGAGGGGAACAGCATGCCCCCCGAGGCATCCAAACACCTCCACCGACCTTTGAGGAGACCGATGGCTCTCTCCATAACGGAGCGCGCGTGAGAGTGTGCCACATTGAAGCGCACCTCCTCTGTGCTCTGCGGGTTGGGGAAGGGGGTGAGGAGCCAGCGCTTTAGGGGGTAGCCACTGTCACCTGCAAGGTATAACAGAAGAGTAATTATAAATCAGGCTTTAATGGGTAGAATCTATGCAATGGTGTTTATGTACTTACCCAGGAGCCAGCCATCACGTGGAGCACCTGCCTGCAGTCTGCTCCCTACACTACTGTGCGTCAGGATGAATGAGTCATGTGTTGACCCAGGCCACCGTGCCACTACATTCATCAAGATCATGTCCGAGGTACAAATAATTTGTACATTGAGTGAATGCACATTTTTTCGGTTCACATAAGTAAATTCATTTTCACTCGGAGCCCTTTTAGCAATTTGAGTGCCATCCACCGCTCTGTATCATTTGAAGATGGAAATATGATATATGAACATTGTGCATACAGTAGTAGGCCTAACGTCTCACTAAAGGAACACATCTATAACACTGCAGACTTGGGTGTTTATGATTACGCGGGTCTATAAGTCTGATAGGTGATGACATTAAATGAGATCAATCTGGCTTCAATTCACCACCTCACCAGATGCACCGCCAGTTCCCCCGTCTCCAAAAATGTTCGCACGCAAGCATCAAAGTTGATGTACCGGTGTACACATTCCCACGCTAAGTTTATTTTTATAAATCACAACCTTTGTGTAGGAAGTTGCTTACGCAACTTTCAAGCCCTGTTTTGTGCGTAAGCAAGTTTCATAAATGACGCCCCAGGTCGGGCAAGTGATACATACACGGACGCTTCACCGGGTCTAAGCTTCGGGAATTTGTGAAAATAATGCATTTGGAAATATCTTCTAAACTGGTGTATGTTAGAAGAACCCAGGGCAAAACGAGTGTATGGTTGAGACTGCTACATCCCAGCACAATTTACACTCCAAGCATTTTTCCTCTGGATTTTATTTATGAGTGATCCTTTTTTTATGCTGCATGCAGCTGTTGGCATAGCTATACATGTAAGATAAAGCTGATGTCGCTTCTCTCTTTTTATATAGGCCAGTGCATCATTACAGTTACCTGCTGTTGATCAAGTGTAGCAGTGAGCTGTTGCAGCCTTTAATGCTTGAATTTACACTGTAATAGTGCTGTAATGTTTTACTCCTAAGTATGGCCTGTTATCATAAAAATATGCACTGCATTACAGCGAGAATGCTGTTAGAAGACAAACCAGCACATCATCAGGGGATCCTCTTTTCAAACTGAGCTTTCCAAAGTTCAAGAAGGGAGAGTGCAGAGCCAAACCAGTGAAGACTGAGGCCATATTCGTGTTAACTTCCTTTTTTTCACTCAAGAAACAAACATTTATTTTGTACATGTCACGCAATAAATAAACCAAAAAACTACACACTTAAATACAGAATTCAACGTGCAAAATGTCTCTATATTAAGAGTTGTTGAATAATCCAATAAATGATACTACTGATTCACGTTTTTCTGTGTGTCTGTGTATTGCACAGGGTATATTGATGATTTGATGGACATGATCATGGAGAAGATCTTTGTCGACCCATCATAGTACAGAGCTGAGATTCTGAAGATAAACATCATGCTGGACATGTCTTCACAATATTAGCATCCAGACAAGGAGGTCACCAGCTACGAGTCAAGATTCAGTCAGGGGGCGTATCTTCCCTGGGCGTCAGGAAACTCCCAACATATCTGAAGTACTACGTGTGATGGGATGACTACGCAAATCTTCTGGCCGAGGAAGCTCCAGCACCAGCTCACAAAACTCATTTAGGCTAGATACCTGTAACAACTGAGAAAATCGAACATTATGTTAGGCAAAAGGTTCTATAATGTCAACATCTGTATTCACATTTTTCCAATATGGATTCAGTGATTCCTTCGCTTGTACTGTATTTCCATGTACAAAAAATTCATGACTGCGGTCAATGAATATTTATCGTATATCTATAAAATGTTTCATGTGAATAAATGTGTAATATACAGTATTTGCTAAGGAAAAACTTGGCTATATGTTCAAGAAAAGATATGACTGACTTTATTTAGTTTATTATGGCGTATGAACAATGAAGTTGGTTAAGATGAAACTCACTGCTCTGTCCCCCATAGTTGTAAAGGACCGTAGTCAACCCTATAAGTGTTGTATGCACATTTAGGCAAACAGGTTCTAAACCTGGATGCTCGATCATGCCTGGAGGCCTTTCATCCAGCTGCTGCAGCTGTCTTGTAACCTGTTATGCATAACATAAGGTCAGTATCTGCAGTGGCATGTTATCTGCAATCATACACTGCGATCATACTGTAAGTGCAGGTAAAGATACTGTGACCTGTGGCACCTCCTGGCAGTGTATGTTCTCAGGCTCTGACTGCATTGTTGCACAATTTCCACATGAGCACTGATACAATCAAATAAAAAAAAAGATAATTCATGCATGTATAAAGCTAAAGAAATAAGAAACGTTGCATACCAGCATTTTCAGCCAATAACAGCACCCCCTTTTTTAAATTTGAATGTGTGTGCTCTAGCTAGCTACTTTTTCTCAGCCTGAAGTGAAAGGTCAGTAGTGCTGCTCAGCAGTGTCGTTTGTGTGCTCTGCCCATGCATGTGTCAATGAGACGGAGCGCTGAAACTAACAGTGCAGTTAAACTGGTCAATGTCTCAGCAACCCAGTGACTGCTAGAAACCCCCTCCTCTTTATGTAAACAACCAGGACCTTCAGACTCTCTGCTTTCATATGATACCAGGCTTGGATGGTTTGTGTGACGTGGTGAAATCAGCAGATGCGCTAAAGTGGGCATACGCTATTTCCGTGTTTTCGTCACATGGAAATCTTCAATAATAATTCCTGTTCCCAAAAACTCCTCACCCAAACAACTCAATGATTTTAGATCAGTAGCCCTCACATCTTTGTGCATGAAGGTCTTTGAGAAAGTTGTTAAAAACATTATTACCTCGCACATACAGGGGGGAATGGATCCACTTCAGTTTGCTTACCATGCAGGGAAAGGTGTGGATGACGCCAAGCTTTTTATTCTTAACTGTCTCTACAGACATCTGGAAAAGCATCAAGCCCACGCTCGGCTTCTATTACTGAGTAGATTAACAAGTGATTTTAATCTGCCCCACCAGGTTGTTTTATGGCTGTCAGACTTTTTAACCAACAGGAAGCAGAGGGTTCTTGTAAATGGCTGTGTCTCAGACTCCTTAGCCCTGTCCACCGGTTCACCACAAGGGTGCGTCCTCTCCCCTTTACTTTTTATTTTATATACAGACGAATGCAGGAGTGTCAAGAAAGGCAGCTACCTCATCAAATTTTCTGATGACACTGCACTGTTGTCTCTTCTTCAAGGATTTGAATCAGGACATGGGGAGGCTCTTGTTGATTTTGTTTCATGGTGCGACAGGAACTATTTAGACCTAAATGTGTCCAAAACCAAGGAGCTGATAATTGATTTTAGACACAACAAAAACACAGCCACAGACAGTACCATTCATGGTGAAATTGTGGAAAGGGTATCCTCATATAAGTACTTGGGAACCTTTTTTGATGAGACCCTGAAATTTGATGTAAATACTGAAGATATTGTGAAGCGAGGGCAACAGAGAATTCATCTCTTACGGAAACTAAACTCATTTTCTGTCAGTCCTGCCATCCTCTGTCGTTTTTATCAGTCCTTTATCGAAAGTCTCTTGTGTTTTTCTTTTATCTGTTGGTTCCCCAACTTTACACTGCGAGATAAAAACAGCTTGCACAACATCATAAAAACTTGCTCCAAGATAACTGGAGTAAAACTGAGGGATCTGGCAAGTTTTTGTGACCAACAGACTTTGAGGAAGGCAGAACTTATCCTCTCATCTCCTGGTCATGTGCTGGCCAGTGAATTTTCTCTGTTGCCCTCAGGCCATCGCTATGTTTCACCAGTCTGTAGGATCAACCGCTTTTTGAAGTCTTTTATCCCCTCTGCCATTCGTCTTTTAAATTCTTTATAAGGTCTTCTTATTCCTTTTTCCTTTACTATGTTATTCTTACATAAGGAATATTTGACTTGATTTTATTGATTACTGACCCTCCCATTGTTGATTTCACTGTATTCCTTGGTATTCTATTTGAATTTTTTTTTTTTTGTTTGTTTGTTTTTGCCCCTTTTACCCCCTTTTACCTGTCCTTGTGTGCACTTGTATTCTGTATCGTTGCAAGCCGTTCATAACAATTGCCCCTGGTGGGATTAATAAAGTTGTCTGTAACTGTAACTGTAACATGCCCATATGATTTATTGCTGTATGAATTATGTTTCATTTGGGTGCAAATGCTTGGTAGAGGCTTTTAGCCGAGTTTCTCCCCGTCATTCTGGTATGCTACAAGTTAGGATTGGTGCTTCCTAGCGTGAGCATTGACCATCTGAACTGCGGGCCTCTCCCGCTGCCTCCTGTACAGGCGGTGCTCATACTGATGAGAAAAAAATAGAAAAACGTTTTTAGATGAACCTTTCAGAAGCGTCCTGGTGAATTCTCTGAGGTTCTGTAGGAGCCTCCCCTCCTTCAGGATCTGATTCAGGTTTGAACACGTACAGTTCAACTACTGACAAACTCGGTCTGTTTACTACCGCCATGTCTGCTATTTTCACATGTGTAGTGCAACGTGAGCCTATGCTCTCCGCTCTCCCTGTTACCACGATAACATGGGTGGGACAGCAGCAGCTCATTTGCATTTAAAGCTACAGACACCAGAAACAGCACATTCTGAAAGGGACTGAAACAGAGGGAAATAGAGGGAGGCAAGAATCTTTTCCTGAAAGCTATTTCCAGCAAACAGCTTCAGAAACATGTTTTATGGAAATCATAGACCTATGTAACTTATTGAAAAAGCTTCATAATATGTCACCTTTAATAACTACTGACCCATATCCAACTTACCCTTTTTAAGTAAAATTCTAGAAAAGCTGGTTTTTAACCAAGTCAACGACTTTTTGAACAGAAAAAACATTTTAGAGACATCAATCTGGTTTTAGGATGAATCACAATACCGAGACAGCACTTTTAAAGATTTTAAACGATATCAAGTGGAACTTAGATAACAAGAAATTCACAGTCTTGGTTCTGCTGGATTGAAGCACTGCCTTTGATACAGTAGACCATCACATTTTATGAAATAGACTCAGACACCTGGTTGGCCTCTCTGGTACTGTGTTTAACTGCTCCCCAAGGCTCAATTTTAGGTCCAGTTCTTTTTAATCTTTACATGCTTCCTCTTGGGTATGTCATCAGGAGACACGGCATCAATTTCCATAGCTATGCTGATGATACTCAGCTGTACACTGCCGTGTCACCTTTTTTTTTTTTTTTTTTTAAATTGATTTTATCTTCTATCTCTTTTATTGCCCTTTAATTTGCTTTAATGTGTGTACAGCACTTTGGCCAACAATGTTGTTTTTAAAGTGCTTTATAAATAAAGCTTGAATGATGATGGTGGCGCACAGGATGATCATGGCGGCGCACACAGTTGCTGCGGCTAGATGCTCTCCCAGTTGGTGCTTTGTATGTGTGTTTGTATGCATGTTGTTTTTCGATTGGTGTACACTCTCGTGGGCTGGTAACAACTACAGCCGACATGATATCCTTAAGATAGGAGCTTGTTGCCAACAGAGTGTTACAGCCGAATTTGTCCGCTCACACAACATTCCAGCGGATCTAGCAAGGAGACCGGGCGCTCCATGGATTACTCTCCCAGCAAGGAGGTCGCGGCGGCGGCGCAGAGAGAGGAAGCAGAAGCGGGGCTGTAGAGCCGATGCGCTAGCCAGGCTACGGCGACAGCCACATCGACCACCGCTACCCAGTCTCTTCCTCTCAAATGCGAGAGCACTCGTGAATAAGATGGATGACCTGAGGCTACAGATAAACGCCATAAGGAATACCAGCATTCTGTCGATCATTGAGACCTGGCTGCATTCATCCATTCCAGACAGCGTCATCGAGCTAGCAGGCTACACCGTACAGCGCTGCGACAGGACGAGGGACTCCGGAAAGACCAGAGGAGGTGGGCTCTGCATGTACATTAATAACAGCTGGTGTACAAATACAGTGATTGTAGACAGCCACTGCTCCCCAGACCTGGAGTATGTGACTGTCAAATGTAGGCCCATCTACCTCCCCAGAGAGTTTACCGTTGTCATGGTAACAGCTGTATATATACTACCCGATGCCAATGCTAACTCGGCTAACAGACACTCATATGGCAGTATTAGCAAGCAGCAGAACTTACATCCTGACGCTGTGCACATCATAGTAGGGGACTTTAATCATGTGGACTTGAAAAAAGTGCTCCCTAAGTTCCACCAACACATCAAGTGTGCCACTAGAGGAGCCAATACACTGGACAAGGCATACACAAACATCAAGCAGGGCTATAGGGCCACCCCACTTCCACATCTGGGCCAGTCTGACCACATATCCCTGCTTTTAATTCCTGCGTATGCCCCCCTCAGGAAAACTGCTCCCACCATCACAAAAACTGTTAAAACACGGCCTGATGGTGCAACTCAGCAGCTGCAAGACTGTTTTGACATGACAAATTGGGACATTTTCGAACATACAGACCTAGAGGTATTCACGGACAGTGTGCTGTGCTACATTAAGAACTGCATGGACACTGTCACAGTGGATAAATTCATCCGGATCTACCCCAACCAAAAGCCCTGGATGACCAAGGAGGTTCAACAGCTGGTGAGGGAAAGGAGAGCTGCTTTCAGGTCAGGCGACAGGGCTCATTACAGCACAGCCCGCGCTAACCTGAGAAGAGGCATCAGGAAGGCCAAGTCGGACTACAGGAGGAGGATAGAGGACCACCTGAACAGTAACAACAGCAGGCAGGTCTGGCAGGGGATTCAGCAACTCACCAACTTCAGAACCAACCTCGGTGCTGCTGAAGGGAACGCCTCACTGGCAGAGGAATTAAATGCATTCTTTGCTCGTTTTGAGGTGGAACCAGCAGAAGCAGCAACAACACATTCCACAGCTCTCAGCAGCCCGAGCCTCATAGTAGAGGAGCATGAGGTGAGACGCGTGCTAAGGGCTGTCAACCCAAAGAAGGCTCCTGGACCTGACGGTGTCACCGGGCATGTACTGAAGGACTGTGCAGGTCAGCTGGTTGGAATCTTCACCAAGATCTTCAACCAGTCCTTGTCCCAGTCCTTGTCCCACCCTGCCTAAAATCCTCCACAATAGTCCCCCTACCCAAAAAATGCCATATCTCCAGTCTGAATGACTACCGGGCTGGGCGCTCTCACCCCAGTGGCGATGAAGTGTTTTGAGAAACTGGTACGAGGCCACATTAGATCACTTCTCCCCCAAAGTTTGGACCCTCACCAGTTTGCTTACAGGGCAAATAGATCCACTGATGATGCAGTAGCCACAGCCCTCCATGTTGCACTGTCCCACCTGGAGCAACCGGGGAGCTATGTGCGTATGCTCTTTGTGGATTATAGCTCTGCATTTAACACCATCCTTCGCAGCAAACTGGTGCACAAACTGGGGGACCTGGGGCTTCCACATTCCACCTGCACATGGATTAACAGCTTCCTGTCAGCCCACAGCCAGAGGGTTAAAGTGGGACATCACACATCCACTACCATCAGCCTCAGCACCGGCTCCCCACAGGGCTGCGTGCTAAGCCCCCTGCTGTACAGCCTCTACACCCATGACTGTACCCCCACCCACCAAAGCAACCACATAATTAAGTTTGCCGATGACACTACAGTCGTGGGGCTCATCTCTGGAGGGGATGAGACCTGCTACAGGGATGAGGTGCTGCGGCTGACAGGGTGGTGCAGAGATAACAACCTGCTCCTCAACATCACAAAGACAAAGGAGGTCATCATAGACTTTCGGAGAAAGAGCACACACATATTACCACTGACCATCTACGGGGAGGGCGTGGAGAGGGTGGAGGGCTTCCGGTTCCTGGGAGTCCACGTTGAGGAGGACCTGACCTGGAGTGTGAACACTTTGGCGCTGCTGAAAAAGGCCCAGCAGAGACTGCATTTTCTGAGGGTGCTCAGAGGGAACAACATCTGCCAGAGACTGCTGGTGTCCTTTTATCGGTGCTCTATTGAAAGCACTTTAACATACTGTATTTGCATATGGTTCAACAGCTGCACAGTGGCCCAGAGGAAAGCACTTCAGGGGGCCATCAAAACTGCAGAAAAGATCATCGGCTGTCCTCTCCTCCCATTGGAAGCACTGTACCATGCCCGCTGCCTCAAAAAAGCACGAAACATCACGAGAGACACTTCTCACCCTGGTCACCACCTTTTTGAACCTCTGCCATCAGGTAGACGCTTCAGGTCCATCAAAACACGGACAAACAGACTGAAAAACAGTTTTTATCCAACAGCAGTAACCTACCTCAACTCCCTAAAGGTGTACAAAAAAAAACCCAAAAACCTGGGACGGTGCAATAAGGTGTGGTGTGTGGGGTGTGTATGTGAGTTTTTAGGATTATTTATTTTTTATTTTACTCTAGTGTTTTATCTTCTATCTTTTATTATTTGGATGCACTGACGGGACTGCATTTTTAATTTCGTTGTACTGGTTACAGTGACAATAAAGTTCTATTCTATTCGAATTGAATTGAATTGATGCAACAGGGCCAATAGATACCCTTTTTAACTGCATTTTAGATATCAAGTCATGGATGGCAGGGAATTTCCTGCAGCTCAACCAGGGTTTCAAAACAGAGGTTTGAGTTATAGGTCCTGAAGGCCAGACTGTGAAACTTTTACCAAAACTACAAATCTGTACAATCTGTAAAAAAGCTGGGAGTGATTTTTGACTCTTTGAGCTGACTTTTATACCACATATCAAAAATATAGCAAAAATAGGATATTATCATCTTAAGAACATAGCCAGAGTCCACAAGTTTCTCAGGCCAGCCCATAGGTGCTAATGCATCCTTTTATTTCCTGTTGTTTAGATTACTGTAATGCCCTGCTCTCTGGTCTTCCCAATGCGAGTATTTCAAACCTTCAATTAATGCAAAACTCAGCTGCACATGTGCTGACGAAGACCAGAGGGTGGCCCGCTGCATTGGCTCCCTATCCGCTTCAGGATCGATTTTAAGGTTCTTTTTACTTGTTTTTAAATGTCTTAATGGTCTTGCACCCTTTTATGACCTGCTTTTACCATATCAACCCTCGTGGACCCTGAGGTCCTCCGGCACTGGCCTTTCATCCATACTAAAATTCTGTGTGTCTCCTCCTCCTCTGGTAGCTGGTTCCTGTCTGGGCTCATGATTTCCCATCTTGTTTTTTTAATTTATTTTAATTTTCCTTAAACTTGAAAGTTTTAATTTTTGGCTGAATTGGACATCTCAAGACATATTTTATGGACAAATATTTAAAAGTTGTGGATGACTGACAGAAAAAGCCTGCTTCGGCCTACCAACAGAAAAAGCCTGCTGGCAGCTAAAGCTAACTAGCACCAAGATGCCTCTTTTCTCCACAGATGACCTCTACAAACTTCTGCAGCAGGTTGTGGAGTTGGAAGCTAAAGTTCAGCGTCTGGAAATAAACGTAGAAGTGAACGGACCTTGTGGAAATGACAGCACTTTGCCGCTGACGCACAACAGCGGACTGGAGAAGGCTAACATCCAGCTAATTAGCTATGATACAGCTCCCACGAAACTAAAGGGCTGTGTACCGGGTAATAAATCTGCCAGTATTAGTCCTCCCTGGAATGCTCTCGGGGCAAAGCCCAAGAGTAAATCAGCTGATCTGGGAAAATGTCCAACAGGTAGAACCCAGCGCCCAGAGATCTGTGATGCGACAGACTGGCCTGCGTTATCATCCTCCTCAACACCTATGCAGAGTAAAACACAGCCGTGGATAAAAGCTAAAGGGAAGATGAGCAACAAAGCTCCCAAACCAGCTAGTGAGCAGTTACAAAATCGGTTTGCTCCACTACTGCAGGATCCTGGATCTCCAAATGAAAACCTGGATAACTTCTCGGACTCACAGAGAAGGGTAAGGCCTGACAGGAAGTCAGAAGCTAGAAAGCTACAAGAAAAGCTACTGACTGGTCCTGGGACTCTGGTTGTTGGTAATTCTGCTATTAAAGATGTGGGAAGAATGTACAGCAGAAAGACAAAAGTGTTGTGCTTTCCTGATGATACAGTCACCAATATGACAGACAGAATCCTCAGTATTGTTACAGAAATTCCAACTCTGAAACACCTTGTACTGCACACAGGGGCAAATTTTATTGTGAAAAGACAATCTGAAGTGCTCAAACGAGATTTAGGTAAACTGCTAAATGCAGTGAGCTCTCTGAATGCTGAAGTCTTCTTCAGTGGGCCCTTGCCACCAGTCAGAGGAGGAGGACAGAGATTCAGCAGATTGTTGGCAGTAAACAGATGGCTTTCAACTGCATGTGATGTCCACTCAGTGCATTTTATTGACAATTTAAACTTTTTCTGGGACCGCAGAACAAGTCAGGAGTAAAACTCCAACCTATCTTTCTTCCTGCTTAACACTGTTCCCACTCCCAACTACAAGAGACAAGAGGAATCCAAACAACAGCAGCAAACACCAAAACATGAAGGAGAACCAACTCTCCCCCCACCTTTATGCTCAAACCATGAGGGATGCCAGAGAAAAAAAGGGGATGCCTCATGTCCTCCACCAGGGGCCACTGCTTGTGAGGATTCATTGACTCCAACCACTAAAACTCCACCTAGGTCACCACCTCCAACTGCCCAAACTCCATCTAGCTCATCATCTTCACTGGGTATCCCATCACCCTCCTCCCCCCTGCTGGAGCTTACTGACCAAATGAACAAACTTGTCAGCGCTGGTATCAGGCTTACTACTCGCCAATCTGGGATCCTGCTCCCCCAAATTCCACCCTGCCCCCTACAACCACCCTGTCCCCTTCCACCACCACAGCGCCAACGGGCACCACCACCATCCCCTCCACGGCTTGATCTGAATCTACTCCAGTCCCCTAGTAAGAGCCCAGCACAGCCACCTATTTGTGTTGGCAACTGATGTGTTCTGGGTCCAGCTTTTAAGGCAAATGTTATGCCTGACTTTTCCAAGGAAAAAGCAGTGCCCATTGTGCCGGAAGCTTCACTGATTCATGTCTCAATAGGTAGGAGGAGAAGATTGGTCTCTCCAGAAACATCACATCATCGAATTTAACATGTATTCCATGTTAGCCACAATATGTTCTAAAACATGGGGATGTTGGACTTTTTAGCACATTTAAGTCAGCTCTTTTAAATGTTAGGTCTTTGGCAGGCAAATCATTCTTAATCAATGACTTTATCATCAAGCACAAGCTTGATTTTATGTCTTTAACTGAAACTTGGTTAGGACACGATAACGGCACAGCAGTTCTCAATGAGTCAGCCCCTCCGAATTTCAGTTTCATACGTGAAATAAGAATGCATAAGAGAGGAGACGGAGTTGCCATTTTGTTTAATGATAGCATTCAATGCAAGAGAGTCTTTTATTGTCAGTTTGAATCTTTTGAATATGTTCAATCAAAGTCTCCCTGTCGATCAGTCTTTGTAACCATCTATAAACCCCCAAAATACAATGCAAAATTTTCTGATGAGTTTGCCAATCTACTGTCTATTGTTTGTATTGATTTTGACTGTGTTGTGTTAGTGGGTGACTTCAACATTCATGTTGATAATCTCAAAGATGGATGTGCTAAAGAACTTTTAAACATTCTGGATCATTTTGGCCAATCTCAACACGTAACACATTCAACACATAACAAAGGGCATATTTTAGATTTGGTTATCTCCAAAGGGATTAATATCTCTGAGGTTGTGGTGACGGATGTTGCTCTTTCTGATCATTACTGTGTGTCATTTCAAATGGCAACACCTGCTATTCTTAATAAAAGTGGAACAGAGGTAATCAAAAAGTGTTATATTAATGATAACACCTGTGCAGTCTTCACTCAGTCTTTTACACCATCACCAACACTGCCCTCAGCTTCAACTGATGACCTTGTAAATACTTTCAGTTCCAAAGTTATGACTATTATTGACTCCATCGCCACAATTTAGACCAAAATTTTGTCAGGAAGGAAAAAGGCACCACACTGGTCAAAAGTCCAGAATAGAGTCTGCAGACAGGCAGAGCACAGGTGGCGAAAAACCAAACTCTAGGTTCATTATGAGATTTACAAAAACAGTCTCCACACCTATAACCATGAACTAAAGAAGGCAAGGCAAGCATTCTTCTCAGAGATTATCAACAGAAACTGTAATAATGCCCACACGTTGTTTCTGTTGTGGATAGACTGACAAACCCCACAGCATCAGTCCCTCCTGAACTGCTATCCAACAAGTCATGTGATGATTTCGCAGCCTTTTTTACAGATAAAATTTCAAGGATAAGACAAACAGTGTGCAGCTTCAGCTCAGACAAAATGATAAGTCCATCTGTGCCTTCTTGTTCTCCAGTTAATCTAGCACATTTTAACCCTCTAGATCACACAAGGCTCACGGAAACTGTATCACAGTTAAAATCTACAACATGCTGCCATGATACTCCGCCAACAATTTTTAAAAAAAATGTTTTTCATTGTATAGCTCCAGATGTGTTGCAGATAATAAATAATTCTCTTCAGTCTGGTCAGTTTCCCCAGGCCTAGAAAACTGCAGTAATGAAACCTCTCCAAATAAATAAATAAATAAATAAATAAACAATAATCTGGATGCTTCAGTAATAAGTAACTACAGGCAAATATCAAATCTTCCTTTTCTAGGAAAAAATATTGAAAGGGTTGTTTTTCAACAAACGCATATTCTTATGATGCAGAGCAATCTTTTTAATGCATTTCAGTCTGGATTTCGTCCACACCACAGCACTGAGACTGTACTCATCAAAGTTTTAAATGACATACATCTGAATAATGATGCTTCCAAAACCTCAGTCTTAGTATTATTAGATCTCAGTGCTGCCTTTGATACAGTTGATCATGACATACTTCTTGACAGACTGGAAAAGTTGGTGGGACTTACTGGCACTGTACTTCACTGGTTCAAATCCTATTTACAAGATAGAGACTACTTTGTGTCAATTGGTGAGCATGTGTCTGAACGAAAAAAGATGATGTGTGGGGTGCCACAAGGGTCTATACTTAGACCACTTCATTCAATATCTACATGTTGCCCCTAGCTCAGATTATGGAGCATCATAATATTTCTTATCATACTTACGCAGATGATACACTTACATTCACCGAGTGAGTGTATTCATCAAATCAGTGAGTGGATGTGCCAGAATTTTCTTCAGCTTTATGCAGATAAGACAGAAATGATTGTATTTGGCCCCAAAAATGAAAGGTCAAAGATCAGTGCTCACCTTAACTCCATGTCACTGACAACAGCAGATAAAGCCAGAAATCTTGGTGCAGTTATTGATTCTGACCTGAATTTTAGCAACCATTTAAAGCTCACTACCAAATCAGCCTACTACCACCTGAAAAATATAACCAGAATTAAGGGATGTCCATCCAAAGAAGACATGTGTAGCAGAGGGAATCTCAGGCCAAACTGCAGCCTCTCCAAAAAGTAGGTCAACTCCTCCCCTTTCCCAACCTCCTAAATTGGCAGAGCCTATTTAAGACACCTGTGGCATGTAGGCTGCCTCTCTCCCTTTGTCTGTGCCTGGTGGCTATATGTGATAACTCATTTTCTTTGTATTGCAGATACAATTGGCTGCTGTTTTGTGCTGTCTTAGCTTTTTCGTTTTGTTTTTTTTATGTCTTCTAATTCAATTCAATTCAATTCAATTTCAATTTTATTTATTTGTATAGCGCCAAATCACAACAGAAGTTGTCTCAGGACACTTTCCATATAGAGCTGGTACAGACCAAGCTCTTTTATCTACAAAGAAACCAACAATTCCCCCATGAGCAAGCACTTGGCGACAGTGGCGAGGAAAAACTTCCTTTTAACAGGCAGAAACCTCGAGCGAAACCAGACTCTGGGTGGGCGGCCATCTGCCTCGACCGGTTGGGTGAGAGAGGAAGAGCAAGAGAGGGAGACTGAGACAGACAGACAGACAGACAGACAGACAGACAGACAGAAATGCAGTCAGAGAGAGAGAGAGAGAGAGAGAGAGAGACAGAGAGACAGACATGCAATCACAGTAACAGTGACAGTGGATGTAATAATAGCAGTAGCAGTTGCAGTGGATGTCAGGCAGGGCCAAGGCAGGAGACGCAGCTGAAATCCACAATCCAGATTCAGACGACAAAGCACAGAGACTCCGGGGAAGGAGCTAAGTTAGTAGCACGCCGTGGTAGGACATGAGAGCGTGCGGATGGAGAGGGACAGAAGGACAGAGGAGCTCGGTGTATCTTTGGATGTCCCCCGACAGTCTAATCCTATAGCAGCATAACTAGGGGCTGGTCCAGGACAAGCCTGAGCCAGCCCTAACTATAAGCTTTATCAAAGAGGAAAGTTTTAAGCCTACTCTTAAATGTAGAGACAGTGTCTGCCTCCCGGACAAAAACTGGAAGATGGTTCCACAGGAGAGGAGCTTGATAGCTAAATGCTCTGACTCCTGTTCTGCTTTTTGAGACTTTAGGAACCATAAGTAGACCTGCATTCTGGGAACGCAGTGTTCGAGTAGGGCAATAAGGTACTATGAGCTCTTTAAGATAAGAAGGTGCCTGGCCATTTATGGCTTTGTAAGTAAGGAGGAGAATTTTAAACTCTATTCTAAACTTTACAGGGAGCCAGTGCAAAGTGGCGAGTATTGGAGAAATATGATCTCGCTTCCTGGTTTTTGTCAGAACATGTGCTACAGCGTTCTGGAGCAACTGGAGAATATTCAGCAACAAATTTGGGCAGCCTGATAGTAAGGAATTGCAATAATCCAGCCTGGAAGTTACGAATGCATGGACTAGTTTTTCTGCATCATTTTGAGACAAAATATGCCTGATTTTTGCGATATTATGTAGGTGAAAAAAGGCAGTCCTTGAAATTTGTTTTACATGGGAGTGAAAGGACATGTCTTGGTCAAAGATGACTCCCAGATTCTTTACAGTGGTGCTGGAGGCCAGCGCAATGCCATCCATAGCTGCTATGTCATCAGAAAGTGACTTTCTAAGATGTTTAGGGCCTACTACTATAACTTCAGTTTTGTCCAAGTTTAGCATCAGAAAATTGCAGGTCATCCAGGTCTTTATGTCATGAAGACATGCTTGTAGTCTAGTTAACTGTTTGGATTCATTGATAAATATAGCTGGGTATCATCTGCATAGCAATGAAAATTTATTGAGTGCTTCCTGATAATCTTACCTAAATGAAGCATATATAAGGTGAATAGAATTGGTCTAAGCACAGAACCCTGCGGAACTCCACAGCTGACTTTAGTGAGCACAGAGGAGTCATCATTAACGCGTACAAACTGAGAGCGATCTGACAAGTAGGATTTAAACCAGCTTAGCGCAGTTCCCTTAATGCCAATGAAATGTTCCAGTGTCTGCAATAGGATGCCATGGTCAATGGTGTCAAATGCAGCACTAAGATCCAATAAGACTAGTACACAGACAAATCCTTTATCAGATGCAATTAGAAGGTCATTTGTAACTTTAACCAGTGCTGTCTCTGTGCTATGATGCACTTAAATCCTGACTGGAAATCCTCAAATAAACTGTTATTGTTTAGAAAGTCGCACAGCTGATTGGCAACTGCTTTCTCAAGAGTTTTTGAGAGAAAGGGAAGGTTGGATATCGGTCTATAGTTGGCTAAAACCCCTGGATCAAGAGTAGGCTTTTTCAGTAGCGGTTTTATCACAGCTACTTTAAAGGACTGTGGTACGTAGCCTGTTGATAAAGAGAGATTGATCATGTCTCATACTAAAGAGTCAATTAGAGGTAATACTTCTTTAAACAGCTTAGTCGGGATAGGATCTAAAATACAGGTAGATGATTTTGATGATGAAATTATTGAAATTAGTTGGTGAAGGTCAACAGGAGTAAAACAGTCTAAAACTGCGACAGACTGAGTAACAGTTTCTATGGTTTCTGTGTTTGAAGACAAAACAGTACCTGTTAACGGCAGGAGTCGATGAATTCTGTCTCTAATAGTTAGAATTTTATCATTAAAGAGGCTCATGAAGTCATTACTGTTCAGAGCTAAAGGAATACATGGTTCAATAGAATTATGGCTCTCTGTCAGCCTGGCTACAGTGCTGAAGAGAAACCTGGGATTGTTCTTATTTTTCTCTATTAGTGCAGAGTAATAGGCTGCCCTGGCACTGCGGAGGGCTTTCCTGTATATTTTAAGACTGTCTTGCCAGGCGGACCGAAATTCTTCCAAATTGGTAGAACGCCATTTCCTTTCTATTTTCCGTGAAGTTTGCTTTAATTTGACGAGTATACCATGGAGCCAACCTCCTCTGTTTAATTTTCTTCTTTTTTAGGGGAGCAACAGAGTCAAGTGTCATACGCAACGATCCTGTAGCACGATCAACCAGGTAGTCAACCTGGGAGGGACTAAGGTTAGCATAAGACTCCTCTGTTGTATTGAGACATGGCATTGAATTAAATGCTGATGGGATCATATCCTTAAATTTAGCTACAGCACTATCAGACAGGAGTCTGGTATAAGAATTTTTGCCTACTGGCTGGTAGTCTGGTAATATGAATTCGAAAGTTATTAAATGATGGTCTGATAAAAGAGGATTCTGTGAGGAGACTATTAAGTCTTCGATTTTAATGCCATATGTCAGAACAAGGTCGAGGGTGTGGTTAAAACAGTGAGTCGGTTCATGTACATTCTGGCGGAAGCCAACTGAGTCTAATACTGAGATAAACGCAGTGCTAAGGCTGTCATTATCAACGTCGACATGTACATTAAAGTCACCTACAATAATTACTTTATCTGCTTCAAGGACTAAACTTGATAGAAACTCCGAGAACTCAGCTATAAATTCGAAGTAAGGACCAGGAGAGCGGTATACTACAACAAATAAAACTGGCTGCACTGTTTTCCATTTCTCATGAGAAAGAGTGAGAACAAGGCTTTCAAATGAGTTATAGTCGAGTTTAGGTTTAGGGTTGATCAAAAGGCTTGAGTCAAAAATGGCTGCAACTCCACCTCCTCTGCCGCTTCCTCGAGGAATGTGGGTATTAGTATGGCTCGGAGGAGTCTAATCATGACCTTTTAGTGAAATTGTTAATAAAATTGTCTTTTAGCCTGAACCAACTGGTTTAATATAGTTTTAGTGGTTTCTTTGTTTAACATTTTCTTTCTTGTCCTTGCAGTGCAGTGGTTGCTGGCTAGTGGTGGAGGCTAGGCACTCTTGGTGGTTCCCTGCACTGGTTTGTTGTAGTGATATGGGCACTGGGACACGATTGTCCGCACCTGTTTGCTGTGAGTTCACGAGTGGTGGGTAAGTGCACTTCTGGGACACTTCCTTTGGTAGTTTGCCTCCCCCCTTGCTAACTTCCACTCACTCCCCCTTCCCTTTTTTGATTGTTTTAATCATTTACTGGAAGTGTGTTCAGTAAAGTTATTGTTAAAAGAATAAATTGTAATAAATTTTCATACATTCTTCCATAACTTGGACTTGCATTTATTGACTATTTCTAATCCTTTCTCTATCCCTCCACAGAAACTTCCAGTTTAATAGTATTATTTTTTTTGCTTAAACAATTAATAAATAGATCTTGATTTACTTTTGAACTACGTCTCTGTCTCATAGTGTTTGAAACTGTGTTTGCCTTATTGCTTAGAATTGGGTAAAACTCCTTGGGTGAAAGTCCCTAGGTGGCGTTGTCTGGCTTGCAATTGGTGTCATTCTGTTATAAGCCTCTGATAATATAAGCGAACCACCCCACTACACTGCCACACATGGAAAAACTTGTTCATGCATTCATTTTCAGTAGGTATTCACTGGCCTAAAAAAAAACAAAAAACAATTAGGCAACTACAGCTGATTCAAAATGCTGAACCAAAGTGAAGCAGCTTTCAGTTATTACGCTCCTCACCTGTGGAACATTCTCCCTGCACCAACTATCAGCTCATTTAAATCAGGGTTGAATGTTACGTTTCGACAGGAACAGCCAGGGCCCAGTTGCAGAGTCGTAAACAAAAATGTTTATTGATGAACAGAAAATCACCATTTCTGGGAAAACTCCTTCAAAGTTAAATGAGCCAAAAACACCACTGCAGAAAAAGTAGCAAAATAAAGGCAAAACACAAAAACACCAGGAGGGCGACAACTCACTCAGGAGGCGAAGAAACTTAAAGTGTCCAGGAGCAAACTCACTAGAGATCAGCATGAAAAAATAAGAACTCAAAGTGTCTAGGAACAAACTCACTAGGGAACCACGCAACAAACAAAGAACACTGGAGACACATGGAGAGAGAGACAGGTGATCAAAATCAGAAGCAAGACTTGTATGGCAAGAGCATAGAGAATAGTCTGGCACAGTAGTCAAACTGGAACTGGCTTAAGAAGCCGGTTGATTAGCCAATGAGGCGCAGGTGTGTCAGGTGTGGCTCGCTCCTGAGGAGATCGAACGCCCACCTGTCTCTCATGTGCTGCCTGCTGACAGAGAGGGAGGAAGGAAAATAATGTTAGATTGGGAAAACAAAACACCAAGAACGAGTCATGACCACTTTTTCTACCAGATACATGCCGATGTATGTGGGTGCTAATTTGCGAGAGTATTTGGAGAGGGAGATCTCAAGATGTTGTGAAAATAAAGCGGCATTCATGTAACTCTTACCCGCTTCCTTCTCTGTCGGCTGCGAGCTGAAATCTTCAGAGCTGCTGCCTGAACTGAAAAAGCTGCCTGGGCATACCTGAAGCTCCTCCGCACCGTCTCGTAATATGTCTTACAGGCTGCTGGAAGAAAATATATATTCGTTTGAAATAATTAAGACAGGCTTCAGTAAAAACAAGAAACAACAGAAAGGGGTTAAAAAAAAACAAAAAACAAACTTACATAAAAAGACTCCTGTCCACACCATCCATGTCTGGACTCCCAGTTAAAGTTGCCATCAAATATGACGTCACCGCTTTGCTGTGGGACGAGTTAAGTCTGTAAAACACAAAAAGTACAAACACGTCATGCAACATTTACGTTTACTTACATTCTGCAGAATATTTCCTGTGTATTTCTGTATATTTTATTAACTTACCCCTGCTCAGGTTCATATCACCTGTCGCTTCCGTCACTATTGTGCAGACGTCACACCTTTTCCTTTGAAATACAAAATACATTGTAATGTTAAATATGAACGGCCACCTTATCGTGGTGGAGGAGTTTGAGTACCCGAATGATCCTAGAGGCTATGTTGTCCGGGGCTTAATGCCCCTGGTAGGGTCTCCCAAGGCAAACAGGTTCTAAGTGACGGGTCAGACTAAGAGCAGTTCAAAAAGCCCCTTATGAAAGAAATTAAATCAAGGAAGTCTACGTCACCCGGATTGGCGTCACCGGGGCCCCGCCCTGGAGCCAGGCCTGGGGTTGGGGCTCGCAGGCGAGTGCCTGGTGGCCGGGTCTTTGCCCACGGGACCCGGCCGGGCACAGCCCGAAGGAGCGACGTGGACCCGCCTTCCCATAGGCCCACCACCCACAGGAAGGATCAGAAGGGGCCGGTGCTATGTAATATGGGTAGCAATCGTGGGCGGGGGCCCGACAACCCAAACCCTGGACAACGACCCTGGCTATGGGGACATGGAATGTCACCTCACTGTGGGGGAAAGAGCCTGAGCTAGTGCGGAAGGTTGAGCGGTACTGGCTAGAGATAGTCGGGCTCACCTCCACGCACAGTCTGGGCTCTGGAACCCAACTCCTTGAGAGAGGCTGGACTCTCTTCTACTCTGGAGTTGCTCGCGGTGAGAGGCGGCGAGCTGGTGTGGGCTTGCTTATAACCCCCCAGCTCAGCCGCCATGTGTTGGAGTTCTCCCCGCTGAGCGAGAGAGTCGCGCCCCTGTGCCTTCAGGTTGGGGATAGGTCTCTCACTTGTTTCGGCCTACGGGCTGAACAGTAGCGTAGAGTACCCGGCCTTCTTGAAGTCCTTGGGAGGGGTACTGGAAAGTGCTCCAACCGGGGACTCCATTGTTCTGCTGGGGGACTTCAGTGCTCACGTGGGCAGCGACAGTGACACCTGGAGGGGTGTGATTGGGAGGAACGGCCTCCCTGATCTGAACCCGAGTGGTGTTCTGTTATTGGATTTCTGTGCTAGTCACAGTTTGTCCATAACGAACACCATGTTCAAGCATAAGGGTGTCCATCAGTGCACGTGGCACCAGGACACCCTAGGCTGGAGGTCAATGATCGACTTTGTAGTCGTATCATCTGACCTTCGGCGGTATGTCTTGGACACTCAGGTAAAGAGAGGCGCTGAGCTGTCAACTGATCACCACCTGGTGGCGAGTTGGATTCGCTGGCAGGGGAAGAAGCGGGACAGACTTGGCAGACCCAAACGTACCGTGAGGGTCTGTTGGGAATGTTTGGCGGAACCCGCTGTCAGGGAAGTTTTCAACTCCCACCTCCGGGAGAGCTTCAACCAGATCCCGAGGGAGGTAGGAGACATTGAGTCCGAATGGACCATGTTCTCCACTTCTATTGTTGATGCAGCCGTTCGTAGCTGTGGCTGTAAAGTCGGCGGTGCCTGTCATGGCGGCAACCCCCGAACCCGGTGGTGGACATCGGAAATAAGGGATGCCGTCAAGCTGAAGAAGGAGTCCTATCGGGCCTGGTTGGCTCATAGGACTCCTGAGGCAGCTGATGGGTACCGGCAGGCCAAGCGTGTGGCAGCTCGGGCGGTTGTAGAAGCAAAAACTTGGGTCTGGGAGGAGTTCGGGGAGGCCATGGAGGAGGACTACCGGTTGGCCTTGAGGAATTTCTGGCAAACCGTTCGGCGCCTCAGGAGGAGGAAGCAGCTTTCTGTCAACACTGTTTACAGTGGAGGTGGGGAGCTGTTGACCTCGACTGGGGATATTGTCGGGCGGTGGAAGGAATACTTTGAGGTTCTCCTCAATCCCTCTGTCATGTCTTCCGTAGAGGAAGCAGAGACTGGGGACTTGGAGGTCGATTCATTCATCACCGGGGCTGAAGTCACTGAGGCAGTTCGCAAGCTCCTCAGTGGCAAAGCACCGGGGGTGGATGAGATCTGGCCGGAGTACCTCAAGTCTCTGGATGTTGTAGGACTGTCTTGGTTGACACGCCTCTGCAGTATGGCATGGTAGACAGGGACAGTGCCTCTGGACTGGCAGACTGGGGTGGTGGTCCCTCTTTTTAAAAAGGGGGAACGGAGGGTGTGTTCCAACTATCGGGGGATCACACTCCTCAGCCTCCCTGGGAAAGTCTATTCCAGGGTACTGGAGAGGAGAATCCAGCCGATAGTCGAACCTCGGATTCAGGAGGAACAATGCGGTTTTCGTCCTGGCCGTGGAACACTGGACCAGCTCTATACCCTCCACAGGGTGCTTGAGGGTTCATGGGAGTTTGCCCAACCAGTCCACATGTGTTTCGTGGACTTGGAGAAGGCATTCGACCGTGTCCCTCGCATCATTCTGTGGGAGGTGCTCCGGGAGTATGGGGTTGGAGACCCTCTGTTGAGGGCTGTACAGTCCCTGTACAACCGGAGCAGGAGCTTGGTCCGCATTGCCGGCAGTAAGTCGGACCTGTTCCCGGTGCATGTTGGACTCCGGCAGGGCTGCCCTTTGTCACTGGTTCTGTTCATCAATTTTATGGACAGAATTTCTAGGCGCAGCCAGGGGCTGGAGGGGGTTCGGTTCGGGGACCAGCAGATTTTGTCTCTGCTTTTCGCAGATGATGTTGTCTTGTTGGCTACCTCGAGCCAGGACCTTCAGCATGCACTGGGGCGGTTTGCAGCTGAGTGTGAAGCAGCTGGGATGAGAGTCAGCACCTCCAAGTCCGAGGCCATGGTTCTCGACCGGAAAAAGGTGGCTTGCTCCCTTCAGGTTGGGGGAGAGTTCCTGCCTCAAGTGGAGGAGTTTAAGTATCTTGGGATCCAGTTCACGAGTGAGGGAAGGATGGAACGTGAGATTGACAGGCGGATCGGTGCAGCGGCTGCAGTAATGCGGAGGAGGTCAGAGTAGAGTCGCTGCTCCTCCGCATCGAGAGGAGTCAGCTGAGGTGGCTCAGGCATCTCTATCGGATGCCCCCTGGACGCCTCCCTAGGGAGGTGTTCCAGGCATGTCCCACCGAGAGGAGGCCCCGGGGAAGACCCAGGACACACTGGGGTGACTATGTCACTCGGCTGGCCTGGGAACGCCTCGGGATCCCCCCGGAAGAGCTGGAGGAAGTGTCCAGGGAGAGGGAAGTCTGGGCGTCCCTGCTCAGACTGCTCCCCCCGCAACCCGGCCCCGGATAAGCGGAAGAGAATGGATGGATGGATGTTAAATATAACGTGAACAGTTACCAAACGTTCGGAACGTATTGCAATAAGAATAATAAAGGTTTGGTGGCCTAAAAACTGCACAATGTAGTATTAAATGCTAACGTTACTTACTGCAACTTATGTACCCATCTCTTCATCTCCACAGCTGCAGTTCGGATCGGGGCTGCTCCTCCAGAGCGAGCAGTCTGGCTTTTATCACGGCCATTCTCCTTGCCAATTGCGTGATCAGCTGCGTTAGCAGACAATCCACTGAAGGCGCTGAGCTGTTTCTTCTCTAAATTGTTTGGACTTTCTGGATATGGTCGCTCCGCAGCCAGGCCGTCCACTCGTCGCAGAGGAGTGCCTTCTGGGATGAACTGAAGACGTCGTCTGGCCATTGTATGAACAGAGTTAAAGTTTAGCAGGACCCGAAACGTAACTGTTCTAATCCAAACTCGATTTGCGTTCACAGACGCGCCGAGGTCGTTTTCTGCCGACGTCATTGCGTCAGAGGAGGCGTCCAATCATATGCGAGGTTGCACTCTCGGAATTTCTCGCGAGACAATTTTTGTTGTGAAGAAAAACATGCTATTTTCTATTTTTGTACCTGAATATTTTATAAAACATGTAAACTTCTTTAAACTGACATAATCGATAATAAAAAAAAAAAGAAAAATTACTTTGGTGTGTTCCCTTTTTATTCCTACTTAAAGAATCATCAGTGGACTTACCCTGCTGGAATTTTGCAAGCTAATTCAATTCAATTCAATTCAATTCAATTCAATTCAATTCAATTCAATTCAATTCAATCAATTCAATTCAATTCAATTCAATTCAATATTCCTTTATTATTTAGATGTTGTGTCTGAAACTAAACTTGTGAAAATTTTCCCCAATAATAAACCCTGGGTTTCCAAGCAACTGAAAAGCTGCCTTAATGAAAGAAAGATTGCTTTTTACACTGGTAATATGGAGTTACTGTGTGAAAAAAGGAGGCAATTGAGGAGAGAAATCTGTAAGGCAAAAATCGATTTTAAAAATAAGGTAGAGGGAAAATTTTTAACTGGCAATATAAGACAGGCGTGGGATGGACCAAATACATTAATGGGAAGGTCAAGTAAAAAGTGTGATTCTCCTGTATGTAACAGCCAAACTTTTATTAATGAACTGAACAAATTTTACTGTAGATTTGATACTGTGGATGACAGAACTGAATGTGATGAGATATGCAAAAATCTCCCCGCAGAGACATCAATAGTTATCAGTGAAGATGATGTCTCTTCAAGTCTTTCTAAGCTGAAGCCCAATAAAACTACTGGTCCAGATGGTCTTAAAGCCCGCCTTCTCAAAGACTGTGCTCCTCAACTAACAGGAGTTCTTACAGCTGTAAGAGCTGTTTCAGGCCTTAATAGACACACACACAGTACCAAAATTGTGGAAATTTTCAGTAATCAGGCCCATTCCTAAAAAGCCAGGTGCAAACACACCAAATGATTTTCATCCGATCGCATTAACCTCCATACTGTGTAAAACGATGGAACGGGTTTTAGCCAGTCATTTGACCACAACTGTGGCCGCTATGTTAGACCCGTTACAGTTTGCGTATAAGAGAGACAGAGGCACAGATGATACTGTGCTGACTCTGCTTAATACAATGACAAAACATCTTATGCACCCCAAAGGATATGCCAGGATTTTATTCGTAGATTTTAGCTCCTTTTAATTCAATGAAGACACATATCCTTCTGAAAAGGCTCACTGATCTTAATATTAACTCGTCCTTAGTGCTTTGGATCAGGAATTTTCTCTCATGCCGCCCACAGAGGGTTTGTGTTCAGGGAGCATGTCAGATGTGCTCACTGTGAGCACTGGCTGCCCACAGGGATGTGTTCTTTCCCCAGTGCTATTTTCACTTTTTACAAATGAACTTATGTTCAATGACACACATTTTAAATTGTTTAAGTATGCAGATGACATGGCCGTAGTTGGCCTTCTTCAAAAAGTAGATCCTGTAGGTGAAGCAGCCTATTTGGGTCATACTCAGGCACTTCAAACATGGTCATATTAGTTGTCTGGAAATCAACGTGGCCAAAACAAAAGAACTAATCATTTCTACAAAACAAGATCTGAAGACAGAACCAGTTTCACTTGATGGTCAACATGTTGAAACTGTGGATAACTTTAAATACCTTGGCACTTTTTTTAGACTCCCAACTGAGCTTCTCTGGAAATACAGAGTTTATCTTGAAGAGATGCTCACAACGCCTCTATCTCCTCAGGAATCTTTGTGGCCTTGGAGTCAGTCAGCAGATTTTGGAGCTTGTTTATAAAACTATGGTGGAAAGTGTTTTAACCTTTCATCTTCCTGCTTGGTATGGTCACCTAAATTGCAGACTTAAGAACAAACTTTCTAGGATTGTGTGTGTGGCAAGTAAAATAATTGTCAAACCTCAGAAGCCTCTGATCCAACTTTTTACAGGAAGGACAAGGAAAAAGGCGGAGAGCATCCTGTCAGATCGCTCTCATTCTCTATTCAGCCAGTTTGAGCCTTTAAACTCAGGGAGGCGCTACAGAGTCCCTCTGGCAACTAAAAATGTATTTAAGAAATCCTTTGTCCCTAGTGCTATTAGTATCCTTAACTCTGCAAAGTGACTGATGGGATGTGGTCCATAGACATGCCATGAACTTCTCTCAATACTTAATGTTTATAATGTATCTAATTTTATCGATGTACATTTTATTGTGTTTTCTTTCTTATTTTATTTTGTTATTATTATTATTATTATTATTATTACTGTGTCTGGTGAGCCGAAGACAAATTTCCACCCCCCTGGTGGACAATAAAGATTTATTCTATTCTATTCTATTCTATTCTATTCTATTCTATTCTATTCTATTCTATTCTATTCTATTATTCGTCACTCGAGGGGAAATTCCGAATTTCACAGCAGCATCAATAACGGAATAGAATATTAAAAGACAAAGTGTATGCAGTTAACACAAAGTATATACAAAAGGGTATTTACAGACTTTTATGTCCTAAAATATTGTACAGTTTACAGAGAAATATTGCACAGATTACAGGCTTTTATGTACTGAAATATTGCACAGATGGTGCTGCACGGTGGCGCAGCAGGTAGTGCACGTGCCTCACAGCAAGAAGGTTGCCGGTTCGATCCCCGGGTCAGGCGGGGCCTTTCTGTCTGAAGCTTGCATGTTCTTCCCGTGCATGTGTGGGTTCTCTCCGGGTACTCCGGCTTCCTCCCACAGGCCAAAAACATGCTCATTAGGTTAATTGATGACTCTAAATTGTCCGTAGGTGTGAGTGTGAGTGTGAATGTTTGTTTGTCATTGCATGTGGCCCTGCAATCGGCTGGCGACCGGTTCAGGGTGTACCCCTCCTCTCGCCCATTGTAGCTGGGATAGGCTCCAGCCCCCCGCAATCCCGAAAGGGATAGGCGGTTTAGATAATGGATGGATGGAATATTGCACAGATTATTGCCCAGGTTATTGCACAGATTGTTTCCCAAAAAATTGTTCAGTTCAGTTATTGCACAGAATGTTATGCAGATTATTGTACCGCCTACTTGGAGCAGTTTCTATTGTAAAGTCTGATGGCTGCAGGAAGGAAAGACCTGCGATACCTCTCCTTCACACACTTTGGATGTAGCATCCTGTCACTGATGGAGCTCCTCAGTGCAGTGAGTGTGTGTTGGAGGGGGTGGGAGTCATTGTCTGTCATGGAGGACAGCTTGGCTGTCATCCTCCTTTCCCCCACCTCCTCCACCTGTTCCAGAGGGCATCCCAGGACAGAGCTGGCCTTCTTGATGAGTTTGTCCAGCCTCTTCCTGTCAGCTGCTGTGATGCTGCTCCCCCAGCAGACTACACCATAGAACAAGGCAGAGGCCACAACAGAGTCATAGAAGGTCTTCAGGAGTGCCCCTGAAGGGAGTCTGCTCTGTCCTTTTTTATAAAGTGCAGTGGTGTTATGAGTCCAGTCCAGTTTGTTGTTCAGATGAACACCCAGGTACTTATAAGATGTCACCATCTCAATGTCCCTTCCCTGGATGTTCACTGGTGATGGGAGAGAGTGTGGGCGCCGACGGAAGTCCACAACCAGCTCCTTGGTTTTATCCGCATTGATCAGCAGGTGGTTCTGCTGACACCAGTCCACAAAATCCTGAATGAGTCCTCTGTATGACCTATCGTCCCCATCTGTGATGAGGCCGACAATGGCAGAGTCATCAGAGAACTTCTGCAGGTGGCAGGTGGGTGACAGGTGGGAAAAGTCCGCTGTATAAAGGGTGAAGAGGAACGGTGCCAGCACCATTCCCTGGGGGGCCCCCACACTGCAGAGGACAGTCCCTGACACACAGTCCCGTGTCCTCACATACTGTGGGCGGTTGGAGAGGTAATCCACTATCCAGCATGTGAGGTGTTGGTCCACTCCTGAAAGCTCCAGCTTGTTCCTCAGGATGGCTGGTCTGATGGTGTTGAAAGCACTGCTGAGGTCCAGGAAAAGGACCCGAACAGAGCTCCTCGGCATCTCCAGGTGAGACAGGGCTCGATGGAGGAGGAAGATGAGGGCATCGTTCACTCCGATGCCAGGCTGGTACGTGAACTGCAGCGGGTCCATGGACGAGCTCACCAGGGGGTGCAGGTGGGCAAGGACCAGCCGCTCCAAGGCCTTAATGAGGTGCGATGTTATTGCCACCGGCCTGTAGCAGCTAGGGTCCTTAGGATGTGGGGTCTTTGGCACAGGTACCACGCAGGACGTCTTCCAGAGTCGCGGCACCCTTCCCAGCCTCAGACTCAGGTTGAACAGATGTCCAATGATCCCGCTCAGCTGATCAGAGCAGGATCTAAGAAGTCTGGGACTGAGGCCGTTCAGTCCTGCAGCCTTCCTGGTCTTTAACCTCCTGAGCTGATTTCTCACCTGGAGAGGTGTGAGAGACAAGTTGGAGCAGGGGGGCTGAGTGTCATGTGAAGTGGATGGGGGGCTGGGAGGAACAGTGGGGGGTGGCTTTGGAGGTGGTGAGCTGAATACTGCGGGGGGGGGGGGGGGGGGGGGGGGGTACTTGGGCAGAGTGCTGGCAGAACGAAGGAGGGCTGCTGCAGGGCTGGTACAGCTTGGGGAGGGGCAGATGCTTCCTTAAACCTGCAGAAGTAGCTGTTCAGCTCATCTGCCCACTTTGAATCCCCAGCTGCCTGGGAGTTTGGCTTCTGGTGGCCTGAAATGGTTTTCAGGCCTCTCCAGACTCCTCTGGTGTTGTTCTCCTGCAGCTGCTCCTCCATTCTCCTCCTGTATTTGTCCTTCCCCTCCCTGATTTTCCTTTTGAGCTCCCTCTGAACAGTTTTCAGCTCCTCTTTGTTTCCTGACTTGAAGGCCCTCTTCTTCTCCCTTAAAAGAGCCTTAATGTCAGGATTAATCCAGGGTTTGTTGTTGGAGTGACACCATAGAGTCCTGGTGGGTACAGTGTTCTCCACACAAAAGTTAATGTAGTCTGTGATGCTGTCTGTCAAGCTGTCGATGTCCTCCTCATGAGAGTCACTGAATATATCCCACACGGTTGTCTCGAAGCAGTCCTTCAGAGCCTCTTCAGCCTCGTCAGACCACCTCTTCACTGTGCGGGACACAGCTGGTTGCCTGTTAACAAGGGGCTTGTAGACAGGCAGGAGATGAACCAGGTTGTGATCAGCTCTTCCCAGAGGAGGGAGAGGTGATGATTCGTATGCCTCCTTGGTGTTGGCATAGAATAAGTCCAGTGTTTTATTGTCTCTGGTGGCACATGTGACATACTGGATGAATTTGGGCAGAGTGGAGGACAGAGAGGCATGATTAAAATCCCCAGAGATCAGTAAGAGGGCCCGTGGTTTCTGAGTCTGCAGCCTGCTGATCACGGTGTTGATGACGTCACAGGCTGCGTCGGCGTTAGCAGAGGGGGGAATATACACAGCCACCACTATGGCGTGCAAGAACTCCCGCGGCAGATAATATGGCCTCAGACTAACAGCAGTTCAATGTCCGGGCAGCAGAGCTGCTCCTTGATAGTGATGTGCCTGGAGTTACACCATCTATCGTTCACAAACACTGCCAGCCCTCCTCCTTTCCTCTTACTGCTCTTCTCTGTCCGGTCCGCTTGAACGAGTGAAAATCCATCCAGCGCCACAGTCCATGTGCTGCATTCCCAGCCAAGTCTCTATGAACAGTAGCAAACTGCACCGCCGGTAGTCCTGCTCATGTCACGTCAGCGCTGCCAGCTCATCCATCTTGTTGGGGAGAGATCTTACATTCCCCATGATGACGGATGGGAGAGTCGGTCTGTAAGCTCTCCTCCTGTCGCGACATTTAATCCCTGCACGGCACCCCCGCATCCTCCTTCTTAACTCGCGGGGGACATCAGGTCGCAGCTGATCCCTACTGTAAACAATGGGAGCCATTGTCTCTCACGGACCCACAGACGCGGAGAAAGTGTACGGGTTGTAAAAGTGATTACGAAGTAGCGCCAGAGTTACCGTGTTTAATGCCTCTGATGCGCCAGATTTTAACAAACACGTAGATTAAAAAGAATAAAGAAGATGCACAAGAAAAGCAGAAAAAGATAAGAAAAACTCTTAAAGTCTAGCGAGCTGCTGTAAAAGGCTGCCGCTCATACGGCGCCGGAAGTGAGGGGGAATCACGGAACCATTGTTCATCTGGTGTTGTGGTGGCAAAATGTGAAAAATTGTGATGTGTATAAGAACTGTAGATGCTTTAATTTTCACAATTTGATTTAGCAATTTAAGTGGAAAATGAATCAAACTTTATTTCTATAGCAACTTTCATACATAAAAATGCAGCACAAGGTCCTTAACAAAAGATAAAAACATAACATAGCAATATAAAAGCAACTACCCCCCCCCCCCCCAACACACCCGCAGACATACATCATGCACACAACCACACACACACACATACCCACACACACCCACCCCAACGAAGATGGCAGGGCACTGAGGCATCATGAGAGGAAAAAGGAAAAGAAAACCACCTACGGAGAAGTCATCCGCACTGCGAAGGATCACCGGCCGTGGCCACAGGGAGCGTCGCCGCAACAGAGACCCCCGACCCAGACAAACCGGGGTGGACTCCACACGCAGGGCAGTGCCCCCCAGTCCTCTGGGCCCGAGGGGTCCCCAGGACGACACCCTGGCGGGCAGACCAGACACCCCTCCCAGTGCGGAGGCCCCCCACGAGGAAGCACTGGAGCTAAAACCTAAAAGACAATGGAATAAAAAGACCTAGAACCTAAAAGACAATAGAATAAAGGACCTAAAACCTAAAATTGAATAAAAAAAATAAAATAAAAGGATCTGAGAACTAAAAGACAATGTGCTGGGATAAAACATGTCTGAGTTAAAAGAGTATAAGAAATCAATTGAAAGCCAAACTAAAAAGGTGAGTCTTGAGCCTTCTTTTAAAAACACAAACAGTCTCTGCGGTCCTGATGCACTCCAGCAGGCTGTTCCAAAGCTTCGGACCATAGTGGCTGAATGCCGCCTCCCCGTGGGCTTTGGTCCAAACCCATGGAACAATCAAAAGGCCTGTGCCAGAGGACCTCAGGATCCGCGAGGGCTGATATGATAAGTGGAAAATGAAAGGCTTTTGAAAGTCAGGACTTATCCTGTATGTAACCTATAAACCTATAAAATTATTTAAGCACACTTAAATCCTCATGAAAAAAAAAAAAATCTTTGTATTCTGTAGGCACAGAACACACACAAAAACACACACACCCACAACACACACACACACACACAATCCCAATTTGCCTTTGTATAACTTGCAGCATTCACATTTTCATTTTAACACCTCACGGTCACAGGGGCTGAGAGAGAACTTCCACGGCAATTTACAGTGATGGAAATTGACGGAAATGTTACTTTTCATGCAGTGTAATAGGCCGCTTTAACAAAACACAGAGCAAATTACACGACAAACACACCAGCGACCTCCTGCCTACTGGTGAGCCGGGCCTTTTGGCACCTCCGGACAGTGGGCGATGAAATGTCCCTCCCGGCCGCAGTACAGGCACAGTTTCCCTTGCATCCGTCACTGTTTTTCAGCTTGGGTCAGGTGAGTCCGTCCCAGCTGCATGGGCTCCTCGGTCAAGGTCTGGCGAATCTCACTGGTGGCGTGGGCAGCACTGCGGCTGGCTGGCATAAACTCTGGAGAGCTGGGCTGGGGACCGGTGGAGAGCCGTCTCCTCCTCCTATCCATCCGTTTCCCGCCTCTTTCCCTTATCCTGTTATCAAGCTGTGTAGCTAACTCATTGAGTTGATTTAACGAGGTGCTATGATCGCGTACTGCTAGCTCGTCTTTTATTTCCTCCGCTAATCCCTTGAAAAACACGTCTTGTAACGCTGAGTCTCCCCACCCGCTTTCTGCTGCCAAAATGCGATAACTAATGCCGTATTGAGACACGGACTGGGTTCTCTCTGATAGTCGCCCCACAGCTGGCCTGCCCTTAACTGGGTGGTCAAATACTCTTTTAATTTCCTCAGAAAATAGGCAAAAGTCGGTAAGGAGATCAGAATGCTGCCTCAAAATAGCTACGGACCAGGCAGCTGCCTGTCCGGTAAGTAGGCTCATTACGAATGCTACCTTAGACTGGTGAGGGGAATAAGTACTTGGTTGCTGAGAGAAAACTAGGGAGCATTGGTAGAACTGTGCACATGTCCCTAAGTCTCCTGAATACCTGGCAGGTATGGGGATGTACAGCTCTCAGGGTGGTGGCGTGGCGCTGGCGACTGGGTCAGGGACTGGATGGTGTGGGGAGGAGCCGGATGGTGGAATGAACCGGTCCTTCATTGTCTCCAGCTGTCCGCCCAACTGCAACACGCTGGTGGCGAACTGCTGCAAGTGCTCCATTACTTGGAGCAGGGATGACTCGTGCTGGCTCACCTTGGCTGCTTGTGAGCGCCTGTTTGAGACTTTCTGACTCTGCTGGGTCCATACTGGCCAGACTATTCTGTTACGTTTGGACAGGAAGAGCCAGGGCCCAGTTGCAGAGTCGTAAACAAAAACGTTTATTGATGAACAGAAAATCAGCTTTTCAGGGAAAACTCCTAAGTAAAATGAACGAAAAATTCCACTGCAGGAGAAGTAGCAAAATAAAGGCAAAACACAAAAACACTAGGAGGGTGATAACTCACTCAGGAGGCGAAGATATGTTGGTTATCCTGGTTCAACTTATCCGTGATCAAGTTGCACAAAAGCAGGATAGCGGAAAGTGGGGTATGTTATGGGAAAAGTTACTATGGAGATTTATTCTGTGGAGCTAGCCTGCTCCAGACCAGGCTAAGTTCCAGGATCTGTTTAATCTCATCCCTTATCTCAGTCAGCAGTCATCACAAACGGAAACCAATAGTTATTCCACTGCCCACTACACATTGTTTTCACATTCAACTAGATCCACTGTCATTATTTAAACATTAATATAATAATTTAAACATAAGCATCATTAATTTCAATTTTAATTTCAATCATCGTAGATAAATGATGATTTTAGATGATGTTGCAATCATTAGATAGACAGTTTCCCAAAGACTATATATAAAATACACATCCAATATAAATATAAATATAAATACACATCAAAGAGTAACATGATGTTCCTTTATTGAATAAGGATCAATCAAAGCATCAGTTCCTTTCAAAACTGAAGTCACACAGTGACTCTACAAGATAGAAAAAACAGAATCAAAGCAGATTATACAACACAAGAATAAATACACATTCAAAGGTCTGTATATAATACAACCCACATGTCTGCACACTGAAATAAATGCAGGACAAATCCGTACACAACAAATGAACAGACAAATGAATGAATGCAGTAGCCTCCCTGCAAGCTTGTATACACACAGTATACAGCACAAACATAAGAGGCCAAATCAATCTAAATTGAAAAAAAAAACAAAAAAAACCCCAACACAAATTCCTCTGCCAATGCAGGCCATATTTAACTGAAATTCACAGCATGCATGTTAATTTTTCAATTCAATTTTATTTGTATAGCGCCAAATCACAACAGAAGTTGTCTCAGGACACTTTCCATATAGAGCTGGTACAGACCAAGCTCTTTTATCTACAAAGAAACCAACAATTCCCCCATGAGCAAGCACTTGGCGACAGTGGCGAGGAAAAACTTCCTTTTAACAGGCAGAAACCTCGAGCAGAACCAGACTCTGGGTGGGCGGCCATCTGCCTCGACCGGTTGGGTGAGAGAGGAAGAGCAAGAGAGAGAGAGAGTGAGACAGACAGACAGACAGACAGACAGACAGACAGACAGACAGAAAGAAAAGCAGTCAGAGAGAGAGAGAGAGAGAGAGAGAGAGAGAGAGACAGAGAGAGAGACAGAGACAGAGAGACAGACATGCAGTCACAGTAACAGTGACAGTGGATGTAATAACAGCAGTAGCAGTTGCAGTGGATGTCAGGCAGGGCCAAGGCAGGAGACGCAGCTGAAATCCACAATCCAGATTCAGCCACTGTCCATGGGAACCTGCAAGACGACAAAGCACAGAGACTCCGGGGAAGGAGCTAAGTTAGTAACACGCCGTGGTAGGACATGAGAGCGTGCGGATGGAGAGGGACAGAAGGACAGAGGAGCTCGGTGTATCTTTGGATGTCCCCTGACAGTCTAATCCTATAGCAGCATAACTAGGGGCTGGTCCAGGACAAGCCTGAGCCAGCCCTAACTATAAGCTTTATCAAAAAGGAAAGTTTTAAGCCTACTCTTAAATGTAGAGACAGTGTCTGCCTCCCGGACAAAGACTGGAAGATGGTTCCACAGGAGAGGAGCTTGATAGCTAAATGCTCTGACTCCTGTTCTGCTTTTTGAGACTTTAGGAACCATAAGTAGACCTGCATTCTGGGAACGCAGTGTTCGAGTAGGGCAATAAGGTACTATGAGCTCTTTAAGATAAGAAGGTGCCTGGCCATTTATGGCTTTGTAAGTAAGGAGGAGAATTTTAAACTCTATTCTAAACTTTACAGGGAGCCAGTGCAAAGTGGCGAGTATTGGAGAAATATGATCTCGCTTCCTGGTTTTTGTCAGAACACGTGCTGCAGCATTCTGGAGCAACTGGAGAATATTCAGCAGCGAATTTGGGCAGCCTGATAGTAAAGAATTGCAATAATCCAGCCTGGAAGTTACGAATGCATGGACTAGTTTTTCTGCATCATTTTGAGACAAAATATGCCTGATTTTTGCGATACTACGTAGGTGAAAAAAGGCAGTCCTTGAAATTTGTTTTACATGGGAGTGAAAGGACATGTCTTGGTCAAAGATAACTCCCAGATTCTTTACAGTGGTGCTGGAGGCCAGCGCAATGCCATCCATAACTGCTATGTCATCAGAAAGTGACCTTCTAAGATGTTTAGGGCCTACTACTATAACTTCAGTTTTGTCCGAGTTTAGCATCAGAAAATTGCAGGTCATCCAGGTCTTTATGTCATGAAGACATGCTTGTAGTCTAGTTAACTGACTGGTTTCTTCCGGTTTCATTGATAAATATAGCTGGGTATCATCTGCATAGCAATGAAAATTTATTGAGTGCTTCCTGATAATCTTACCTAAGGGAAGCATATATAAGGTGAATAGAATTGGTCCAAGCACAGAACCCTGCGGAACTCCATAGCTGACTTTAGTGAGCGCAGAGGAGTCGTCATTAACGCGTACAAACTGAGAGCGATCTGACAAGTAGGATTTAAACCAGCTTAGCGCAGTTCCCTTAATGCCAATGAAATGTTCCAGTGTCTGCAATAGGATGCCATGGTCAATGGTGTCAAATGCAGCACTAAGATCCAGTAAGACTAGTACAAATATTTTAACACATATTGGTCCCTGACCAGCCGACCACTGTCGTCATCAGCGAAGATGGCAGGATTGTCCCAGTCCATGTGTGATGGCACTCTGGGGGCCCTCTCCTTCCTCAAACAGGCCACATTGTGGAGGACAGCACAGGCCACAGTGATGTCCCATGCCCTCAAAGAGCTGACCCGTAAGTCATGAAGACAATGAAAGCGTGCCTTCAGGAGGCCAAAGGTCATTTCAGTCCTGGCCCTTGTCCTGGCATGGGCATGATTGTAGGCCTGCTATGCTTCCTGGGGGTCTGTGTATGGTGTCAGGAGAAAAGGCTGGCAGGCATACCCCCTGTCCCCCAGCAAGACACCAGAGAATTAACACAACACAACATCATCACAACTTCATAAATAGAACATTCTTGACACAGCTATGTATGTGTGTGTGTGTGTGTGTGTGTGTGTGTGTGTGTGTGTGTGTGTGTGTGTATGCTAATAAAACAAAATACATGAGATAAGATCAACTTTATTTATTCCAAAGGGAAATTATCAAGGAGTTATACAGTCTGATGGAGTTACATTTACACAATTTCACATATCTGCAGTCAGTTTCACTCACAATTTCAACTGATTCATAATCAGAGTACAGCTACGTTTTCGGAGATGTTAATTAACTATTTGGATTGTAATTGTGATGGTTTCAGTGGAGCAGTGAGTGTGTATTTGTGTGCTACTTACGCATTCAGGCGGTCTGCAATACTTTGCCACGCTTTCTCTCGTTGTTTTATAACTGTGGCGGTGTTATCTTTCTTTTTAATTTGGTCCTTCACCTCCTCGTAAGCCTCCATGAGGATTTCTGCCTCCGATGGGGAAAAGTACGTCGCTCTAGTTTCCATGGTGAATTGGTGAATCTGTGATTCTGGCGGGGTCTATTTGAGGAAGCCGCGTGCACATACTTATCCAGGATAGGTTTCACCTGGCTTGTTGAATCCGTGTCTGCTCATCCTGGCTTGGTCTTTGTGCAACCGATTAAGCCTGGACGCTCATGTTTTGGATTGGTTGAACTCAGCTCAGTCACTTATCCTGGATGTCTTAATCCTACTTTGGTGCAACAGGCCCCAGGAGCAAACTCACTAGAGATCAGCATGAAAAAATAATAAGAACTCAAAGTGTCTAGGAGCAAACTCACTAGGGAACCACACAGCAAACAAAGAACACTGAAGACACACGGAGAGAGAATGAAACTGGAGCTGGCTTAAGAAGCCCTTTGATTAGCCGATGAGGCACTGGTGTGTCAGGTGTGGCTCGCTCCTGAGGAGATCGACCGCCTGCCTCTCTCTCATGCGCTGCCTGCTGACAGAGAGGGAGGAGGGAAAATAATGTTAGACTGGGAATGAGGGAAAACGAAACGCCAAGAACGAATCATGACATTGAAAACGTTATTATTTGCTCCAGCTTTTACTTAAAGTAAATATATCTGCGCAATGATTTTCATCATTCTAAATGCTAAATTATTGTCTTTTACTGGATTCTGTTTTTAATTTTCCTCTAAATGTATTTTATTGGGGCAGCACGATGGAGCAAGTAGGTAGTGCGCGTGCCTCACAGCAAGAAGGTTGCCAGTTCGATCCCCAGGCGGGGCCTTTCTGTGTGAAGTTTGCATGTTCTTACCGTGTATGCGTGGGTTCTCTCCGGGTACCCCGGCTTCCTCCCACAGACCAAAATTTTTCTGTTCTCTTCTAATTTCTCTTTCTTTCTTTCTTTCTTTCTTTGAAATGTATGATAATTTAATTTAATTCATTTTTAATTTTTACATTAATTTTTTTTTACATTAATTTTAATGTATTTTTATGCTTCTGTAAAGCACTTTGAATTGCCTGGTGTATGAATTGTGCTATACAAATAAATTTGCCTTGTCTTGCCTGCCAAAAGCCAGAACTAAAACCCACGATGAGGCGGCATTTAGCCACTATGCCCCACACCTGTGGAACAGTCTGCCAGAAAGCCCTATGGTCATAGTCTGCGATGACTCCTCTCAGTGTGGATGACCTCCAAAGGTGGTGTTTTCCTCGACCATCAGTGCCTTACTATCTGGCTACTGTCTGGCTACTGTCAGTGGTGAGAATGTGTGTGTGTGTGTGTGTGTGTGTGTGTGTGTGTGTGTGTGTGTGTGTGTGTGTGTAGTTGTGTAGTGTGTATACGTACATATGGAGGGTGGAAGGGATGGGTTTTCTCTGTTTTTCTGTTTTCCTTTATAATGTTTTTAACTGTTTTCAAGCACTTTGAGTTGCATTTTATTATGTATGAAAAGTGCTATATAAATAAAGTCTGATTTGATTTGATTTGATTTGATTTGATTTGATTTGATTTGTTTTGATTTGATTGATAAAACATCTGTTACAATCTAGCAGACCTGTCTGTTCCTAGTGTTTCTTTTTCCCTTTTCCCAGTGTTATTGTTGTCTGTCTGTTTTCCGTCTGTCTAGCTGGATGTGTCTCTACACCCATCTCCGCCTCCACAGGTGCACACCTGATGCACATGATCCTGATTAAGGAACAGGATAAAAGGGGAGAGCTCTTTCCTACATGTTGCCAGATTTTCTTGAATCCCTGGCAGTGTCTTTGTGATTTCATTGTGAGTACTATGCTATCTCCTTTCCACGTGAGTTGTGCTCATGTTGAATTCTCATGAACTTCCACTTAGTGTGTTTCAGTTGTCTGCCTGCCTCATCAGCGTGTGCCTTGCCTCAAACCCGATTCATCGGAGCCTCCTTAGTTTCCCTCCTCTCTCTCTTTTTGAGTGTGCTTTTCTTTGCTCTTTTCTACTCCTTTTGAATGTGTTTTGTGTTTATTTTGTCCACTCCTTATGAGTGTGTTTATTGTTGCACGTTATTGTTCTAAAATAAATTTTTGTTTGTTTTCTAAAATTGCTCTCTGGGGCCCGTTTCACAAAGCAGGTTTAGTGAAAACTCTGAGTTTGTTAAGCCTGAAATGAAGGAAACTCGGAGTTTTCCATTTCACAAAGGGAGGTAACTCAAACCAGAGAAAGAGGGGTAACTCTCGCCTGTTTCACAGAGAGAGGTAACTTAAGCTCTCGGCCAGTTACCATGGTAACAGACTCTATGAACTTAACCTGGTCGGGACCAGGTTTTTCTCAATGAACCTCGAGTTTCTCTCTGTCTCCGCCCTCTGTCAGCCACACACGTTTTTTGATTTCCTCATTCATTCAGTCAGCAGGCGAGTTTTGGCATAACATAGTTCTGCCGTCTGTTATTTAAAAAAATCAGTCAGTCGGCTTATATGAGAAGTCCACTTTTTTTTCTACTAACATGGCATGTCCTTTTGACAATGATCCCGTGGATGAAGGTGCAGCGTTACTGCGCAGGGAATTAAATATTCGTCGGGAGATGGTTATCAGACCGCGCATAGATGTTCTGGCATTTCCGTTAAGTTTTACCGTTTCACGTCACAGTCCATCATCTACATACACAACCTAATCCGTCCTTATATCTGCAACATATCCAGCCGTAGTCATGCTCTCACATCCCAGCAGATATTGTGTGTTGCGCTGCGTTTCTTTACAAATGGCAGTTTTTTGTATAATATCGGAGATGCAGAGCACTTAAGTAAGGCAACTGTATGCAGGGTGGTCAGAAAAGTGTGCCTCGCGCTGAAACGGCTATTACCCATCTTCGTGGTTTTCCCTGGACATAAACCTGTCAGAGTCATCAAGGAGGAGTTCCACAGGATTGCAGGTAAATGATGTAGAGATCCAAATGAATTTTAAATTATATTCCATTAATGACATTGTGCTGCAATCTCAGACTGGGATTAGTAATTTTAATTTCTTTTAGGATTTCCCTGTGTGATTGGCTGTATAGATGGCACACACATCCCCATCACGGCTCCCTCACATAATGAAGCAGATTATGTGAAGAGGAAGTCCATTCACAGCATAAATGTGCAGGTACATGTAGATTGACTACTGTTTCAAAATGTTAAAGACTGCATCATAATTCAACATCTGTCATTCTCTGCACTGTCAAGATCGTATGTGATGCTGCATACCTAATTTCCAATGTGGAGGCCAAGTGGCCTGGGTCTGTTCATGACTCAAGGATTCATCATGAGTCTAACGTGAGCAACAGACTGCAACGTGGTAAGCAGCCTAATGATTTGCACAATATAATTCATTTGTCTCCATCCTTTAATATACTCTGATGTGTCCACTACACATTACAGGAGAGTTTGATGGCCTTCTGCTGGGTAGAGGTTACCCATGCCAACCCAGGCTGCTGACTCCTTACCCTGACCCTGAACCAGGCCCCCAACAGAGCTTCAACCGGGCTCACTGCAGGACGAGAGCCTGGGTGGAGATGACCATAGGCCTGCTGAAAACCTGTTTCTAGTGCTTACGTCACCTCAGGGTGACCCCTAAGAGGGCCTGTGATATTATTGTGGCATGTGTTGTTCTTCATAATATTGCCACTATTAGAGGAGAGCAACACCCTGCCCTACAAATTGAAGACCCTGATGATGACCCCATCCTCCTGCCAGCTATGCAGGACGGCAGAGCAGTCAGAGATACCATATGCCATAGTCACTTCAGAGATTGAGTCACCATCATCACTACCACAGCAGTCAAATAAAGACACAATACACACTTCATTTGGTCTTCTTTATTTTCTACAAATACAAGAGCTAGATTAGTTAATGTTCCAATAGTTAACATAATTAACATAATTCACCTGTGACCATGCACCCACCTCTAATTGGTGCTTCAGTATTTCAATTTCTAGATCTGCCCTCCTAATCTGGCGGTCCAAGTATTGCATTTCTTTGTTGGTTTTTTGGATTTTTTTCAGCAGGTGAATTTTATAAATCTCTTTTACTGGTAACTGGGAATACATAAGGAGGACATTAAATTATACAGTCGCACATGAATTCCACAGAATGAACCTCTGGTGTTTACTGAACATCCATCTCACTGTGTCAATCTGTGTGGGACTCTCCTGCTGCTGCCCAGCCATGCCCTGTTAAAAAGGATGAGAATGTGTTAATACTTGAGTGTAGGCTAAATGTCAGACTCTATATTCCACCAGAATGTTAAGAAATGTAAATGGGAAGAGAACTACCAGTCACATATCAAGATGTTACCTCTATAGGCCTTTCTGGATCCCCCTCTGTAAAGGCAGCAGACACAGTTTCCTCGTGCTCTTCATCCTAGATGAGTGATATGTTTCAGTATACTTAAACTACCATTTGGCAAAATCTTTGGAGTATTGCCTACTTACAGTCACAAGGTCTGTTGTGGTGTAAGAGGGCTCCACCAGGCAGATAGCACCATCAGAATCTGTTGGGACAAAAGAAAAAAAAAGGCATGAAAGGGAAATAAATATTTTAATGAATAGGCTTAAAAAAGATATATAGGCCTAGGCATATTACATTTTATAAAGGCACTTGTGTCTTGGGGGGTGAGCTCTGAAGATGAGCTCCCTCCAGGGATTCCCTCAGCCACTGGCCTTCCTAAATTCTGGCTTAGTGCCAGTTCCTCTGCCTCCCTTAGAGGTGGTGGTGCTGGGCCACCACCCGTTTTTGCGGGCATCTGCCTTCTTTCTGTTGGCTGAGCAGAAGTCTGTGTTGAGAAAATAGGCTTAATTATTCAATGGAATATGATATAGATGAAAAGACATTTATGTGTTTGAAAACAGCATTATGTTGGGGATAAAACAACAGCCACTTAATATTTACTTTACAATGTAAAACATGATCAAAATTAGGTACCCCCATTAAATTATGCCGTCTTACCTGTAATGTTTTTATATTTCATCTTAAGCTGCTGCCAAGTGCGCTTCTCCCCCGCGCGATTGCACCTACATGAAATAAATTAATGAGCTACCATTAAAGCAGTTTTCCCTGTAATATTATTGTGATTGCAAAAGACTGCATTTAAACTTACGCACTGACCCGAGCAGCAATGTTCTCCCATGCCGTCTCCCTCTCTTTTGCGGCTGCAGCGGTGTTGCACTTTTTTCTAAAAACGTGTTCAAACTCACCGTATGAGCGCATTAAGATTTCCAGTTCTAGTGCGGTAAAAAACGCAGCCCTCCTCTTCCCCGTTGCCATGGTGACTCTTCGAATCGGGGCTCCATTGATGTTGGCTTTTTATAGTCGTGGTGCACGCGCTTAACTCTGAGTTGAGTTGATTGAACTAACTCAAATCACCTGTTCTGAAACCGGAAACTCTCAGTTTCCTATCTCAGGCTAGATCAACTCGAGGTTCAGGATTAGACTCGGAGTTTATTGAACCTCCTTTGTGAAACGGGCCCCTGGTCTGCATCCTTGGGTCCTAAAAATTTACTCAGGCAAAAGCCTAACAACATCCTTCACGTTTTATGATAGTGGTGTTATGGACAAATGAGACTTTCATCATGAAAACACATTCTCCTTTTGATTTGTGTTAGAATGAGCGGAATAAGTAATAGATATGTTAGGATTTTGGTTGTGAAAGCTGTAATGAGCATATATCTTCCTAATAAAATTCTTCTGAGAATTGAGGGTTGACTAACTGGATGGATAGGATGGCGGAAAACATGGCGGAAAGTTTGAAAGTGGTGGCGCTTGCTACATCCATGGCTGCCACTACGGCGACTCCACTTACCTCCCCACACAGGTGCGACGGCTGTCTTCAAAAATCCCAGTCCATTGCACAACTCGAGCGCCGTATCTCCGATCTTTACTGGATCTGGAAGGAAGAAAAGCTCCTGGACTCACTGATCACACTGGGCGCCAGTCTGCCGGTCAACTCCGAGTTAGACTCTACCCTCCCGGTCGCAGATGCTAATCATCTGGCTGCCTCTGTCTCTCAGCCTTCCCTTGGCCTCGGGGATAACTCAACTTCAACCGGGTTGGCTGCCTCGGTCCCACCATGTCTCCAGTCTGATGACCACTGGCTAACGCTGGGTGCAAAGCCCAAGCGTATGTCTGCTGCTGCTCTGGATTTCACCCCAAATCCGAGGCACAGAGCGTGTAGTTCCACCCCGCAGCGAGAGCCTTGGACCACGGTGCCAGGCAGGAAGGCAGACAGGACCAGCCTGCAACCCCTCGGTGAACTCCAGCTGTCCAACCGGTATGACGTCCTGAGCTTGGAGGATTTCCCCCTGCTGACCAGGGAGCCGGAGTCGAAGCCGGAGGATGTTCCTGAGCGGGCCGCTGTTTCCATCGCGGCGACTTTGGCCGGCGCTCCCTTCACCAAGGCTCAGGCTGGTGTCTCCTCTTCTGCTCCAGCGGAACCCATCCCTGCAGCCTCAAATTGCTCGGGGCCGGGCCAGACTGCACCCCGCTCTGCTGGCTCGTTGGCACGGCGAAGGCTGCTCAGGGAAGCGGTGCGCCGGCACTCGAAGGAGATCTCTCGCCGTGCTGATCCCGAGCAGCAGCAACCAGAGGGGTCCCAGTCCAACGGGGACAAGGTAACACCGGCATCCCCTCGTCCTCTTTTCCCTCCAACCACCTTAATTGTGGGTGACTCCATAATTAGACATGTCCACTTTTTCAGTGCCACTTTTTCCACTCGCTGCTTCCCAGGTGCTACTGTACCAGTCATTTTAAATAAACTCTCAGAGCTTCTGCGCTCCCTGCCCGGTACGGTTACCAAGATTATTGTTCATGTAGGATGCAATGACACTTCTCGTAAGCAGTCCGAGCAGATGAAAGCTGATTTTAAAGACCTTTTTAGACTCCTGCGCACCACTGGTAAAGCCGTCTTTATCTCCGGCCCAATCCCAACACTGGCCCGCGGAGCTGAGCGGTTCAGCCATCTGCTCAGCCTCAATACCTGGCTGCTTTCCGCCTGCAGAGATTGTGAGGTGGGTTTTATTGACAATTTTAATCTATTTTGGAACTGCTATTCCTCATACAGGCCAGATGGTGTACACCCAAACAAACTGGGCAGCACTATGTTAGCTGCTAATTTGCAACACGTGGTGCAATCTGCCACACGCACTACACGTGACTGACGCCTGTCAACACCACACACCCCCTTCCCGACCTCTTCCTCTCCACCTACTGTGGCAGCTCCTAGTCCTGCCTCACTCAACACCGCCCCCCATGGACCCACTCTCCCCCACCACGACCATATCCCCACTGTTCACTACCCCATCCCAGTAAAAATGAGTTCACGCCATTCCCATCCACACAGGCCCGCCTCTGCTGGTGCGTGGGTGGCTTTACGGAGCTGCTTGGTGCCATGGACCTGTGGAGGCGGCGAGGTGCGCACGTTCGGCAGGCACATTAATTTGGCCATGCTGAACGTGCGCTCTCTTTCAAACAAGACTTTTATCATAAATGATCTGATTTTAGATAATAAGCTTGATATTTTATTGCTAACAGAAACTTGGCTTGGTTCTGAGGCAGGAGTTTCCCTCACTGAGGCCTGTCCACCTGATTTTAACTTTTTATTTTCTACCAAGGGAGGTAGGGGAGGCGGGACTGCATCTTTTATTCTGAAATCGCTTAACTCTAAGGAAGTTTCTTTTAACAGTTACACATCCTTTGAACACCATGCATTTGTTTTTAGCAGTCCCCCTATCCTCTGTATTACAATCTATAGGCCACCCCGCTATTCCAAAGCTTTTATCAGTGAGTTCTAAGAGCTCCTTTCAATCATGCACTCAACTTATAACAGGATTTTAATAACTGGTGATTTTAATTTACACATTGATAACGGATCGGATGCAACGTCCAGAGAATTCTTGAACATTTTAAACTGAAAAGATTTTAACCAGCACGTCACACAGCCAACTCACAACAGAGGACACACCCTGGACCTGGTCATAAGCTACAGTCTGTCCACTGGTGTGTCCTCTGTTGTTGACCTGGCTGTGTCTGACCACTACTGTGTGTTTTTTAACATCACCAGTTTTAGCCATCAGGAGGCCCCAGTGAGAACGGTGAGGAAACGCTGTCTTACTTCTGAAGTGGCTGCAAATTTTATTGGGATTTTACAAATCACTCCTGCCGAAGTTTTACCTGCACCTTGTGATTTTATTGTTGATGATTTTAATAACAAGTTAAGGACATCACTAGATGCAGTGGCTCCACTTTTAACTAAAACAATAAGAACAAAGAAAACACAACCGTGGAGAGATGACAACATCAAAAAACTGAAAAGAAAATGCAGGAGTGCAGAGAGAAGGTGGAGAAAAAACAAATTAACAGTTCACTACGAAATTTACCGGGATCAACTCAAAACCTACAATAACTCAGTCAAACTGGCAAGAAGGGCTCATTTCTCAAAACTCATCGCAGACATTAAAAACAATCCAAGGTTTCTTTTCTCCACCTTCGATCTTTTAACCAGAACTAATATTAATAATCCTCCTTGATACCAACTGAGACCCTCTGTGAGGAGTTTGCAGACCACTTCAGAAGTAAGATTGATAATGTAAGAGTGAAATTGTGATATGATAGGTGAATAACTGTAAACAGGTTTGGCTATCCTAATTGTTTGGACATAGGTTCATTATATTCTCACTGAATTATTATTATGCTGTTTACACCTATTTGGTGTTTGTAGTAATGTTAATATATTCTGTTATATACATACTGATGTTCTGGTATGAAGTTGCACCGCTAGTCGGCGCTGTTGTGCTGTGGTAGTGTTTTCGGCTGTTGTTTTGGAAAGGGGGAGACAGTGGGAGGAGGAGTCAGAGTAGAGACTGGGATTCAAGCAGAACAAACGAGTGGATTGAGCTGACTACCGACTTCACTAAAGTTATGAGTAAAACCCAGAAGTTGTTGGACTGTTTTATTCCTGCACACACACCCACGTCACTTACACTGGTGGCAGCGGTGGGATGTCAAGCCATTGGAATATCGTCTGTTGGGATTCTGCTCAACTTCGTGAGTCTGTGAAGCTATAGGCTAACGTTAGCCACGCTAACCGCTAGCTTAGTTTAGCCTGAAGCACAGTGAGTCAGGTAGCTCATTACCACCCCATTTTTTTGTTTTGTTAGCCTCATAAAAGTTTAGAATCCGTGTTTCGGTCATCCAACTCCGGCTGAGAGCTAAAGAAACCAAAGAAAAATCATCATGTCTGACGAGGAATCACTCTCTGCTATGCAGCAGCAGCAGCCAGCCACCAGCAGAAACGGAGCTGCAGCACAAGTTTTGCCGCCGTCCAGCCGAGCACAAGCAGCGCCGCGGGGCATTCCTTTGCCGCCGCCTTTTCTCAACGATGGCCGCGAGTCTTTTCAACTGTGGGCTCGCCGCTACGAGGTAATTCAGGAGGCACGTTACAAAGACAGTGGTGTGGATCTGGCTACAGTGTTAGCAGCTGAGTTACCCACAAGACTACCACCAGAACTGTTCATTGTTTGGGATAATCTGCCCCGAGAAACTCAATGCTCTTATACTGAAGCCAAGAGACACTTGCAGGCAGCTTTTGGTCAAAAGGATGTAATTGCATCATTTCAGACATTCCCAAATTCCCGTCATAGACTGCCCAATGAAGCAATGGAAGTCTATGCCGCAGATATATGCAGGCTTGTCAAAGAAGCTTTCCCTGACTTTGAGCATAACGCTTCAGAATATATGAAGATGTCTCGCTTCATTGCTGGCCTGGATCAGGAACTCCAAGTAAAGTGTCATGAAAGAGGTGTGAAAACCTTCAAGGAGGCTTTTGAAGTTGCCTCTCAAGCTGAACGAGCCCGCCATGCAGCTAGATTAGTGATGCCAGCGTCCTCAGCTAATGTCACCACCCCAATGCAGTCAGTAAATTCTGTGCATGAAAATGACAGTGAACTCAGGAAAGCAGTTCAGAATCTCACAGCTACCGTCAAAGATTTAAGTAATGATCTGGATGCACTGAAACTGAAACTTGATGAGCGGAGCCGTGTGCCCTATTGTGACAGACAGGTGCATGCACGTTCTCATAGATCTCCCTCACCTTATGAGAGAAACCCAAGTAGACCCACAAATGCATGGAGCTCAGGCTATGGGCGTTCCCCATCCAGGTATTCACCTTCCCCATCCAGATATTCACATCCCCATCACTCTTCCCCTGAACGTCCCTCTTCTCACATGAGTCGCCACCATCAGGACTACACCCGCAGGGAACCTGACAGGTACAGACAGCCTTCAAGGGATACACGCTACTCAGACCATACCTGTACTTCTTACGAGGAAAGGAGAGGGAGACAGAACTCTCCAAATCGACTCAACTATGACTTTCGTCCCCGCAGCCCCAGTCCCCATTCAAAACGTGTTTCCTTCCAGGAGTATGGTGACAAAGGCCAGTCAAATCATACCAGAGATTGGGACCAGCAATACCACACTCAGAGTGGCTACAAAGAGCATGGTAAATTTCAGCAGGGAAACGGTCGTTAGCTGATGAGGTGGGGCGCTCATCAGCTACCCTTTTGGCAGCCCCTGATTCCTGCCTCAACGAATCAATTGACATTAAAACACCACTGACCACTAGTGGTAACACTGAAATGACTGTTCCCTTAACTGAACCTGTGAACACTGAAGTCGCTGTAAGCAAAGATTTCACCTCATATGTGAACGGAATTGTTGAGGGGACTGCTATGCACATCATGCTAGACACTGGCTCCACTATTTCATTCATTAGTGAGGAGACCAAAATGTCAATTCCATCCCTTGTAAAGAGACCTATAAAAAAGAAGTTCATTATGTCACAAGCCGTAACTGGCCAAAGCCTGGACACCCTGGGTATGGTAGACATCACCTTCCAGCTAGGGTCTCAAACTCTACAGCATGAAGTACAAGTCATCAGAAATGTCAGTCAGGGCTTCATATTAGGTTTTGACTTTCTTACACCTCACAGTGTTATTATGGACATGGGCAGAGGGCAGTGCTATGTGGGGCAGGAGGTCCTGCCCTTACTTAAGAAAGATGAACTGCCACCTGCTACCTGTACGGCACAAATAATGGAAAATATCACTGTCCCTCCACGATGTGAAATGATCTGTAAAGTTGTCTTGATTCCCCCTGTACTCAGTGAAGGTTTTCCTGTCAGCTACACTGGCTGTCTCGAACCCCAACAACCAGGGATTGAGGGAATTGCAATAGCACGTACTCTGTCTACTGCTGAAAGGGGCTGCACTGTTGCACGTATCATCAACCCCACAGATGGCCCCATGGTGCTTCATGCAGGTGTGCAGTTAGGACAGTTTAACCCAGTATCTGACACTGAAATAATCGAGGATTCAGCACCTGTGTGTAATGTGTCTACCTGCCCATCCAGCCAGCTCTCTAATATCACTCAGCCAACCAAACTGCCATTTGATGTTAAGTGTGGAGATCTGACTAGTGCAGAGAGGTCTGACTTACATGACTTGCTTTTATCATACCAGGACGTGTTCAGTAAAACCAGCACAGACTTTGGTAATACTGATATTGTTAAACACAGAATCCACACAAACAATGCACCCCCAGTTAGGAAGCGTGCATATCGCACTTCCCCAAAAATGCAAACACTGATTGAGTCACATGTGGACAAGATGCTGGAAAAGGGAATAGTGGAAGTGAGTCACAGCCCCTGGGCAGCACCTGTGGTGATGGTCAGAAAAAAGGATGGCACGTGGCGTTTTTGTGTAGATTATAGAGGCCTGAACGCAGTCACTGTTAAAGATGCTCACCCTCTGCCCAGAACAGATGACACTTTGGATGCACTCAGAGGCTCATCAGTGTTCAGCACCATGGACCTTTCATCAGGTTACTGGCAAGTGCAGCTTGAGGAGCAAGACAAAGCCAAAACAGCTTTCACCACAGGCAGAGGACTCTACCAGTTCCGTGTGATGCCTATGGGCCTGGTAAACGCTCCCCCCACTTTCCAACATCTCATGCAGTTGGTGTTACAGGGTCTCTCTTGGAAAACATGCCTGGTATATCTTGATGATATCATTGTCTACAGCCCCAGCTTCTCTGTCCACCTTCAGCACCTGAGAGAGGTGTTCGACCGTCTCAGAGCTGCCAACTTGAAACTTAAGCCTTCTAAATGCAGCTTTGCACAGCAGGAGGTGGCATTCCTGGGACATATTGTCTCATCTGCAGGACTTAAACCTGACCAAAAAAACATTGAAAAGGTGAGAGACTGGCCTACGCCAAAGAACCCCACTGAAGTCAGAGCATTCCTCGGGCTGTGCTCCTATTACAGGCGCTTCATTTACCAGTTTGCAAAGATGTCTGAGCCCCTGCATGCCCTCACTCAGAAAGGAAAGACATTTTTATGGACAGAGATTGAACAGACAGCTTTTGAAGGCCTCCGCGATGCACTGTGTGACACACCCATTCTCTCCTACCCAGATTTTTCAAAGGAGTTTCTGCTTTTCACCGATGCATCCAGCACCGCTATTGGATGTGTGCTGTCACAGAAAAATGCTGAAAACATGGAAAATGTCATTGCATATGGCAGCCACATTTTGACAAAAACAGAGAAACGTTGGCCCACATATGACAGGGAATTGTGGGCTATTGTATGGGCCATCCGTCACTTTCGCCAGTATTTGACAGGCCACCCCTTTCGCATCATCACAGACCACAAACCCCTTCTTTCCCTCAGGAAGATGGCTCTGGATTGTAACCCTACAGGTCGCAGGCAAGATGGGCTCTGGAGATTGATCCCTATGACTGGACAATTGAGTACAAACAAGGCAAAAAACATGCAAATGCTGACTCTATGTCCCGTCGTCCTCTGACAGCTGAAGAAGCTACCCCAGTGGTTACAGCCAATCAGGTGAGATGTGTTTCCATTCACACTCAGACAGACTCAGAGTCATTCACATGTACTCCAGCTACTGAACTGGCAACCTGCTCAGAGACTCCACCCACTGCTTTACCTGCTGCAGACTTAATATCACATGTGCAGTCTGTTTCACCAGTTACTCCAGCTGAAACCATGGACAGTTCACTCCTGAATATGAACAGACTGTGTTTCATCCAAGCTCAAGAAGCTGACCCTGAGCTGCAAACAATCATGAACTGGGTGTTGACTGACAGTAGGCCGCCATTCTCAAACATGAAAGCAGCTTCACCAGAAATGAGACACTACTGGAGAGAGTTTCCTAAACTCACCCTCATTAATGGTCTCTTGTGTCGCAAAGTTAGGCCTCCACCAGGTGATCCTGTTTTACAGATTGTAGTCCCCAGTGGCTTACAAAAGGAGGTATTTCAAACATTACATGGACATTCACTCTCTGGACATTTCAGTGCACAAAAGACATTACAAGGGGCACAGGCCAGATATTACTGGCCTCACATGGCACGGGACATAACTCAGTGGTGTCTTGAATGCACAGCCTGTGAAGCACGGCGACCAAAAACGCCTCATCATCAGGCCCCTATGCAAAACATTGTTACATCCAGACCTTTTGAGAAAATTGCAGCTGACCTGACTGAATTGCCACAAACACGCCGTGGTAATCGGTATGTACTTGTTGTAATGGACTATTTTACTAAGTACCTCAACTTGTATGCACTTCCTGATCAGCGAGCAGTCACTGTAGCTAAATGTTTGTTTGAAGATTACATTAGTCACCATGGTGTGCCTCAAAGTTTGCACACTGACCAAGGTCGTCAGTTCGACTCAGATCTTGTCAAAGAACTGTGTTCCCGGCTGGGAATACACAAAACAAGGACATCTCCCTATCATGCTATGTCAGATGGCATGGTGGAACGGGCAAACAGGACCATAAAGGACCAGTTAGCAAAATATCTGTACACCAGAGGAGGTGAGTGGGATGACCACCTACGACAAATTGAATTTGCATACAACACAAGTGTTCACTCCTCCACCAAACACACTCCTTTCTTCCTGGTCCATGGTCGAGAGGCCCGCCTGCCTGTTGATCTCCTGCTAGGGGACTCCCCAGGAGCTTCACATGCTACTCCAGGTACTCCAAGTGAATATGCCAACTCTGTCTTAAAGAGACTGTGTGCTGCTTTTCACTCAGTTGTGCATAACATTGAAGCAGCAGCTGCTCAACAAAAACACTACTATGATCGTCGGTTGAAACACACAGCCCATGAGCCAGGTGATTTGGTGTGGGTTGACCTTCCTGCCCTTTCCAGACAAAAGCTGTCACCTAAGTGGACTGGCCCCTTCAAAGTGTTAAGGCAGATGGATTCAGGCCCTGGTGAAATAGGAGTGGACTATGAACTTTTGGACCAGCGGGACCCAAGAGCTAAGCCTAAAGTCATTCACTACAACCGCCTAAAACCATATCGCTCTGCCTGGTCCACTGAAGGGAATCCACCCTCATCACTGGGACTGGCTTCAACAACAAACAGCCTAGGTCCTCCACCACTTACTGCACTCTCTGGCTGCAGACCTTATGTTTACTGGGGTCCATCCACACAGAGGCACTCCCCTGTTAGGACTCAGACAGATGTTTGTCCTTTGCCTCAGAGGACTCCTACTACCTCAACACAGGAGGGACAAACTGCTGCAACAGGATCTTCAAGTGAACCATCTCCTGTGGTCCAGCCTCTGGTAGGAGTAAGGACTAAGTCAGGACGTTGTGTGCGACCCCCAGTGCGCTATATGCCTGATCAGTGAACTGATGTATGGACTGTTGCTTGTCTCTGATGTTTGAGTGCCTTATGCAAGCATGACTGTGTGACTGTTATGGACACAACACCCCCCCCCCCCCCAAAAAAAAACAAAAAACAAAAAAAAAACAGGAAATACTTAACATTTAAAAGAGAACAACAAGGTATGCCATTTGGTAATTGTTACTTGGTTGTTCAGTTCATGCTGTTGTATTGCTTACATTTGTTGAGGTTTGTGCTCAGTGAAGGCGACAGCTTTGAATTTTGAAGCGAGGACGCTTCTTTTGTAAAGGGGGGACGATGTGTAAGAGTGAAATTGTGATATGATAGGTGAATAACTGTAAACAGGTTTGGCTATCCTAATTGTTTGGACATAGGTTCATTATATTCTCACTGAATTATTATTATGCTGTTTACACCTATTTGGTGTTTGTAGTAATGTTAATATATTCTGTTATATACATACTGATGTTCTGGTATGAAGTTGCACCGCTAGTCGGCGCTGTTGTGCTGTGGTAGTGTTTTCGGCTGTTGTTTTGGAAAGGGGGAGACAGCGGGAGGAGGAGTCAGAGTAGAGACTGGGATTCAAGCAGAACAAACGAGTGGATTGAGCTGACTACCGACTTCACTAAAGTTATGAGTAAAACCCAGAAGTTGTTGGACTGTTTTATTCCTGCACACACACCCACGTCGCTTACAATAACATCAGATCCAGTCTTTTATCCCATCAGAACGCTGTTCTTAATACACCTGGATCACTGCTTTTACCTGAGGAAACACTGGAGAGTTTTAACCTGGTTGATGCAAGGGCCCTTGGTCGAGCTTTCTCCCAAGTAAACCTAACAACCTGCCTCTTAGACCCAATTCCCACATCACTTTGAAAGACATTTTATGAATTCTTTTAGGAACAGATTTTAAATATAGTCAATTGCTCTCTTCAGATGGGTGTCTTCCCCACTGCCTATAAAACGGCAGTGGTGAAGCCCCTTCTGAAGAAGAGCAATCTAGACCACAACATTTTTAACAACTACAGACCTGTATCCAACTTACCATTTTTAAGTAAAATTATAGAAAAAGCTGTTTTTAACCAAATAAATTATTTTTTAATGAGAAACAATATTTTTGAGAAATTTCAATCTGGTTTTAGGATGAACCACAGCACTGAGACAGCACTTTTGAAGATTTTAAATGACACCAGGTGCAATTTAGATAACCAAAAACTGACAGCCTTGGTCTTACTGGATCTTAGCGCTGCCTTTGATACAGTAGACCATCACATTTTATTAAACAGACTAAAGCACCTGGTTGGTCTCTCTGGTACTGTTTTTAACTGGTTCCGCTCCTATCTCACGGATCGATCTTTCTTTGTAAGTATGGATACATGTTCCTCCAGAACACATGAAATTACATGTGGGGTCCCCCAAGGGTCAATTTTAGGCCCACTTCTTTTTAATCTCTACATGCTTCCCTTGGGGGATGTCATCAGGAGACACGGCATCAATTTCCACAGTTACGCTGATGATACGCAGCTGTACATCGCCGTGTCTTCTGATGACACAAGGCCACTTGATGCCCTTTGTTATGCGCTCCTCAGCCTGCTGGTGGTGGGCTGTAAGGTGACTAATCTTTTTCTTTTGCTCCGCCCCTTTTAAGGTGGAGACGGAGGGTTCCTGATTGGGGGCAGGTCTTAAAAGGCGCTGCGGGACCTGTCTCACTCTCTCTCCTTCCTGGGAAGCAGCAGGAGCTGCAGCAGATTTCAGTTGTGTTGATATGTTGTGTTCAGTTCGTTTTTTCCTGATGGGTCCAGTAGTCCTGTTTTCGCGGCTTTATTTCCTTTGAGGGTTTAGTTGTTATGTTTGTAGGGTAGAGGAAGGATCCTGGATCCGACGGCCCTATGTGGGTTGGTCTGGAGCTCCTTCCTTCCCTTTTGTTTAGTTTGGCTGGCCCATCAGTTTTTTTGTTTGGTTGAGGTTGATGTTTTTTTTTGGTGGATTGGTTTATTTGTATTAATAAACTTATTTTTTTGCTGCTGCTAAAAAAAACCCCTCCTCATTTTTATTATGTTAGACCTCCTTGGGTGAGCCTTTTTAGGGGGGGTCGTAACACCCTTCTGAACTGCATTTTAGATATAAAGTCATGGATGGCAGATAGTTTCCTCCAGCTCAACCAGGATAAAACAGAGGTTTTAGTCATCGGTCCTGAAGGCCAGAGAGAGAAACTTTTAGCAAAATTACAAGATTTTAAACCCTCACAATGTGTAAAGAACCTGGGCGTTATTTTTGACCCTGAGCTCACTTTTATTCCCCACATAAAGAATATTTTTTTACGAAGATAGGTTTTTACCATCTTAAGAATATAGCCAGCGTCCGCCCGTTTCTCTCTCAGGCCAGTACAGAGGTGCTAATGCATGCTTTTATCTCGAGTCATTTAGATTATTGTAATGCCCTGCTCTCTGGTCTTCCTAAAAAGAATATCAATAGCCTACAATTATTACAGAACTCAGCCGCTCGAATGCTGACAAGGACCAGAAGGCGGGAGCATATTACACCAGTCTTAGAATCGCTGCATTGGCTCCCCGTCTGCTTCAGGATTGATTTTAAGATTCTTTTATTGGTTTTTAAATGTCTTAAGGGTCTTGGGCCATCTTATTTATCTGACCTGCTTTTATCATATCAGCCCTCGCGGACCCTGAGGTCCTCTGGTACCGGCCTTTTAACCATTCCACGAATTAAGACAAAAACCCACGGTGAGGCTGCATTCAGCCATTATGGCCCTTATCAGTGAAACAGCCTGCCAGAGAGCCTCAGGGCCGCAGAGACCGTTGATATTTTTAAAAGGAGGCTCAAGACACACCTTTTTAGTCTGGCGATTTTATTTGTTCATTTATCTATTTATTTCATTTGTTCATTTATCTATTTATTTTATTCTTATTTTATCGACATATTTATTCATCAGCCTAATTTATTTGACTCTTTTACTACTCCCCAATGTTTTTAACTGATTTCCATTCATTCAGTTCACTTATTTTAAGTCTTTGTGCATTTTATTTCTTTGAATTATCTCAGCTCTTATTGCTTTTAGACATTACTGTTAGACTACGTTTTATTCTTTTAGTAGCTCCAGTGTCTCCTCATGAGGGCCCTCCACACCATGGCAGTGCTCCCGATGTCTGCGGACAGTGGTGCCTCTTGGTGTGGATGTCCCCTTTTTGCGATTTTCCTCACTGGGATCCTCAGTACCAGGCCATGTTAAAAGCCGTGTGTGTGTGTGTGTGTGTGTGTGTGTGTGTGTGTGTGTGAGTAGATGTGTGGGTCTGTGTCAGTGGGTGGGGGTGGGAGGGACATATGGGGGCGGGAGGGGGGGGGTTCTTGCTTTTATTTGTCTTGTTTTGTTTTCTTTTTCTGTGTGAAGCACTTTGTGCTACAATTTTATGTATGAAAAGTGCTATATAAATAAAGTTGATTTAATTTGATTTGATTTGATTTGATTTGATTTAATTTTTTGTCCAAGTGATTTGAAACTTTTATTTTTTTTGTTTTGGATTTTATTATAAGCAAGACATTAATGTTGCTGTGTGTGAGAGAGACAGACAGAGAGAAAGAGAGAGACAGCTTGTATGTGTACATGGCAACTCAAGGCACAAAAACACAGGAAACAATATAAGTTGCAAAAACAGAACATGTAGGAGAGTGCAATGATGATCAAGGCACATAATGTAAAGTACAATGAGACATGCCTGTCGATATAATAATATGAATATTATCCACAGCACAGCACATTTTAACAGACATGAGTGGATTTATCATCACTTTACATGTCTGCCATCAGACATGTAAAGTTAAGAACCTTGTAGCAGCTAAAATATATTTCTTGCCATTTTCCCTTAGGTTTTACGTCATTTCCATTCATTACGTCATTTGTGTTGGGCACAGCCAGGGGTGTGGTTATTTTTCTTAGTGTGTGTGGTGGCGGGAGTTCAAAGAAAGAAAGAAAGAAAGAAGGAAGGAACGAAAGACACAGAGGGAGATAGAGCCTCATATTTTTTATTGACCGTACTTATGTTTGTTTATCTACGTTTGGTCGTTATCTATTTCAGTTTACCATCATTACTAGTTTCCATTTTTTGCTTGGACTGCTTGTTTGCCCTTTTTGACTTTTGTTACAATAAACTTTGAAAACACACCGGACCTGTGGAGTCTTTGGATGGAACGGGTCACAAAGGGCTCTCGTCTCTCAGCAGCTGAATTGTTTTAAAGACAGCAGCAATATTTAGTCAACAAAAAAATATATCAACGTTGATCAAAAGACTTTGGATCGCGGAGACGCGGACTGTGTTGGATTTTATGGACCTCGGACCTTTGGATTGGACTTTTGGAATTGGAATTTCGTTGGAAAGGATTAAGCGCACCGGCATGGAAAAAAGAGATCATAGTGGAGCGCTGCGCTAAACCGAAACGGAGTGAAAGGAGAGTGACAGCGGCGGCGCATCACAGCCATCAGAAGCGGTATGTTGAGATTCCTTTTGTGTATTGAATGAAATTGAAACAATGAATGTGGACTGTTGTTTGGCCTGTGTAATTGTGCGCGCTGGATCTGCCGAGCCATCTGCGAATTTTTCATGACACTGTGCTGCTCGTTGGATCAAAAGAGCGCACGGACAATTCACAACAGAAGTTGTCTCAGGACACTTTCCATATAGAGCTGGTACAGACCAAGCTCTTTTATCTACAAAGAAACCAACAATTCCCCCAAAACTTCCTTTTAACAGGCAGAAACGGCCATCTGCCTCGACCGGTTGGGTGAGAGAGGAAGAGCAAGAGAGGGAGAGTGTGACAGACAGACAGACAGACGGACAGACAGAAATGCAGTCAGAGAGAGAGAGAGAGAGAGAGAGTGAGAGAGACAGAGAGACAGACATGCAGTCACAGTAACAGTGACAGTGGATGTAATAATAGCAGTAGCAGTTGCAGTGGATGTCAGGCAGGGCCAAGGCAGGAGACGCAGCTGAAATCCACAATCCAGATTCAGCCACTGTCCATGGGAACCTGCAAGACGACAAAGCACAGAAACTCCGGGGAAGGAGCTAAGTTAGTAACACGCCGTGGTAGGACATGAGAGGGTGCGGATGGAGAGGGACAGAAGGACAGAGGAGCTCGGTGTATCTTTGGATGTCCCCCGACAGTCTAATCCTATAGCAGCATAACTAGGGGCTGGTCCAGGACAAGCCTGAGCCAGCCCTAACTATAAGCTTTATCAAAAAGGAAAGTTTTAAGCCTACTCTTAAATGTAGAGACAGTGTCTGCCTCCCGGACAAAGACTGGAAGATGGTTCCACAGGAGAGGAGCTTGATAGCTAAATGCTCTGACTCCTGTTCTGCTTTTTGAGACTTTAGGAACCATAAGTAGACCTGCATTCTGGGAACGCAGTGTTCGAGTAGGGCAATAAGGTACTATGAGCTCTTTAAGATAAGAAGGTGCCTGGCCATTTATGGCTTTGTAAGTAAGGAGGAGAATTTTAAACTCTATTCTAAACTTTACATGGAGCCAGTGCAAAGTGGCGAGTATTGGAGAAATATGATCTTGCCTCCTGTTTTTTGTCAGAACACGTGCTGCAGCGTTCTGGAGCAACTGGAGAATATTCAGCAACGAATTTGGGCAGCCTGATAGTAAAGAATTGCAATAATCCAGCCGGGAAGTTACGAATGCATGGACTAGTTTTTCTGCATCATTTTGAGACAAAATATGCCTGATTTTTGCGATATTACGTAGGTGAAAAAAGGCAGTCCTTGAAATTTGTTTTACATGGGAGTGAAAGGACATGTCTTGGTCAAAGATGACTCCCAGATTCTTTACAGTGGTGCTGGAGGCCAGCGCAATGCCATCCATAGCTGCTATGTCATCAGAAAGTGACTTTCTAAGATGTTTAGGGCCCACTACTATAACTTCAGTTTTGTCCGAGTTTAGCATCAGAAAATTGCAGGTCATCCAGGTCTTTATGTCATGAAGACATGCTTGTAGTCTAGTTAACTGACTGGTTTCTTCCGGTTTCATTGATAAATATAGCTGGGTATCATCTGCATAGCAATGAAAATTTATTGAGTGCTTCCTGATAATCTTACCTAAAGGAAGCATATGTAAGGTGAATAGAATTGGTCCAAGCACAGAACCCTGCGGAACTCCATAGCTGACTTTAGTGAGCACAGAGTCGTCATTAACGCGTACAAACTGAGAGCGATCTGACAAGTAGGATTTAAACCAGCTTAGCGCAGTTCCCTTAATGCCAATGAAATGTTCCAGTGTCTGCAATAGGATGCCATGGTCAATGGTGTCAAATGCAGCACTAAGATCCAATAAGACTAGTACACAGACAAATCCTTTATCAGATGCAATTAGAAAGGTCATTTGTAACTTTAACCAGTGCTGTCTCTGTGCTATGATGCACTTAAATCCTGACTGGAAATCCTCAAATAAACTGTTATTGTTTAGAAAGTCGCACAGCTGATTGGCAACTGCTTTCTCAAGAGTTTTTGAGAGAAAGGGAAGGTTGGATATCGGTCTATAGTTGGCTAAAACCCCTGGATCAAGAGTAGGCTTTTTCAGTAGCGGTTTTATCACAGCTACTTTAAAGGACTGTGGTACGTAGCCTGTTGATAAAGAGAGATTGATCATGTCTCATACTGAAGAGTCAATTAAAGGTAATACTTCTTTAAACAGCTTAGTCGGGATAGGATCTAAAATACAGGTAGATGATTTTGATGATGAAATTATTGAAATTAGTTGGTGAAGGTCAACAGGAGTAAAACAGTCTAAAACTGCGACAGACTGAGTAACAGTTTCTACGATTTCTGTATTTGAAGACAAAACAGTACCTGTTAACGGCAGGAGTCGATGAATTCTGTCTCTAATAGTTAGAATTTTATCATTAAAGAAGCTCATGAAGTCATTACTGTTCAGAGCTAAAGGAATACATGGTTCAACAGAATTATGGCTCTCTGTCAGCCTGGCTACAGTGCTGAAGAGAAACCTGGGATTGTTCTTATTTTCCTCTATTAGTGCAGAGTAATAGGCTGCCCTGGCACTGCGGAGGGCTTTCCTGTATATTTTAAGACTGTCTTGCCAGGCGGACCGAAATTCTTCCAAATTGGTAAACGCCATTTCCTTTCTATTTTCCGTGAAGTTTGCTTTAATTTTTAGGGGAGCAACAGAGTCAAGTGTCATACGCAACGATCCTGTAGCACTATCAACCAGGTAGTCAATCTGGGAGGGACTAACGTTAGCATAAGACTCCTCTGTTGTATTGAGACATGGCATTGAATTAAATACTGATGGGATCATATCCTTAAATTTAGCTACAGCACTATCAGATAGGAGTCTGGTATAAGAATTTTTGCCTACTGGCTGGTAGTCTGGTAATATGAATTCGAAAGTTATTAAATGATGGTCTGATAAAAGAGGATTCTGTGAGGAGACTATTAAGTCTTCGATTTTTATGCCATATGTCAGAACAAGGTCGAGGGTGTGGTTAAAACAGTGAGTCGGTTCATGTACATTCTGGCGGAAGCCAACTGAGTCTAATACTGAGATAAACGCAGTGCTAAGGCTGTCATTATCAACGTCGACATGTACATTAAAGTCACCTACAATAATTACTTTATCTGCTTTAAGGACTAAACTTGATAGAAACTCCGAGAACTCAGCTATAAATTCGGAGTAAGGACCAGGAGAGCGGTATACTATAACAAATAAAACTGGCTGCACTGTTTTCCATTTCTCATGAGAAAGAGTGAGAACAAGGCTTTCAAATGAGTTATAGTCGAGTTTAGGTTTAGGGTTGATCAAAAGGCTTGAGTCAAAAATGGCTGCAACTCCACCTCCTCTGCCGCTGCCTCGAGGAATGTGAGTATTAATATGGCTCGGAGGAGTAGCTTCATTTAGGCTCACATACTCTTCAGGACACAGCCAGGTTTCAGTCAGACAAAATAAATCAACATTATGGTCTGATATTAACTCATTTACTAGAACAGCTTTAGAGGACAGAGATCTGATGTTAAGGAGTCCACATTTAATTCTCCTATCTTGTTGTACTATTGCAGAGGTTGTTCTAATTTGAATTAGATTCTTATGTTTAACTCCTCTTCTCTGTACTTTTGGTTTACTTAGTTTACGTGGTCGGGGGGCAGACACAGTCTCTATGGAGTGAGAGTAAAGCACCCGACTATGTTGCATATTCACCAAAAGAAAAAAGAGATGGACACACAGCAAACAGAAATAAAGGACACAGCTAAAAGGACTTCTGTAGCTTCAGTCCAAACTGGTGGTCTTACTGGGGCTGTTGAAGACAACTGCAAACTTTCAATCGTGCCTGTGCAAGTGAAAGCCAAGAAGGGGAGTACAATAGTACACACGTACGCATTTCTTGACCCAGGGAGCACCGCATCGTTCTGTACAGTGGGCCTGATGACCAAGCTTAAGCTCCAAGGAAGAAGGTCAAGTATTCTTTTGAGAACCATGGGTCAAAGAAAGGTCGTTGGAACCAACATTGTTTCAGGTCTTGAAGTTGCTGGTCTGGATAGCAGCATTTTTTGTGATCTTCCAGGTATATACCCCCAGAAGACTATGCCTGTGCATCAAGGAAACATCCCACATCAGAAAGATATTAAACAGTGGTCTCATTTGGATAATGTTTATCTGCCTGAAATTGAATCTGAGATCGAACTGCTGATTGGCTTGGATGTGCCAAAGGCTCTGGAGCCGCTTGATGTTATACGGAGTGTTGGAGACGGACCTTACGCTGTAAAAACCATGCTTGGATGGACAGTTAATGGACCGCTTGGAAAAAGGGATGAGGATGCTCAGGAAAAGTCAACAGTCAATGTGAACAGGATCTCTGTCATGAAACTTGACGAGCTGTGGGAGCAACAGTTCAGGAATGACTTCCCTGAGTGTGTGAGAGAAGATAAAGAACCGTCAAAAGAAGACAAGATGTTTTTGGATTTGGTCTCACAATCTACCACACTAGTTGACGGCCATTATTGCATTCACTTACCTTTAAAAGAAAAAGAAATATGTATGCCTGACAACAGAAGCGTTGCTGAACAACGCACACTTAACCTAAAGAAAAGATTTAAAAGAGACTCATCTTTCCACTCTGACTACACCAGCTTCATGTCTGACATGTTAGCCAAAGGATATGCTGAACAGGTACCAGATTGTGTTCTGGAACGCAGTGGGGGCAGAAAATGGTATCTGCCACATCATGGGGTCCTACATCCACAAAAGAAGAAACTGAAAGTGGTGTTTGACTGTGGAGCAACGTGTCAGGGAGTTTCACTGAACTCTTAGCTCTTACAGGGGCCAGACCTGACCAGTACGCTAATAGGAGTCTTGACTAGATTCCGCAAAGAACCTGTTGTCATCGCTGCAGATATTGAAGCCATGTTTCATCAAGTCAAGGTGCCAAGTGAAGACCGGGACTTGTTGCGCTTCCTCTGGTGGCCTGACAGAGACTACAGTCAGAACATGGTGGAATACAGGATGATAGTGCATCTGTTTGGAGCGACTTCATCTCCCAGTTGTGCAAACTTTGCACTGAGGAGATGCACTGAGGACAACGTGACAACGTTCAGTCCTCAAGCTGTGAACACCATTATGAATAATTTTTATGTGGATGACTGCCTTTCGGCAGTAGCTTCAGAAGAGGATGCAATAGCTCTCTATCATGAACTGCGAGCTATTTGTTCCAAAGGAGGTTTCCTGCTCAACAAGTGGATAAGTAACAGTTGTTGTGTGTTGGTATCCATATCTGAAACAGAAAAGGCAGAAGAGATGAAGAATTTGGATATGGCTTATGACAACTTACCTGTGGAGAGAGTGCTTGGTGTACAATGGTGTGTACAGTCTGACGTCTTCAAGTTTAAAATCATCATCAAAGACAGACCACTCACCAGAAGAGGAATTCTTTCCACAATGAGCTCAATATATGACCCCCTTGGAATATTGTCACCTGTCGTCTTGACTGCCAAGAAAATCCTGCAAGATCTGTGCAGAAAAAAGGTTGGTTGGGATGACGCTTTAACCTATTCCACTGTGCAGGAATGGATGCGATGGATACAGGAACCTCATAAGTTAGAAAACTTCAATGTTGATAGACGTTTGAAACCCACTGACTTTGGAACTGTTGCATCTGCTCAGTTACATCACTTTTCACATGCATGCGAAGTTGGTTATGGAACTGTCAGCTATCTGTTACTAAATAACACTCGTGACCAAGCACACTGTGGATTTTTGATGGGAAAAGCGAGAGTGGCTCCATTAAAGCCAGCCACTATCCCTCGAATGGAGTTGACCGCAGCCACAATGGCAAGCAGGATGGACACAGTGTGGAGAAAAGAGCTACAGATGGACTTAGCAGATTCCATATTCTGGACTGATAGCACCTCTGTGCTCAAATACATCAACAACAAAACTACCAGATTCCGTACTTTTGTGGCCAACAGAGTCACTGAAATTCACAAAGTCTCACGTGCACAACAGTGGAGATTTGTTAACACAGCTACCAACCCAGCAGACATGGCATCTCGAGGTTTGAGAGTTGAAACCTTTCTTCAGAAAGAAATATGGCTGTCTGGACGTGAATTTCTTCTTCAGTCTCAGGAAAAGTGGCCTCAAAACCCGGATGGTTTGGAAAAAATCTCATCAAAAGACTCTGAAGTCAAAGGCATAACTGTAAATGCTACACAGGTAACAACTGAAAACATGGATCCAGTGACGCACTTCATCCATCATTTCTCTGCCTGGACTCGCCTGAAAAGAGCAGTAGCATGGATGCTCAAATTTAGAAAACTGCTTTTGTATCACAGCAGAAAAAGAAAACAAGCAACTCATGTTGATAGTCACTCAGACAACGTTCATCACAGAAACCTACCACAAAACAACACAAGAAATCTTCAGACTATGAAAACCCCTCATCTCACCGTGGAGGAACTGGCTGCTGCTGAATTGGAGACAATCTGCTTCTGTCAGAAGAGGAGGTTTGCAGATGAAATCGCAAGTCTCAGGAAAGGAATGAACGTCAAGCGGACCAGCCACATTCACAAACTCAATCCTATATTGGACAAAGATGTGTTACGTGTTGGAGGCCGCTTAAGCAGAGCAGCAATGCCAGAAGAATTGAAACATCCAGTGACATTGGCTAAAGATTTCCACATTTCCGATCTGATTCTGCGACATATTCAGGAAAAGGTGGGTCATGGTGGTCGCAACCATATGTTATCTATCCTGCGTCAATAATACTGGATTCCTGGTGCCACTGTGTTGATCAGAAAGATACTGTCAAGATGTGTTACCTGTCGGCGTGTAAACGCTACCCCTGGTCAACAGCAGATGGCAGACTTGCCATTGGACAGAGTCACTCCAGATGAACCCCCATTCACCTACGTTGGAGTGGACTACTTTGGACCCTTCGGAGTGAAGCAAGGAAGGAAAGTTGTGAAGCGCTATGGTGTTATTTTCACATGTTTGGCTGTAAGAGCAGTTCACATTGAAGTGGCATCGTCACTTGACACAGACTCTTTCATCAATGCCCTTCGACGCTTTATTGCCAGACGTGGTCAGATTAAAGAACTTCAATCTGATAATGGCACCAATTTTGTAGGAGCTCAGCGGGAGTTGAAAGAAACAATTGAAAGCTGGAATCAGAGTCAGATTCACAACGCTCTGCTTAACAAGGGAATCAACTGGATCTTCAATCCCCCTGCTGGTTCCCATCATGGCGGTGTTTGGGAAAGATTGATTAAATCAGTGCGAAAGGTTCTGAACTCAACTTTTAATGTACAAAATCTTGATGAAGAGGGTCTTCACACAGTTTTATGTGAAGCTGAGGCAATCCTCAACAGCTGTCCAGTCACCAAGGCTTCGACAGACCCAAATGACCTTGAAGCACTCAGCCCAAACCACCTTCTTCTCCTTAAAACCATGCCTTCATTACCACCAGGACAGTTTAAACAAGACGACATATATGCTCGACGCAGATGGAGACAAATCCAGTACATGTCAGACCTGTTCTGGAAAAGATGGATTAAAGAATATCTTCCACAACTTCAAGAAAGACAGAAATGGTCCAAAATCAAACGCAACTTCACAACAGGAGACATTGTAATCATCATGGATGATTCAGCACCTTGAAACACCTGGCTGACTGGAAAAATCACAGAGACCATTCTGGATAAAAGAGGTCTCATTCGTCATGTCCGGATCAAGACCAAGACTGGATTTCTGAACAGACCAATCAACAAAATCTGCCTTCTATTGGAGTCAGAAGAACTTTGAAACCCAGACTGACTTTGTCTTTTGTTTTTTTACCTTTGCCCCTTGCGCACTACAGTACATATACACATACACTATGAACGTTGGACTGATCCAGAGTGACAATAAGGATCACTCTTTCTCATGCACGTCTAGCATTCTTATGAAGAAAGAAGATTTTCATAATGAACTTTATGTTGAAATGTACTTGTACGTGTGGTTATCATTTATTGTGTAATTATTATTGTTTGAATTATAATAATTAGGGGCCGGTATTGTAGCAGCTAAAATATATTTCTTGCCATTTTGCCTTAGGTTTTACATCATTTCCATTCATTACGTCATTTGTGTTGGGCACAGCCAGGGGTGTGGTTATTTTTCTTAGTGTGTGTGGTGGCAGGAGTTCAAAGAAAGAAAGAAAGAAAGACACAGAGGGAGATAGAGCCTCATATTTTTTGTTGACCGTACTTACGTTTGTTAATCCACATTCGGTCGTTATCTATTTCAGTTTACCATCATTACTATTTTCCATTTTTTGCTTGGACTGCTTGTTTGCCCTTTTTGACTTTTGTTACAATAAACTTTGAAAACACACCGGACCTGTGGAGTCTTTGGATGGAACGGGTCACAAAGGGCTCTCGTCTCTCAGCAGCTGAATTGTTTTAAAGACAGCAGCAATAAACCTTAAAAATAATGTTTTTTATTGACATTTTAACTTTTTACAGTGGCAAACATCTTTACATTGGCAAACTTTCCGTCATATACTCAAGTCACATCATGTAACAAATCTTCTTTTTTCCAACTTAAAGGACCAATAAGCAATCAGCTTGGTCAATATAATCAAAAATACAATTTAGTTCTTATTAGTTCATAAAGAACAATGCCAGTAGATCAAGGCTGAAAGTGTTTTGCAAGTTTAGAATAAGCTTATTTTATTGGTCATGGAAGGTAATCCTTTCCAGTAACAGTAGTCACCTTTGTTACGGTCTGTACAAGATGTTCAGCTCACACTACCATTGCTTGCCATTGCTGATAGAAACATAAGCTGCAGCTGACACAATTTCACGATGAGGTATTTTCATTCTGATTTTAAATGTGAATATACATTTGAACCACTAGACAATGTATTTGTAAAAAATAACTTTTAATTGTCTGTAGCTATTTTCTCTGCTGGTATGATCATCTGACCAGCTCACCTCATCTGACCAGCTCACCACATTTGTCCTTTTGGTCTGCCTCTATTAAAGTGGACTCACATGGTGCTGTAGAAATGAACATTATACTGAATATATTGAGACAACACATTGACTTTGATGAAAAGCTGAGTTTGGTTTGACAATAACCACTTAATAAGAAACTGCAAATCAGAAAACAGAGTCTCACTGAAATATTGACTATGATGAGAAAAAAAAACAGAGATTAGAAATGAAGACTTGTCTCTATTAATAAAGACCTGGTTCTGCAGTCAAGCAATAAATGTCCATGCTATTTATTTGAAATTTTACATTAAATCCTTGAACTTGACCTGGCACTTATGGGCAATACTGCACTCTTTTAGGCCTTGTTGAAATGTTTTGGATGATTATGTTGGTAAGTGCCAGTACAGTCAAAAGTATGAATAAGAATCTTTGAGGAAAATCCATGAGAAAATTGCTTAGTGCTCCTTTTGAAACAAAATAATATCTTTTCTTTTTCTTTTAATCACTGCATTTACAGGAGGCACATTAACATGCACCATCAGTTCCTACCAATTTATCGTCACCATAATCATTGTTTCTTCATGACTATCTTAATCAGTCACAACTTTACAGTTGTCATTAAACCACAACGTAGAATTCATCCGAAGCTAAATCAGAAGTAATAAAAGATGATTCAAACATAGTAGATTAATTAAAAAAAATATCTAAAAACTCACATGCACATTCATTAACACCATGGAATACAACATGACAAGCCTGGAGATCTGCCTGCACCAACTGATTCTCTTGGTTTTTACTAAGATAAACTGAATAAAAACAGTAGCATTATTCACAACTACTGAGTAAGCGTCTTTTGCTATCATGAAATGCATAGAGAAAGTGATGATTCTCATCATTACTAAGATTGAAACTTTACTAAGATTTAAACCTGTAAACTGCATAAGTACACTGTCACCCGGTATTCATAAATAATTGTGCTTTTATATACCCTCAGAGTTTTTGATCATGACATGATGATTTAAAGTTCACGTACACAACTAAATGTTTGAATAAATACAAACCAGAATTTTATAGCACTGCATTTGTCTGATGAGTAAAGGTGTGCTCAGACCAAATTCAGGGACACATTTTTGTGTTGTGCTAAATGCATTACGACAACAGGACTGGTTTTGCAGTTCCTTTTTATTTCCCCAGTGTGACTATGATGACTGTGAAGATAATAGCTATAAGCTGCTAGCAGTGTATGCATAGTTGCAAGCCAGGTGGCCAACACTATCTTTCTTGTGTGTTATCATGTAGGAATTTCTTCACATGCAAAGTTACTGCTTTATAACTGGTCAAAATTGGGCATCTTAATTGAAAATAATAATATTAGTAATTTATTAGATATTAATAATGACATTGTAAGCATGTTTATACTTTGAAATTTTGCACATTATCACATATGAATTTAGAAACTGACCGGTAATGATATATCTGAACATGTGACCTCTTACATGGCTCTATACAGGTTTCCAGCTGAGAAACTTTATGATAAACTTTGGTGGTGGACTTTAACATTATGCACAAGTTAATATTGTTTAATATATGAATAATGCAATTCACTTCTGTTCTACTAAAACTAAAATGACATGATTTTGGTGACCTGGCTTGTGACATACACTGACAATGTGTGTGTGTGTGTGTGTGTGTGTGTGTGTGTGTGTGTGTGTGTGTGTGTGTGTGTGTGTGTGTGTGTGCGTGTGTGTGTGCACATCTGTTTGTGTAAAAGATTTTAACTGATTTCAAAACTTTGCAGTTCTTTTTGGTATTTTCTTCCAGTCTCTCCCTTTTCCTTGTCTTTATACAATTTGCAGTTGGACTCATAAAGCCTTGACACACTTTCAGCTCTCTGTTAATATGATAATTCAAACATGAAAATGTTCAGTGTTTGTTTTCAGTGTTGTCACCCTTGTCTTTTGCTTTGACTGCCTGTGCCGCCTCTTTAATTGGCTTCCAGTTTGGTATGAACACACCTCAACACGGTTGATGAGTGACATTTGTAAAAGTACTGAAGAATATACCTGTAACCCCAACATATCCTTCTTTTAGCATTTTTTCTTTTTTCTGGTAAAATCTTCATTTTGGTGAACAGTAAATCAAGCACCTTTGACAAACCATGGAAATGCACATTAAAAATTTGAGACCAGTAACAAAGTCAAAGACTGAAAGACATCTTTTAGGGATTCATCACGCTGGATTGCATTTACCAATGGTTATCAGAAAAAAAAGAAAAGAAAATAATTGAATCTTTTTTCCTGGTAGAAATTAAATATGCAATAATTAACACTATACAATATAATATACCTTTAAAAAACATTTGGTGTGCCAAAATACTTTACATTAGTACATTACTAATACAGTACAGAAATCCAGAGGGATAATGAAGCAGCTGTGCAGACTTTCATACAACCACCATTGATGTCATGATGTCCTAAATTGCTTATCTCTCAGTGCCTCCACTTTCAAATACATATTATCCCAACAGTAGAGGAGGAAGGCACCCTGAGGTCTAAAAAACATAGTTAGAGATCATCAATTTAGTTTCTTTTGGTCTGTTTTTTTTTTTTTTTTTTTTTTTTTCTTTCTTCTCAGCATTTAAAAAAAAACATGGAAGTCAAGTTAACAAGTGAAAGTCAGGAGTCCTTTCAAAAAGGGTTTGGAACCTGTCAGGGAAATTCTCCGTGTTGCTTGTTGAGAGTTGCTAATTCTCTGAAGAATTACAGACTCGGTGTGATGAATCAGGTCTCTTTAATACATGCAGCATGGAGGGAAGACTCATGCAGAGTGTTCTCTCTAGATCTCTACAATGTCTTGGCTTTTATACTTTTCAACAAAAGGCTAGATGGTTATCACACACACACCTTCCTTCAAAGACACGACCATTTGGGGGAGTTCACTCATCCTGTTTCTTTGGGGTTTATACTATACCATAAACTCCTTAGGTACAGTGAATTGTATCTTAACCTTCCCCCTCTATCCTGTGTCCCACACTGGATGCCCTTTGATCTTCTTTGTCCTCTAAGACAAAGAGGGCCGTAAAGAACTTTACAATTCATAGACTGATTCCCGGGCTTAGTAAGTCACCTAATTCCTACAAACCTCCGGCCTCTGGGCCATATACAGCCACACACTGTTTGATCTGGACTGCGAGGCAAGTCCTAATACAAGAAAACTTTTTGTTTTTCTCCAGCAATTAAGGAAATAACACAAAATTAGTACATGTTCTGACAGAGACAGTATTCTGCAGTTGTCGTGCTGAAAAGCGGAAACCTCTTTCAGGAGATTTTGTGAAGCAGTGTCTTCTTGCTGCTATAGAGCTGCTGGCACCTGAAAAATTGAAATTGTTCCAAAGTGTCAGTTTGTCTGGAATAATTCATTGAGATAATGGGTGCCTGACTTGGAAACTCAGTGATAACAAGTGTGTGATTTGAATTCATGCTGGAATTTACCAAGTACTTGTAAAAGCTCCCATATGCATAATAATCCTCTCATGTGCTATCTAGGGCACATTAGTTCCTGGAGGTCTTTGGTTGAGATGGGATAATACAGATAATTTGGCTACTTTTGCAACTTTTTACTCTTAACACTAGTGCACCTAAAAATGTAAGTTTGTCCTGAAAACAATGCTAGAGGACAGGCTGAAGAGTGTCCCAATCCTATTGCCAGAAGAGTATATATTCTGGATAGTTTTCCTACATGTCAGATTACATTCAGTGACAGCATTTTTGAAAATTCATAGATGAAGTGAGTGCTTTTAATTAATGTATTTTGAATAATACAAGCATAAAACTTTAACCTGCATCAGACATGCTTCACCTCCTTCCACTAGCTCAATCTTCACACCCTCACCCTTTCTACATAAGGTTTCACTGCTTCTTCCATTGGTACTCAAGGATGGTATGGAATGTAAATTGTGTGCAACAGAATGATATGTAAACAACTGGAATATTATCAGGAATTTAATTCATAGGGAGACTAGAGAGAGTGTCCTCTGGGTTATGGGAATATACTCAGTAAATTCCACGGTTTTCTGCTCATTCAGTAGGGTTCATCATCTGGAATTCATAAATATCGTTGTTAGATTTCATGTGCTAGTAATTGTCAAAAAAAAATTTGACTTGTGGGGCAAAATTTTGCAAGGGTACAACTCAGTTGATACATCTTTGACAGATTTTTTTTCTGGAGGATACTATCACTAGTTTGTATTTTGTATTTTTGTATTTGCAATCATCTGTAGTGATTTGCTGTAGACAAAGCTCAGCAATTTTTGAGAAAGGAAAACATAATATCAAGGTGAATATCAATTTAAGATTGTCTTCT